>NW_028237131.1:0-600000 GCF_017979445.1 Akebia trifoliata | reverse complement strand
GGTTTGTGAACTCGCTTCCCAAATTTGTCTCAAATCTACAAATCTTAATCAGATCTAGGGTTTGCGCGCACACACACACACACACACACATACACATACATTTTCTCTCTACATAGCTTCCTAGACCTAGGGTTCACGCACTCTCTCCCTCCACGGATTCCTAGATCTAGGGTTCGCAAAGATCACAAAGTGAAAATGAAAAAACTCAAAAACTAGGGTTTATGTACTTTGATTGGAACTCAAGATTAATAGCATCTCTCACGGCTCTTCGATTCAATAAAAACAAAAAAACAAAACGACTCTTCCGATTTCTCTATTCAAGTAAGGTTTTACTCTCTTTATCTTTCGTTCCATCTTTCGAGATTTGAGATTTTGAGATTCTTTGATCACATGAGGTTTCTACACTAGTGGATCAAATTACTTTAGGGTTGTTGAATGATTTGAGTAATTTTTTTGGTAATTAGGGTTCGATTGGTTTTTATTGGGTTATGTCTTCTATTCTTGTATATGGAGATTTGTCGTGGATTCAAACCGGATCTTTTAATGATCCGTTAACGACCCACATGACCCGTTTAATTGGTAATGTGTCGGGTAAAATATTGGGCCCATTTGGTTTGGTTTTGGATCCGACCCGTTTAACCTCTTTATAACCCTAAGTATATGAAGGGTAAGAGATGAAACCCGAAAGGGTGTGAGAAATATATGAGAGACAGCGAGAAATTGTAATCTAGTTCTTCTTTGGTTAATATAGTGAAATCGCCATTTTTCGCCCGTGGACGTAGGTCGTTGATGTTACCGAACCACATATATCTTGTGTCTTGTGTTCTTGTTGATTTATACTTCAGATCATAGGGTTATTTTCTAACAGTTTTGTTATGATTTGTTGAGATTTGGTAATTAGGAAAATTGAAACTTTGACCAGACACCCAATTTAAGGCTGTTTTTTTTCAAAAAATTGTTTCAATTTATCTTACTTGAGCTAAAATTATTTTATTTTTTTCCCTATTTTGGGAGTTCTAGATTATAAAGAAAAATGTTGCAGGAAATAGCCATTTTTACTTGATTTGTTTGCTCTTCAAGTGCTCAAAGAAGATTTTGTTTGAATGTATTTATATTTGATTTCAAGATTTGATATACTTTTCCGCATTGGCATTAACTTAGCCTCTTGTCACATGGAGTACGTGTGCGCTCAAGTAATCCCCTAATATAACCTCACCCAAGAGTCCAAGGAGTTCCTTTGATTTCACTAAGGCACTCACATACTCAACAAAATGCTCACACACTTAGAAAGGGGGATCCACCATAGGTGTGATGAGGGAAAAAAAGGATTGAATATGTTTAGTTCATAGTTCTATTCATGTCTTCAGGATGTATGTTGTCTATGTGAAGGTATGTATGTTTAGGAAAACTACATGCTTTTATACTTTGCAGGTATGCCAAAGAGATACTTCAAAAGGAAATGCTTCCCCATGTTAGAGTTGAGGAATATTGTGAAACTAAGAAAGCTTATTATTTTGGGTAGGTTCTGCTTGTCCGTCTCTTGCTATTGTCGTGCTTTACTCTTTGTTTATGAGCAATTGAATTTTCATTTTGACATAGTGTTGTAAGCATTGGATTATTAATTGTGAGAGCATCCTATAGAACCATTCTGTAATGTGGATTACATAACGATGTTCTTGTTTTCAAGGACATATAGTGATAAGAAATGCCCATTTACTGGCAATGTTTCCTTAGGGATGTCCATGGTGATTTTCTTGCTTTTGACACAAGGTTCTTTGAAGGATATTTTTATTTTTTGTTAGATCATTCTTTGAAAGCAAAACATAATATTTTCCTTTTGGAAGGACCACTACTGAAGGGGGTGTGCATTCCTAGTTAAGGCTTTTTGATAGACTAGGTCATATGCTGCACACAAAATTTCTTGTTTTTGTTTTATTTGAACTTGATTCAAAGCTTTACAAATTCCCTACTACTTTAGTGTTTAGCATTTTATCTAAATTTTGTGCACGTATGCTCAAACGTTTGTCTCAGAGGAGCTGTGAAATTCTTTATTTTTGTATTTTCTATTTAAGTTGATATATGGACTTTGTTGGTTCAATTGTCAAAAGATGGTTGGATGTTTGCTTCTTGCATTGCACTGTTTACACATTCATAGGTCAAAAGAGGCATCTATTTCCCCATCACCACAGAATTAGTAAGTGTGGTAAGGTATTGAGGTGTTGTAACCACTCATGTTCTCCTGAAAACTAATACAGGAACCTAAAACACTAAAGTAGAAATGGTAAAGCCTGAAACATGAGGAGTTGCAGTCCAGGAAACTATGCTGACAGCAACTAGAACCTTTGGGAAGTTCAAATGTGGATAAGATGCACTTGGGGATTATTAGTTTCCCATAACTGTAAATGCCTTTTTTTGTGGTGATATATGATTTCAAGTGGTCCAAGGTGGATGACCTAGG
Organism: Akebia trifoliata; assembly: GCF_017979445.1. Classification (NCBI taxonomy): domain Eukaryota; kingdom Viridiplantae; phylum Streptophyta; class Magnoliopsida; order Ranunculales; family Lardizabalaceae; genus Akebia; species Akebia trifoliata. Next base: position 597,542 of record NW_028237131.1, on the reverse strand, counting down.
AATGAAGCAACCTATTGTGGTCTTTCCAAGGCCTCAGCTTGCAATAGTGTTTCTAGATCGCACTATAAGAAAGTATTAGCGTCTTGAATTACTCAATGAATTTAGTCTAGTCTAGTTCTTAAGAGTCTAAAGCATATTAGTTTAAAAGCTTTCAAATAGGGGACATTAAATGCCACAAATCTGTCATTCATCTACAAAGTTATCCATAATCTAATCCTCTCTTTTTTATTGCTTCAACTCCCTCCTGTTGTTGCTGCTCTCACATATCACCAATCGCAACATGGCTTTGGCTACTCTCTTTGTAGCGAATTTATCCCTTTAGGTCCATTTCTTTTTCCACTTATAATTATAATGTGTTGTTCTTAATTATTAGTATCCTAGTTAGTAATGTATGATTATAGGTGATGTGTGTTTTGTTTAATCTTTAATGGTTATTGCATATGTTTTGCTTAGTAATGAGTAATGGTAGGTTACATTTGACAGTTAACCGTGTACTATTGAAATAGGTTATGTGAACTTGTATTCTTTGCATCACACGTGGTTATTGCATATGGTAGGTTATTGTCCATGTGTTCCCTGGGGTCATGACAGCAATGTAACACCACCACTAAAGCATAATTATATTAAATGTTTATGTTTCCTTCTTCAATCCTTTCTTCCTATAAGTTGATGCTTTTTTTTTTTGGTTACTTATTGATAAGGTCCCAATAATATCATTTTGGGACCGTAATTTCACCGAGATTACCATCATATAAATACTAGTTCCCTTAAAATAATAATAAATTTTATTAAATCTCAAATTAATGTGACTAACAATAGTTTGTTACTAATTTCAGGTGAAAAGGGCACATTCGGAAACCAACAAAAGAAATAACAATTATGGTTACAATACGCGGGCCGAAAGGAAGTTTCTAGAAAAATATCGATCGATTTGGGCACCACGTCACCGCGCCGCGGCTAGCCAAGACCGCGCCGCGGTCATTTCGAGGAATTTATCCTCGAGATTTTTACAGAAGCTTCTAGAAGCTTCGGTGGTTGTAACTGATTGGGTCATTTGAATCGAATTATCCGCTAAATCACCCCGATTACCCGAATAAGAACATTATAAATTTGAGGGTTGATTTCAAAGAAGGGGTCCCCTCTTGGGTTCCTCTTAGGCTCTTTTCTTCTATAATTTTCTTTAGTTTCCTCTCTTTAATTCTCTGTAATTTTCTATTGAGAGATCTCTTGAGTGTAGTGAGAACATCAAGAGTGCTCAATTCTTTATCTTTGTAATTTGTTGGAGAGCTATAAATAAGGATTTTAGATTGATCATCATCTTCTTCACCCATGTTCTTCATTCTGTTATTAATTTCTGCAATATGAATCTTGCGATGATCGGCTAGACTCTCCGTAGAGAGGTCAAGAATGCCGGAGCAATTTCATCCTACTTATGTTGTTTTAAATTCTTTCTTTCTGCTTTATGTGTTAATTCTGAAATTCCTCTTAGAACAAGACTAGCAAGCTTATACATTCAAATCAATCTTAGATGATTGTTACTTAGATAAGCTCAAGAACAATCATGCTATGTGAAGAATTGAAGTATAAGTCAGTTACACTTGTTTGAAGTTAGAATTCTCATGAATACTCTTTGGTTACCATCAATGTTTAACTCGATTTATCTTCCGATCCACGAGCAATGACTTGCTACGTGGATTGAGTTATAATTAGAACAAATCAGCATTTTGGATGAATTGCAAAGGTTGAATTGACCTCTCCACACCCTCTTTCCTCAATCTCTATTTGTAGTTTCAATTTCATTTACAAATTAGTTGTTAATTGCTTCTCTATTTTAAACAAATCAATTTTGTTTTTTTAAGAAAAATCTGTTTTCCAATTCTGTTTTGGTGTGTTTATCCGAATGAGTTTTTGAATCCAAACTGTCCCTGTGGAACGAATTCGACTTGCCCAAAGTCTTAGTTCAAATCTTTATCTCTGCATCTCTATTGCAAGCTTTACAACCGATCACTTATGTTCATAGGTTCTTATTTTATTTTACAGACAGGAATGCCAAGATTCTTTGTCGTCCCAAACGTCATGGAGAAGATCATTGGATATCTTAAGACCAGATACAACAACAAGCCAATGTTTGTGACTGAAAATGGTGAGTAAATCAAAGTGGTAGAAAGCTAGTGATGTAGATGTGGCTACGAATATCAGGTTTGGATCGGGGTAATTTGGGTATCCAAATCATGATAAGATAAATCCATCCGATTACTTGAATTGGATTCAGATCTCATAGATAGAAACCATATCTAATATGAATAAGAGTGAAACTATTATCAATTGGGCTTGGACGGATTAGGAATCCAATTTATTGACTACCCTTGATATAGGGTTATAAATTGGAAAGCTTGGCTTTTCTTGTACTTTAGTCATTCATTAAAATCAAATATCAAAGGTACTAATTTGGGGATTTTTTTTTTCCGAATCAGTAAGTTTCTTTTCTTCAATGTACAATTTTGTGTTTTTCAATTTTCAATTTTTTTTCCGGATCAAAGGTACTATTATCAATGGGATTCCTTTTTTCTATCTTTTATCCACCTTGTGACCTATATTCTGGTCTATATTTCCTTGGTGATCCTGAAATCATGAAAGTTTGGTTACCAAAGAGAGAAAATGTGATGTTTTGTCAATTTCAGGTGATAAGATGAACACCTTGAATTGCGAATTGTAATACATTGGGCGAAAAACTTTTAGGAATGGGATCCCTATAAGAAGCATTGTGGAAATTATTATATATTTTGGGGGTTATTGACTTTTTAAAGCGGTATTCGAAAACTCTATTCTTGAACTTGTGGCTCAACTGACTTGGGTTTTCTTGCATCTGTGCATTGAGTTGTCAAAGCTGCCAATTTTTTAATTGTTCAAAATCTATTCATCAAAATGATCTATCTAAACCATTTTAAGTTCTCTGTTACCTCATTAGTAAATTAGGTGTGATCGATGCTATGTAGATTGCATAAATGTAGATTGACCAAATATTAGAACAAAACTTGGGTAAATAAGATTCATTCCATAGGGACAATCGTGATTCAAATGTTCATTCGAATTGAAACCAAAATAGAATTCTGCAAAATAGATTTTTAAAATAGATTAGAAAATTGCAACTAAGAAATGAAATAAAATTGAAATGAGAGCAAGAATAGATATTGAAAACAATGTAAAATGAACTTAGAGAGATCAAATTAACCTTTGCAAGTCATCCTATTGCGGAATAATTCTCATTTTTAACTCAATCCACTTAACAAATTGTTGTTCGTGGATTGGAAGATAAATTGATTAATTACTTGAATGTAAGTAGAGAAATAACAATTATGAATCCTAAACTTAGAGGAGATTATCCAACTTATATTTTAAATTCATCACAAAGCATGATTAAGCTTGAACTCATCTAAGCAATAATCATCAAAGTTAGAATTGGAGTTACAAAGTGGATGATCTCACCTTAAGAGGTTTTACAAGAACACATTTAAAGTAGAAATGATAGAATTAAAATAACTATATTAAGATGAACTCGCTTCGGCGTCATTGACCTCTCTAAGAAAAGTTTAGCCGATCATCGCAAGGAACAAATTACAACAATAGTAAAATAAGAGAAACATGGTAGAAAAGAGAATGAGAAGAATCTATGTTGTAATTCGATTCCTTCTTGATGATCCTTCAGTAGAGTTACAAGGAAATTTAAAGAACAAAGATGAAAGAAAAAATACACTATTGAGATCTTACTTCTACAAGAACTCTTTCTCTCAAAGAAAAACTAGAAAATTGTAGAAAATTAGTAAGAAGAAAAGAGGCATTTCTCTAGAGATTGAGGTTTTATTTATAAAGAAAAAAATGTGTAGAAGAGTCCAAAAGTAGCCTCTAGTTTCTTTGTACAAGAGAACAAAATAGGAGAACATGAGTTAAGAATTAGGGCATTCCAAAGTGGGCCATAATGCTTTTGCCTTGAGATTTGGACTCCAAAATGTTGATTTTCTGCACAAGAAACACACGTAATCAAATTTATGAAATTATTTATGTATAATTAAGCCTAATTATCATCTAATAACATGCAACATGATGTTTCGAGGCTATCTTGATTATTATCTTAATACAGAGAAATATAGACAAAAATTAAGATAAATGTCCAGGAAACGTGCGTATAATTCAATGTTTCGAGACACTCATCAGGTGCATGCTTCTAGTTTTGCATCACATAAATTGGGATTTGTTAGGCAGGGTTTGGCGGTTTCTTTCTACTCAATATAGTTTTGAGGCTTAAAAATAGTTCAATGGCAGGACAATTTAACTGGTCCAACTACATGTAGAATATATAATATTTGCTAGTACTATGTTTTCTTTATCTAAATTAGTGTTCTTGAGAATTTTTCATAAATTGATATCTTATAGTTACTGTCAAATGCCAATCAAATGGGCCCCAATGTCTGTATTAAGCATATCTTTGTAACAATACAAATCAGGAAGTTTTCTCCCCCATGTTTTATTTAGTCTTGTTCAGTCACATGAGACATTGACAGTAGATATAAGGGTAATCAGCATTGTATAGCTCTTGAAGTATTTTTCAAATTTTTTGTAAGCTTTTACGAGGGTATGTATTTTCATATTTCTTGGCATAGGTTGTCAAGACAGTTGATTTTATAAAGGTTAAAGGGGGCAAAGTAACCAAAGAACCTGGTCCTGTCAAAGGTGGCAGTATTGTAATTGCTTTTGTTGAAGATCCTGATGGTTATAAGTTTGAACTTTTGGAAAGAGGCCCTACGCCTAAGCCCTTGGGTCAACTGATGCTTCGAGTGGGTGACCTTGATCGCACCATAAATTTCTATGAGAAGGCATAAATCAGAAAGCTTTCTTCATTTTAATTTATATTGAAATAGTTACTATCTGTATGTTTCTGTTCAACGATTATGATTTATAGGCTTTTGGTATGGAGCTTCTTTGTAAAAGAGATAATCCCGAGTACAAGGTAACATGGCATTTTCCTTATCAACAAGCTGGACAGAATTTCTTTGTTGATTGTTCTTTCTTCTATGTCGTCTTTATGAGTAATTTTAGGAGCCTTGCTTAGTATCTCGTCTTAATATTCCTGATGGGCATACATTTGGTATACATGTTGTTCAAGTATACAATTACCATGATGGGCTATGGTCCAGAAGATAAAAATGTGGTGCTGAAGTTGACATACAACTACGGGGTCATTGAGTATGATAAAGGAAATGGTTATGCACAGGTGGATACCCTTCTTTTTCTTCCCCAATTCTTTTTTGATTTTGTTTTGTTTGTTATAAGGTGGTTGTCAATATCCTTTAATGAAAAAATAAATGTATTTTTTCTTTACACTACTATTTTTTGGTAAGCAATATTCTGGATTCATCCCATTGTTCAATGGATTCCTTTAAGATGACTTGTTCCTTGTGTTGTACGATTTTACCATATTGCGATTGGAACAAATGATGTTTATAGGACGGTAGAAGCAATTAAACTTTGTGGAGGGAAGATTACACGTGAACCTGGACCATTACTTGGCATCAACACCAAGATCATTGCCTGCTTGGATCCTGATGGTTGGAAATCAGTATGTCTTCTAGTCATTTTACTTCTTCATGCTTATGCTATAACACTTCTTGTCTTTAACTATTTCTAGGGATTGCTTGTACCGCTCTTAAAGGTTTGAAAATGGGTGATAAAACTCTAATTGTCCGTTGTGCCACTACCAGGTTGGTGTTATTTAACTAGGAGAGCATGGAAAAACTGAAAATTTAACTATTTCACTTTTTTTCATAACTACCATATTTTTATGCATTTTTTTTTTTTTACGTTCTTCAATATCTTTAAAATGATTTTCCTGGACTAACATACTGGAAGTCTAGCTTTGATCTGTCTTCATCATCTCTTACTTTTTAACTTGTTCTCAAGTCTTAACAAGCTTTGAAATAAATTAAAATGTTAGATGAGGTTCGAAACACGGCTGCGTTCTTGGCATAACCGTTGGCTTCTACCATCACAGAATTGAGATGGTTTGGACAAAAGACAACCACGCCAAGAGGTACTAAGTACTGACTAATAAGCTAGTTTTATTAAAAGTGGAGCTTTATTTAAATTATAATCTATATGGAGGAGTGATGTTGATTCCACCCATTTTTCTTACAGTACATCATCCGATGGTAGCTGGTTAAAATCTGTTGTTTCGATATGAGAATGTTCAATTTCTTTTTGTCGGAATAATAATTATGTGTTGGTATGAGAATGTTCAATTTCTTGCTTAGTTCATGTTATTAACTGTGCTTCTCTTTATATAAATAGATTTGAAATTATAGTTGAAAAATCTGTCTTTGAGTTCTAAATGTCTTACTTGAGTTGTGATCCAGAGCGGTGTCCCATTCAATTAACAATGTACAGTGTCTATGTGACACATTTTGTTTGGAGATTAAACTAAACACATTGGTCTGCATGTCATATAAATATGTCTTGGTTAGGAACGACTCTAGTTTCAGCTATTATTTTTGCTTTCTATTTTCAATTTTACACTTTTGTTGATTTCTGCCATTTCTAACTCTTTTGACAAATATATTGTTGTAGTCAAAGATAAATCATTCTTTGAGCACTAAATGTCTTGGAACTCTTTTTTATTATATAAGCTTCGATGTTTGATGTGTGGCACTCAATTGTTGATGCCTTGTTTTGTTAGAAAATTACTAAAAACTTTATTCTTATCTTCTACTTCAGCTTGAACATGTTGGATTTATGTTATCTTGTTACAATGCCGAGCTTAGGTATAGGATGGGCAAGTTAGGGAGTTCACTGTAAGAAAACAATGAATGAGAAACAAAATTATAAAACGGATTGTATCCGTTTCTAATTAAAAATGGGTTTAAACTGTTTTACCTATTAAAGCCGTTTTAAACGCTCATTTCCCGTCTCATTATTTGGGAATGAGCCACTCACTGTCTCTCTCTCTCTCTCTCTCAGTCGCTCTCTCTCGATCTCTCGCACTCTCAGTTGATCTCTCGCACTCTCTCGCTTTCTCTTTCTCTCAGTCGCTCTCTCTCGATCTCTCTCTCTCAGTCGCTCTCTCGATCTCTCTCTCTCCGTCCCTCTCTCTCTCAGTCGCTCCCTTGATCCACCTCTCGATCTCATCTCTCTCTCTCTCTCTCTCTCTCTCTCACTCTCTCTCTCACAGTCGCTCTCTCAATCGATCTCTCGATCGAACTCTCGATCTCTGTCTCCATGGAATATTACATCGTAACTCTTTATGGAGAGATTTAGTCCAAATCTCAGAGCGCCACAATGTCAACTGTCTAACCCTGAGAAGGCACATCTCTCTCTCTCACGGGTTAGATTTTCATTTTATTATTTTTTACATTTTGATATTCTCTCCGATAATTTTTAATCTGTAATTTTGATTTTTTGTTTTGCATTAAAAACCCTAATTTTCCTCATATTTTTTATTTTTTTGATGATATGTGGATGCTTAGTTGTAGAGATTTGAAGATAATTGTTTTTTATCTTTCTTCCTGGAGCTAGATTTACATGGATCACGTCTAGTTGAACATGGAGCAGGTATGTAATCGAATCGTTCTTCGCTTCAATTTATTTTGTAATTTCTGATTCTGAATTTGAACATTTGAAATTAATTTTTTGGCATTCGACTTGGATTAATTGTCTTAATACAGTAATTATTGACCTGAGATCAAAATTCAGTGTTGTGTGGTTGAGAAAATACTTCATTGTAAACCCAAAATTTGATTTAATCTGGATAGTTTTAAATTATTATTATTAATTTAATATTAATTGAAGAGAAAATGATTATAACTAAAATGATCAAGGATTTATTTGAAGAGAATTCAATTTATGGAAGATATGATGAACAAGGGGAGATTTGTAAGACTTGTGTGATTCACACTGATTTTTTTATTGTAACTAATTCACATAAAGCATATTCCATTAGCTTCATTTTTTGAGATTTGTTATGAATCTTCATATCTTAGTAAATTTCTATTTGTAGGTTCTTAATCTAATTCTTTGGACTGGGAGATATTGGAATGGGACTGCTACTCATTTCGGTTATGTTGTTCTTGGGTATGTGAAATATTATTTGATTTATTATTTTTATTTTCTTGTTTTCAACCTTGCAATACGTGACAACTATTAGATCTTTCAATTTGGACTACCACTTTGTTGCAACATTGGTGCTAAGTTGGTAAGGCAGGCTGGGGATGTGACAACCACCTCTATTGTTTTTGCACAAGGTCTGATTGCCAAAGGTGTTAAGGTTTGTGAAGCATTCCTCTTACTTGATTATCTTAATTGGATCAAACCTAAACTTGTAAACTTTTCCATGGATGTGCATTCCTTCTTCAAGGGCTAATAGATGAGAGCAGCTCTTAAGAAGTGTTGGGTATGTGAAGTTGAAGCCCAACTTGATGATTTGTACATAGGCTTGCTTGAATTCTTCCATACACCTGCACCTTTGTACAAGAGAGTAGTTTTCTTTCTCTCTTGATCTCCGCACTAGGCTTTGTGATGGACCCTCTTGTGTTATCAAGAGATGAGTCTGGGGAAGGACTGATGTCCTAATCATTTTGTCACTCAGACCATCATATATCAAACTAAGTAGCTAAATTTAATAGAGCATAGCAAAATATAGAGGAAGACTGATGTAGAACATATTGCATGAAATTCGGTGGCTGATTTGGACTCAATGTGCTGTCCAATACTCTTGCTGTTAGCTAGGATCTATGATGTTTTTCGAGCAAGTTCCTTCATTTTACTATTTTTGGCAATAATGTGCTGCTTAATTTCAGAAGTTGCCATTTGGAGTTGTCCTTTTCACTAGATTGCTGCTTAAGTTTAGGACTTTTGATTTATGCTTCTAATTAGATCTTTCATAGTTTTTGAATTGTTAGCATTTTTCCTTATTTTAGTTATTTCTTTCCTAAAGTTATAATTCCAGCAGAAGTAGATTTTGCAGCCTATATAAAGGCTGTTTCTTTTCATTGTAAGGAAAAACTCTTCATTCAATAAAGAATCTTTTTTTTCTTTTCTGAGATCTTATTCTCTAAGCTCGTGGATTCGAGTGTGTTACTCTTTTGGTTCGTGGATTCGAACGATTTTCCAAGAAGCAAGCAGTGCCTACTTCTTCATAAGCTTCCACTACGTCAGTTGGTATCAGAGCAAAAATCCTGTTCAGATGACAAATGCACGAAATGATAGCGAAATTCTTAACGGCGGTAACCGTGAAAACAATATGGTTACAGGGGCTGAATTCAGAATTTTCCAGCGTGAGACCCAACAAGCATTGCAAGAGGTCCAAGCGACTCTTGCGAGGCTTACGGCAGGGACTAATCAGCGGGGCGACGGTCCTATGGGTCGTCAACCTTACCGAGAGAGGGCTGAAGATGTTCGTGAACGCCATCCAGAGATTCCACGTAGGCAGCTAGCCTATGAGGATAACTTGAGTGATGATGAGGAAGATGTTGAAGCCATACTTCGGAATAATCGGAGGGGTTACCAAGGGGAACATGACCGACAAACCTTTCGTATGAAGATGGACTTGCCCAGTTTTAATGGTCAACTTCGGATCGAGGGGTTTCTTGATTGGTTGGTATTAGTCGAGAGGTTTTTCGATTATATGGATATTCCTGAAGATAAAAAGATGAAATTAGTCGCGTACAGACTATTGGGGGGAGCATCTGCTTGGTGGGAGCAGTTGCAAATTACACGGATGCGACAAGGAAAGGGGATGGTTCGGACATGGACTAAGATGAGACGATTGTTACGATCTAGGTATCTACCTCCAGATTATGAGCAGATTCTGTTTCAACAATATCAAGATTGTAAGCAGGGAAGTAGAACAGTTGAGGCTTACCTAGAGGAATTCCATAGGCTATCGTCGCGTAATAACTTGCTTGAAACAGATGCGCAACAAGTTGCTAGGTTTGTTGGGGGGCTACGTTGGGCTATACAGGATCGAGTCGCGATGCAAACAGCCTACACCTTAACCGAAGCCGTTGCGTTGGCTATTAAGGCGGAAACTCAATTGGACAAATCGAAGGCGACAGTCATAGCAAGAAATTCTTTTGATTATAACCGTCCTGTAGTAAATAAAGGTAAAGCCCCAATGACTCAGCCACCTGTGTCTAACACCACTCGCGGGACAGGTAATAATGGAGGTCCAACAAGGCCAATAAACACTGTTCCACCAGAAGTGGCACCTCGTAACCCTTATGCTCGTTCGGGGTCTGACAAGTGCTATAGATGTGGACAACCAGGACACCGTTCCAACCAATGTCCTAAAAGAGGTACCGTTAACCTAGTGGAGCCAGAAGTAGATGGCAGATTTGAGACAGAGGAGGACGAGAATGAAGCAGCTTATAATTATGAAGAGGAAGAGGTAACGGGTGGTGACGAAGGGGAGCTGCTGTCACGCTCTTTGGTAGTTCAACGACTTTTGTTAGCACCAAAACGGGAAGAACCATCTCAACGGCATAACATATTCCGAACCAGATGTACTGTGAACAAAAGGGTTTGTGATGTCATTATTGATAGTGGCAGCAGTGAAAACATAGTATCGAAAGCAATGGTTACCAAGTTGGGCTTGCAAACTGAGAAACACTCTTCACCATATAAGATTGGTTGGATTAAACGGGGAGCTGAAGTGAAGGTAACTGAAATCTACCGCATTAATTTTTCAATTGGAAAGAATTATGCAGATGAAGTTGTGTGTGATGTGGTGGAAATGGATGCTTGCCATATGATTTTGGGACGACCATGGCAGTTCGATGTGGATGCTACATACAGAGGCCGTGCCAATGAATATGTTTTCATGAAGAGAGGCTTGAAGATCGTTTTGGGGCCCATAAAAGAGGAATTTTCAATTGTTGAACCGAAGTCAAAGGGCAAGTCAGTATTTCTAGTGGATGGGAGCGAATTCATAAAGGAAACTAAGGAATCCGGAGAGATTTTTGCTGTGGTAGTTGGGGAAGAATTTGGCGAAGAATCTATGGAAATTCCCCCTGTGCTTAAACCTTTGTTAAAGGAATTTCAAGAAATTATATTGCCAGAACTACCAGATGGGTTACCTCCTATGCGGGACATACAACATCAGATTGATCTCACGCCGGGAGCCAGTTTACCTAATCGTCCACATTACCGGATGAGTCCCAAAGAAAGTCAGATTCTACAAAAGCAAGTAGAAGAGTTGATTAAGAAGGGATTGGTGCAAGAGAGCATGAGTCCTAGTGCTGTACCAGCCTTGTTAGTCCCAAAGAAAGATGGCACTTGGCGCATGTGCATTGACAGCCGGGCAATCAACAAGATCACTATTAAATATAGGTTCCCTATTCCTCGATTGGAAGATATGCTAGACATGCTGGCCGGAGCCAAAGTCTTTTCGAAAATTGACTTGCGAAGTGGGTACCATCAGATTCGGATCAGGCCTGGAGACGAATGGAAGACTGCTTTTAAGACCAAGGAGAGGTTGTACGAATGGTTAGTGATGCCGTTTGGACTCACCAATGCGCCTAGTACTTTCATGCGGCTCATGAACCAGGTATTAAAACCATTCACTGGAAAATTTGTGGTGGTGTACTTTGATGATATATTAATATTTAGCCAAAACAAATCTGACCATTTTGCGCATTTGAGGGAAGTACTTACAGCTTTGCAGCAAAATAAATTGTATGTCAATTTAAAGAAGTGTAGTTTTATGACCAGCAGTTTGTTGTTTTTGGGATTTGTGGTAAGTGCTGAAGGGATTAAAGTTGATGAAGAAAAGATTCGTGCCATTCGGGAGTGGCCAACTCCACAAACAGTGGGCGAGGTTCGTAGTTTTCATGGTTTGGCCACATTTTACAGGCGGTTTATCAGAGATTTTAGTCGGATAGTTGCGCCAATTACTGAATGCATGAAGAAGGGAAAATTCCATTGGGGAGAGGAAGCAAAACAGAGCTTCACGCTGATCAAGGAGAAATTATCATCTGCCCCAATTTTAGCACTGCCAGATTTTGACAAGTTGTTTCAAGTAGAGTGTGATGCTTCTATTGTTGGCATTGGTGCTGTACTTTCTCAAGAAGGCAGACCGGTTGCGTTCTACAGCGAAAAGCTCAGTGAAGCTCGCCAAAAGTGGTCCACTTATGAGCTGGAATTGTATGCTGTTTTTCGCGCCTTGAAGGTTTGGGAACACTATCTGGTGCAGAGGGAGTTTGTCTTATTTAGCGACCACCAAGCGCTGAAATTTATCAATAGCCAGAATAGCATCAACCGGATGCATGCCCGCTGGATTTCTTTTATACAACGCTTCACTTTCATTTTGAAGCATAAGGCGGGTCAATTAAACCGAGTAGCTGATGCTCTAAGCAAGAGGGCATTGTTACTGGTCACAATGCGGACTGAAGTTTAGGACTTTTGATTTATGCTTCTAATTAGATCTTTCATAGTTTTTGAATTGTTAGCATTTTTCCTTATTTTAGTTATTTCTTTCCTAAAGTTATAATTCCAGCAGAAGTAGATTTTGCAGCCTATATAAAGGCTGTTTCTTTTCATTGTAAGGAAAAACTCTTCATTCAATAAAGAATCTTTTTTTTCTTTTCTGAGATCTTATTCTCTAAGCTCGTGGATTCGAGTGTGTTACTCTTTTGGTTCGTGGATTCGAACGATTTTCCAAGAAGCAAGCAGTGCCTACTTCTTCATAAGCTTCCACTACGTCAAAGACACAACAATTTTGTCTTTTGTACGTTAAATGAGGACTGTTTACAATTTGGGAGCTTATTTGTAATGATTTTTTTACAATAAAACGTGGTATTAGTAATCAGTAGAAACATTTTCAAATTGCTCAAAAAAAGATCCTTTATAGATATAAATCAATAACACATACCAAGTTTCTGTCAATAGTTTTGCTAAAATTTATGCAGAATCAAGTATACATATTCTGTCTGTTTGATGAAAATTTTCAATTTTTTTCTTTATTTTTTCTTCATAATTCTTCTATTACTAATAATAAAGTTAGTAGTTGGAATGGTAATGCCTGTCATTAGGAAACCTCATATAAGAATTACTTTGGAGTTACATCTGTTGATAGCATGCAAAAGAAGATCACTTGGAGTTGAGACAAGAAGCTTGTGACCTGCAAGAGTACTCTAAAGCAAAACTTGATCAAGTTACACGCTATCTGGGTGTTCTTGTAGATAGGGTTCGTAAGCTTGGTAAGCACTTGGAGTATAGTGTATAGTGCACATCAAAGACTTCAGCAATATATTTGTTTAATTTGATGTACATTCTTCCTTTTTTTTTCTGAAATAAAGTTATACTCATAAAAAAGAGAGTTTGTTAGCCTATATATATATTAGAGATAACATTTACAATTTGATAAGTAATAACGTTTTCGTCAAGAAGGGAAGAACCCAAATAACCAAAAAAAAAAAAAAGATGAGCAAGATTCCCGTCCACAAAAATAACTTAACAGATAGATTATGGTTCATGTACATTCTCCACCCATTGGTACACAAAATCTTCAAATCTAGGATCCTTATATAATGGAAGAATAGAGGAAATACTAGAGCTTTGGTTACTAAGATTAGCCATCGCTTTTTGATCCTTTTATTACTTCACATCTTCTTTTGCTGGATAGATGGTGATGCTATGGTATGACGACACTTTCTTTTAATGATAGATGAGTATTAATTATTGGCATTGGGGACTATCTTTCTTTATGTTACTCTACCATTTCTATAAATGTTGATATAGCCATTTTTTTCCTATTTGTTAAAAAATTCAGGAATTTTCTATGTCATCTATGGCTTTCCCTGCATTTTTATTTTTGATAAGTACTCCCCTACATTTGTATGTGTAACTGTGGATACTTCATTCATTTACTGGATTTCTTCTACTGATTCGACTCTCTCTGTCCCTCACCTCATACTTCAAAAGCCAGATCCGCTGCATGAGTTCTCTTTGTATGCCCATGTTGTTCCTTGTTTTGGTGGATTAGCAGGATTAAATTCTGCAGAATATTTTTGCTAATTTTGAATTGAATCACTATCTAAGCAGTGTCTTCCTTTCTCCCAATAATTCAATGTGAATTCCTATGTAGCTTCTAGGAAGCACGTATCTTGGCTTTTGCTCTCATTGAGTTTTGCTTTTAATCCCTGATTGCAACTAATTCATGCTTGTGTGTGCACTCAATTTTGTGGCCTTATATCTGTGAAAGAAAATGTTATCCCTACTACTACTTTACTTAAAAGAAAATGCTTGTGTGTGCATTTCAAATTTGTGGATCTGCATTGGTACCTTTATTGATTTGTGTTTTTTTTTGTACTTTGGTATCGATATGGGTGCATTTCAATACTTCAAGTTATCTTGAACAGAAGCCGACTTGTTGAGCTTGTATTTGATGCTGTTGAGGAGAAATGGCTTGACTAATTTGGCTCATCTTGGGAAATATTGCACTTCCCCACTCACCCTAGCAAACAGTAAAATGGATAAGCTTTCGCATGGTCATGTTTTGCTTTGTGTTTTGGTAGGTCACCTCAATCTCCATCCTCTGTATCTTCCTCTCATTTTATAGGATCTCTTTTATCTATAAACAAAATGAAACTAATGAACTAGTGGTCAACTTGATCCTCCACTTCCTCAACCAATGAGCGTCACAAGAAAGAAACATGTGAGGCAGTGACCATAATAGAGACAGTCCCTATGATTATCGTTGGAGTTGTTGGTTATGTGAAAACTCCTTGTGGACTTCGTTCTTTGAACACTGTTTGGGCTCAACATCTTAATGAGGAATTGAAAAGGAGATTTTACAAAAACTGGTGCAAGTCGAAGAAGAAGGCATTCACCAAGTATTTAAAGAAATATGAAATTGAAGAAGGGAAGAAAGATATTCAGTCCTAGCTGGAGAAATTGAAGAAGTACTGTTCTGTAATTCGTGTTTTGGCTCATACCCAGGTATTCCCTCTCTTCTTAGAGATTATTTACTCTTTTTTTTATATTGAGTTGGCCATATTTATATTTTACATCCCCATTTGTGGTTTTATAGATTAGAAAGATGAAGGGACTAAAGCAGAAGAAAGCCTACCTTATGGAGATCCAGGTCAATGGTGATGTATCTCGAAAAAGAGATTCCTGTTGTAAACACCCCATTTTTGTATCTGCCTAATTCGACAATTCGTCACTTAGTTACTGTTAATTCCTAATGATGATCGCAAAGAACTCGAAGGTTTGTGAGTACTATCCTTGATTCATTTTGTTTCCACTCTTTTCATCTCCCCTACTCATTACGACTCGACATAGAAATTTACACACGCTTAGGATCGTTACACCTTACACCCGATTTAGCAAGTACATACGTTTAGATTCGCTACACAGTTTGATAACCTAGAGACTTCGTTGTGTTAGGAAAACATGACTTTGAAACTTATAAATAATCACGTTGTAACTGAAAGAAACCTCATGTTAAAATTCATAAAAATCTGCAAAAATCGACAAAATGACAAAAATACCCTTTATAAATTTTGGACCTCCGAAAGACTTCGAAAGTACTACCATTGCTCTCATAATAGGATTTTGGATCTAACGGGACCCAAACCGATGAAAACAGAGAAATTTAAAAAAATTCATAAAAATGGCCGAAATGCCCCTCAACCTCCAAACTCAACTTAGAGATCTCGATCCTTAGAAAAATATAATAAAAATTAAAGTCAAATTAAAAATTAAATAATTAAAACTTAAAATTTAATTCAAAATTATACAATTAAAATCTGATTCAAAATTAAATAATTAAAACTTAAAATTAAACAATTAAAATCTAATTCAAAATTAAACAATTAAAACTCAAAATTAAACAATTAAAATCTAATTCAAAATTAAACAATTAAAACTCAAATCTAATTTAAAATCAAACGATTAAAATTAGAAATTAAATCCAAATCGAAATCAAAATAAAATCAACGAACAAATTAAAATTGAAATCGGACTCTCACCGACCAATTAAATTGAAAGTAAAACTCAACCACAAATTCAAATCGATCGACAAAACTAATAAATCAAGTGGCCGATTAAAACTCAAAGTAAAAATTGAAATCAAATTTAAACCAATAAAATTGAAATCAAAATTAAACCAATAAAATTTTAAACAAATTTTTAAATCAAAACAACCAAAATCAACCAATCAAGATGTAAGCATCGAAGAATTAACGAACTACGAGTAGCGTGGGATCGTCCCACCATCATTCTCCTAAAAGGGAATAAAGAAATAAAAAAAAGAAACAAAAAGAGAAAAAAGAAACAAAGTTTTTTTAAAATAGGAAGTTGTCTTCCATAAATAGAGAGAGACGTTTCTCTCTCAAAAGGAGAAAAAGAAGGATTCTCGACTCTCTCTCTGCATTCTCTGCTGGCTCTTGACGTCTTCATCTTCTTCTTTCTCATTATCGAACGGACTCTCCCAGACGCGGCGCTCTCTTCTGGTTTTTCTTCTCTTCTTCTTCTTCGTGGGAGAAAACACCTTCAGCTGCAATACACCCATTGCCATAATCACATTGCTGTCTTCTCATCCCTTACAGTCCACTGCAACAGCCCCCCATTCCCCTCATCTCTCTCACGTCCCTCACACCTCTCTCTCCCATCCCTGCAACTCAGTCCATTGCAGCCATTGCTGCAGCTACATTCCTTGCTGCCCAACGCACAGCCACCTCTCTCTCCCTGTAAAAACGTCTCCTCCTCTCTCTATTGATTGCTGCCCAACGCCCAACCACCTCTCTCTCCCTGTAAAAACGTCTCCTCCTCTCTCTATTGATTGCTGTACCAACACCTCAGCCATTAAGCCTGCTCTCTCTCTTGCACCCACGTTTTGCCCAGCCCCTACGTGATATTGCTACAATGTTACTCTTTGGCTCACTGCTACAGCACTTACGAGAACACAACTCTCTCTGCCTGCGCTCTTCCTCAGCCTCTCCCCTAACGGCTCTCTCGATGCCCTCATCTCTCCTCACAGCAACGAATACTCGCAAGCTTTTGGATCGGACCTAAAGGAATTGACTCGGCATTATTTCATTCTATAGGTAGGTCGTTCTTTAGTTTTTTGTATTTATTTTTTATTTTTACTTACTTTTGCTCGTAGGTAGGATTGGAAGGAATTTTTTTTTATTTTTTTTTATTTTTATTTTTATGTATTTTCTATATTCTTATTTGTTTTTTTAGCATGTTGATATGATTAGGGGTTCCTTTATATTTTTTGCATGTTGATAAGGTAGGTAGAATATTTTTGTATGCCTATTTTGTTTTTCTCTTTTTTTTGTTCATTGATAGGATTAGGAGATGCTTTTAGTTCATGTAGTTTTTCTATATTTTTAGATCGATAAGTCAAGGAGAATGTTTGTTTTATGTAAGTTTTATTTTTCTATTTTGTTCTTTTTGTTGTTGATAGGTTAGGAGAAAATTTTTATGCCTCCATCTTATTTATTTTCATTTGTTATTTTTATTTTATTATTTTTACATGTTAGAAGGATTAAAGGTTTTTTTTTATTATGATCATTTCACTCAATTTTGATTTACATGATTTATGATGATGTTCAAGTTTTTTGTATTATCTTAAGATTTTTCTATGTGATCAGTGTACCCCTTGACTTGACAGATATGCATGTTGTTAAATGACTACTATTGTGACAAAATCGAAAGTCATGTATGCATGCTTGTTTTGGTTAGTTTAAGGATTCGATGAACATTAAATTTTTCTTGTGGATTTTTCTTTCAAATTTGAAAATTTTATGCAATGATATTTGTCAATCTCTAATTTGGTAAGTACGATATCCTGGATTTTTTGTTGTTTGATAAATTTCCAATTTGGTGATTTGTGGCAAATCCATAATCTTCTAATTTGGGACTTCATTGTTTGTATAATTCTCCTTTTTAGAAATTATTTGTGGATCATTGGAAAATTCATATTCGGAAACTTTCTAATATGGGATTGCATAGTTTTTTATTTTGGGAGAATATATTCATAAGTTTCTAATTTAGAAATTTCATATTTTAACAATTTTCCAATTTAGAAGATTCTGCATTTTTATGTTTAGAAGGTTCACATTCATATGGAAATTTGGAAGTTCCTAATTCAAAATTGTGATATCTTTGGAAATTTTCTATTTTGGGAAAGTTCTATTTTTTTAAAAATTTCTAATTTGGGAATTTTGCATATATTTTTGAATCATAATTTGGGAACTTCGGATTCCCAATTTGGAAATTCTTTGAGTTATGATTTGGTGGTTCCTATTTGAGATAGTTTGAGAAATACTTGCATGTGAAACTTCTTAATTGATTCAAGATCATGGGACTAATTATGGCTTTTTCAAATCCTTCTGTTTTTGTGGAATTCAAAGAATAATCATGTAATTGGAACAATTTTAGCCATAGGATTTGTTTGGAAAACCCAACATAAATTGATGATGATGATTGGATTGTGACTTTGACCGTAGTCTTTGTATGTTAACCATAGGATGATTTTGAATTGTAGTAGAGACCAATCATCTTGATCAGGCGGGTTCAGTACATAACACCTTCTGAAACTCGTAATCTGACCTCTTACCCATATCTTTGATCCGTGGACCAATCCATATCCATTTGGAGTTATTTATGATTCCTAGACCTAAACTAGGTGGCGACTCCCATTTCTCAAAAGTCTCCCATTTACAAATCGGACCCCTATCCACTATTTAGTGAAGAAGGGTCGAGGCGATTTCAACTGTTGATGCATTATTTCAGAAGGATGAGATGATTAATATCATCGGGGTAACCAAGGGTAAGGGCTATGAGGGTGTGGTCACTCAATGGGGTGTCACTCAACTTCCATGCAAGACCCACCGTGGCTTGTGTAATGTAGCCTGCATTGGAGCTTGGCATCCAGCCAGGGTTTCTTTCACAGATGCCCGGGCAAGGCAGAATGTGTACTATCATCGGATGGAGATGAACAAGAAGATTTACAAGCTTGGGAAGGCTGGACAAGAGTCTCATACTTCCATCAATGAGTTTGATAGGTGAAGCAAATTTTCTTTTGTGGTCTTTTTTTATTCTGGATTTGTTTTTTGGAAGCAAAGACATTACATCTGACTTATTAGTTATTGACCTTAAGTTGGCTTGAGAGATTAGGATTGGGGTATTTGAAGGTATTCACACTTTGAAAGGGTGTTGCATGTGGAAATGTAGAGTAGGATTGGCAGTGCTTGCTTACATGACTCACTTATACATTTTGGTTTGTTTTGCTCCCGATTATTTTCATTTTGCTTGAAGTACTTCTCTAGGCTCTTAATTCTTGTCGTGACCATATGCATCTCGCTCACAGAGGAATTTTTTTCTACTGTATACAGGCAAGGTATTTGATGTTGTTGAAGTAGCTGGAAAGAGTGTTATGTCCTCGACATCCACTGTGACAATTGGACTTGTTTCCCACAGGTAAATCTCAGGCAAAATCAGAGAGGTTTCTCCTGCTATTCTAAAATCCAAAAAGCATGTCTACCTGGTTGACCCTCACCAGGCCAGAGCAAGCCCTGTATATAGACTTCCGAAGACCCTATTTATTTTGGTTTCTGTTCTACATTGTTTCATCAATTATTTTGATTTTGTTCTCTTCATTAGTTATTTGGGTCTCATAGTTACACCCAAAAAGCATCTCTTTATTAGTTATTTTGTTCCTCAAGAATGATTAATTGTGGGTGAGTGTTATGTTGTTCCATTTGCAGGCATGGAGAGAAAGCAGCTGAGACGACTAACCATGGGCTAGATGCTGCGGGGCATGCCATATGGACTGCGTGGGCTATCTTCAAGATACACAAGGCACTCGACCCAAAAAGTGTCATGAAATCCACTACTCTTGCAAAATCTTTAATATGTAGGAGTAGCTGATTATGAATTTATTCAAGTGGATTTTTATGTTGGTTATTAGTTCATTACAGGTTGGTGAACTAAAAGGCAGCAAAGTTGCTCAGTCTATTCCCTCCAAAAAGTGGAAGGATCTTAGAGACAATGACCCGAGCAAAAAGGCATCTGCAGATGAGTTTTCAATATTCTCATCAAGAGCATCATCACTGGAAAAAGATAGGGAAGAGTTGATAATGCTGCAAGAAAAAGTGGAGAGCCTACAAAACAAATTATTAGAGAAAGACGAGCTGCTCAGCAGAGACTTCAAAGAATCAAATGGCTTTGGTTCATGCCAAACTTGATGAACTAAAATGCCAAACTGCAGAGAAAGACTCATTACTTAAATCTGCTCATTTGCAACTCTCTGATGCAAAGGTATGTTATCAATTAATTGCACTATCTTTATTAGTGATATGTGTGGCCTTTTAATAATGTGGTGTCATCATTAGTTCTTTTCATCACCAATTGTAGATCCTTCTAAATTTTTATGGTAACAGGGATATGGCATTAGAACAAATAGAGAAACCTAGATATTATACACATTACATAATCTTGTGTTTAGAATATTACTGAGGCTGATAGGTGGATTTTTTTTTTTTTTTAAATCTGGACCATCAGAAAAAGTTGATTCATAATGTAAATATTTTTAGTAATGATGGCTTATCAGCCAAAGTGACATTATTTCTCACCACCTAAATTTTGAAAGGAATGCCTTGCTATCAACCATTGTTTATAGCAGTTTGTGAGTTTTACTGAAACTGAGATGCATTTTAACAGCCTCTGTATTAGTTTTGTGAATTTCTCCATGGGGTTCATGTTGTTGAAATCTCCTTAATGGCTTTACCTTTTGGACCATGAGTATTATTACCAATTGATCATATAAGTTAACCATCACACTATCCCATGGGTTAGTAGACTCATCCAATTGAAGCAAATCCACATGCAACTCAAATGACTATATTTTCTACTCTAATGCTAACTGGAGTTCCAATATAGTAATCAAACTTTTGAAAAAATCTAGTAGGCTTGTGATATGTTTTTTCTCTATGTACCCTATGAGAGAGCTCACACTTCAAGAGCTTCTTAATAAGAGTTTGTACTGTGTGTGTATGAATGATAGATTTATGATGCTTTGGTTCTATATTTCTATCAACAAGTTTTAGTTTGGATTCTAAAGTAAAGCTTACTATCGTTGCAAAAAAACCAAGAACAAACCAAACCAAAGCAGTGAAGTCAACCATGTCTGCCAACTGGCCATATCATCTTATCAGCATTATAAAATTAAAGGTGCAAACAATCGGATTAGAGAGAGAGACCTCACAAACTGCTGTTCCAATAACATCACCCTTGTCATCATCCAACATTCCAGCTGGCAATTCTAAGATAAGCCTCCCAACAGGAAAAATGTACTAGGCAAAACCAATATTAATGGTGCCTTATCCTAGCTTCTTAGGGTTAGCAATACAACTCTTGCCCATCAGTCATTTCTATCTAGATCCATATATTTTGAATTTCATCCACTATCAACACCATCTCTAACTTTGATTGAAGAAAGCATGGAGAGTTCATGTAGGAACTTTTGTAGTGGTCAACACAATTTGATTGCAGAATAAACACATTGGGCTATCTGCATGGCTTTTGGTTAGGAGCCCAAGGTGTTTTAAACTCCAATTAAAGCATGTCACTTAGACACGAAATTTGAGTAGTCCTTTAGTTTCTTGAGGTTTTGTTTCATATTTTAGTGTGATTTTGGTAATAATGGAGATTTCTTACATGCAAGCTAATTTTATGGTGGAAAACATCTATCATTGAATGGTTTTATTAGTTATACTTACCAATCTTGATAAGTGGCATTGGCTTCATAGTTACTGCAATTTCATGTTGTTTTAGGTTTTCTTTTGACATTGTTGCTGTGCTTTCTTTTCTTAAGGTTTCCAATCCCAAATGTTTCCCAATAAGTAGATCTGGTTATGAGCGTAAGGGACAAGCAATATATTCTATTGCTAACCAATAGTGAAGTACTTGGGAATGGCAGCCGTGGCGGCAGTGGATCTCCAAATGAGGGACAATTGCGGTTTGTTTGTAATATTATGCGACATTTAGTAATTTTGATGGTGAAGTATTTGTAATCGTCATATTTGTTCGTATTGGCTTAGGAACGGTTATAAACTGCTCCTAATTGCCATATTTGTTGTAGTGGTTGTTTGCTATTACAGATAGGAAAAACAAATTAACATATTGGGTTTTATCTAATGTCTGTCTAAATTTTTATGTTCTCTGCTTGGTTAGGACATATCAAATATGAATAGAAGTCGACAAGAGTCAAATGTGGAAGAGGAATCCGAGGTCATAGTTGATGGTCCTGATACATCTTCTTTTACAGCCTTCCTCTACTCTCTAATGTCACCTTCAGAATCTGGCATTCTTTCTAATAATTTTATGTGTGCTTTGTTCTTAGTTGATGGAACATATCAAATCCATAACCAATGCCGATGAAGAAGAGAGGGTGGTGGGTGTGGTTGACCCAAATCACTAGAGATAGGCAGTAGAAACCACTATACATACATGAGCTCTCTCACAACTCCTTGCAACGAAAGTGTTGTTTGGACCATTGTTCAAAAGGTCTGCTCTCTCTAACTAACCTAAGGAAAACACTACTATCACTGGTACATTATCGATCTTTTCAGGTCTTCTAATCCAAATTATTTTGACTTTAATTTAATAGGTGGGGACGGTTTCAAAAGAGCAAGTCAGATTACTAAGGGCTACTGTTGACTATGTGAGTTGCTACGCTTAATTTCAGTTACATACGTTCATGTTGTGATAGATACGTGGTGATTGATTCACACTAAGCTGTAAAATGTATCTCGATTTATCGACATTTCATAACATCTTTACAATGGCAATTCCAAATCACATGGAGGAGCCAAGACTTTTTCTATGTAATGTGGGGGCAACTATGACTCCTACATATTATTTCATTTAACAATTTATTTCTTAATTTCATGGTTTGATTTTGAGTTTCACGCTAGCTCACAGTTAATGAGTTTTTTTTTTTCTTGTAGGATTCAAATACAAGACCACTACAACATGGTTTCAAGATAGTTGTAGATAGCAAGAGATGTGTGCAGGTGGAGCTTCACATGTTGAAGGAAGAAATCCAAAGATCTGGTTGGGTTGTTAGATGACTAAAGATGACACTTGTAAATTCAAGTCAGCAAACTAGCTTTTGATGCTTCTTTTAAGTTTTTTTTTCTTTTAAGGTCTAAGATCATAATAGCCAACAAGTTTTGTAATGTCAAGATATCATCCATATATTTTTTATTTTTTGTTTCATGCATATGTAATATTAATAATAGTAGTAGTAATAACAATAGAAGCAAATGAGGTTTCAATTATTTGAAGGTGAGTGGTTTTGTATTTCAAAAAAATAATTTTTTTAATGATTCATTTTTTTCAATTTATAAATTCAGAAAAAAAAATTTCTTTTATTATAAATCAAGAAAAACGATTGTTTAAGATCGTCATTTTAACGACTGTCAAAGATAGTTGTTTTTTTTTTTTTGCGACTGTCAAGGACAGTCGTTTTTTCCTACTGTTTTGGTCTGTCGCAATTAAAAAACCACTCCTTTGAAAACGACTCCTTTTGCAATTGTAGGAGTAGTGGTTTTTACCGCATTATGGCATAGTGTGGATTTGCTTTGGACGGGATTGGTTCGGGATGAGATCGATTATTCTAAGCTTCTTGGCTCGTGAATGACGGTAGAGATTACTTGTTATATTGAGGCTTTAGATCACAAGAAGATCTTAAGAAGCAACAAGGATGCTTGATTTTTATTTTAGGTTGTTGATCAAGGAAAAGAGATTGATTATGCAAACCGTTGATATGGAGAGTTGGAACACCTATCCATCGGTCTTTTTCGAGAGCACAAAGATTTTGTAATCTGTCATCAGCTTTCCTTAGTTGGAATCATGGAGCAGAGGGCCTCTTTGAGTTAGATGTATGCATTTCTTTGGGATCATTTGTACAACATCTGATTGTATCCCTTTCCTATATTTGGAGCTCCTAAAACACTAGAAAGTTTTATTAAATAGTAAATACAATGCAAAAAAACAAAAAAAATTAGAGGATATTTACACTCTTAACCTTTGATCATCCAGATTGGTAAGACTCATTAAAGGACTATCAAGGCATTTTTGGTGAAGGCAAAAATGGTCATTCTATGTGATTTTCTGGCAATTAATTTTACCTTGTAATGTGTAGACTATTATATCTCCAAAGGTCCCCAAAGGCCTATAAATAGTGAAGTCTCACAAGGTAAAAAGGCGAGCTTCTTTCCTTCCAGTGAGGGAAGAAGATGAAAGAAGGATGTTACAAGAATCTGATTTCGATGATTTTGGTTTTTATTAAGAATTTGGGATTGAGTTATGGGTTTGAGTACAATAAGGTTACTTCAAAAGTTTAGGATAAATCCAATAATTGGATCGTAGGATTTGAGTACAATATTTTGAAATTACGATTAGGATTTAGATTTATAGGGTAAAGGAAAGAGGTAAAGTTACGGTTTGTATAGGATAAGGATTAAAGGTTGCGGGAAAGAGTTTCAAGAATTCAAGAATTCAAGAAAACCAAGAACAAGAAAATTCAAAGAAAATAAAGAAAGAAAAAGATTAAAAGAAAGAGATATGAGATAAAAGCATAGAACCTTAGAATCATAGCTAGGGCTTCTTGAAACTACCCCAAGAATTCTAAGAAACTCTATTCAAAGAAAACTTCTTTATTCATAAACTCTTAGTTAAAAAAGTCCTAATACAATCTACATATAAAGAAAATAAATTTAAGAATCCTAATAAAACTAAAATATCAAATAAATAACCTAATTTTCATAATTTTCTCTCTTCTAAATTTTTAACCATTATAAACTTAAAAAAAAAATTAAATTTATGAAATTACCCCTAAACATTATACTAAACCTTGTGATAATAAAACAAAGAAATAAGCCAAAAAACATAAAATAAAAACCCAATGCAAAAAAAATTTAAAAATATAAAAAAATTGACTCTTCAAGCTTTGATGCCCCAATCAATTATCCCTAACTGCAAAGATTTTGCCATTCACGAAATAAAATTGTTGTAATTCCTCAATAGATGAAATCTCAATGGTTCTCGTACATTATGACTTCTACTTTTCTCCATAACACAAGTCAATGCTTCCTAGGATGGTGTCTTCCACTTTTATCCATCTCGAAGTGAATTTTCAATTCGATCTCTTCCTAGATGTAGAAATCATCAAAACAAATAGATAATTTTTAGACTCTCATTTTCTAATTGGAATCAAACCTTGCAAAACTCATTGATTTATAAAAAATATTATCTGCATTTTCTTTTTCATGGGATAAAACTGGTGTAAGAAGGAAAAGATGTGTTGGCTCAACAATTCCTAGTTCCATTAGTTCAAATTCTTCACACATAGATTCTTCTTTAAGAATTAATAATGGTAAGTCACTCTCACTTAAATCAGGCTCATAGATTTCTTCATTACTCGCCTTGAGTTGAGGTGCATGGACTTTGATCCGATCAGTTTAATTATCCCAATTAAAGCACTTCAATTTATATTGTCCAGGATGATTGCACTTGTAGTATAAGTTTTGTTTCCTGAGTTCTTCATCCCATAATGCACATAGTTGTCTATGCTCTTTATTTTCCTTTATAATATGGTCACAAACAAAGTTAAAACATGCTTGAGAATGACGCGTTTAAAGTGTTACAACATATTTGTTAGTTCCTCTAAGAATATCTCTATTGAGTCTATCTCCCTGCAATGCAATCTACTAATTTCTGTTGCCTAAACCTAGGCTTTGATATAAATTTGATGTAGGACGGTAGAGAAGAAAATGAAAGAAGGGAGTTACGGGAATCTTGTTTAGGTAGTTTTAGTTTTGATTAAGGATTTGAGATTAGACTAAGGACTTGACTACAATAGGGTTACCTCAAATCCTTAAGGTAAACCAACCCCCCCCCCCCCCCCCGCCCCCCCGGCTCCCGGATTTGGTTGTAGGGTTTAATTATAACATTTTAAAACTACGATTACAATTTAGGTTTATAGAGTAAAGGAAAGGGTTAAAGTTAATGTTTATAGAGTAAGGAGCAAAGGTTGTGGGAAAGGCTTTCGAATTCAAAAATTCAAGAATTAAGAATTCACGAATTCTTGAATTCAAATAAAATCAATAAAAGAAAAAGAGATGGATAGAAGGATAAAACCTTGGACTCACACCAAGGATTTCTTAGAATTACACCAAGAATGATAGAGAACTCATGCCCAAAAACTCCATTAAAAGAAAACTTATTTATTCATAAATTCTTTGTTAAAAAATCCTAATACAATCTATATATAAAGAAAATAAATCGAACAACTATCATAAAACTAAAATACTAGATAAATAACCTAATTTTCATAATTTTCTCTCACCTAAATTTTCAATCCTTATAAATTTAAATAAAAAATAAACTAAATTTACCAAACTACCCATAAATATTATATTAAGGTCATGGGCTAATAAAACATGAACTAATTAAACCTAAAAAACATAAAATAAAAGTCCAAAACAGGAAAAAAAAAATTAACATAAAAAATATACTCTTCAAACTTTGATTTCCTCATCAAATACTTTATCCAATTCTCTACTTGAGAGCCTCAATGTCCCAGCAAATCTTTTCTAATTTGATCTCAAGCCTTTTTGAACCTAAGTTTTGAAGATCAAAGTAAAAGAGAAAGAAGATGAAGTAGAATCGTTGTTTAATTTCTTTATTGCTACCAACATTCCCCCTTCCCACTTTTACCCCCTAACTCTTATTTTCTTTTCTCTTTTCTTTTTTTTTTTTCCTCTTCTTCATTTTTTGTTGCATTAGAGCCTAATTAATCTAAACCCCCATCTCACCTAGTGCCCCGATAAACCCACCCCAAAAATGTGACTGAATGAAAATCAAAAGAAAAAGGTAAATATGATCCTTTAGAACCTTTTTGGAACCCAAGCATATGGTATAATATCTTCCATGCTCATCATCATGAAGTGTAAGTGTTTTACAAGGATCAGGTAAATATGGGGAGTATAACCTCTAGGAGGTGATCCCCTTGCCTTTGAGTTAATAATAAGCTCCGTGAGAGTATCTTTTCATAGCATATAGTTCAAGTCCTACAACCATCATCATCATCCATTTAATCTAGATTTCATTAATGGCTAAGTAAGGCTAGGGAGTATAGCCTCATGAAATGATCTCCATAATGAGTTCACACACACTTAGACACATAGTTCACCTTATGCATTCGTACAGTTTACACATGAAAATGGTAAATATAGAAAAGAGCATTCTCATTCATGGAATGTCTCTAGAATTCTTACCTAAAACATTAAATCCAAATCCTGGGTATATTTCCATCATTCATCATCATTAAAGAGTGCTATCCTCATTGATTGACACTCCCAACTCCAAGCAAACATGAAGACTCCAACTAGTGTGAACATTCCATTTACACCAAATACACACCAATTTAGATTCTCATGCATATACATTCATGCATGCATTATCATCTTACTAAATAAAACGCTTTCCAAAAACAATAATTTAAGTCTTCACATATAGCCAAACCTAGGTAACCACGCACCAACTTGGTCGGTAGGGTGGGGTGCCTAACACCTTCCCCATCCTTCAATTGAACCCCATTACCTGGATCTCTCAGTTAGGACTAGTTTGGGAGTTACTTTCAAAGATAAAATGATTTTACAAAACTAATTTTAGGTGACCATTCACACCTTAATTTCATGAATGGTGGCAACTTCAAAAACTAAGTAGAGTGGAGGCTTCTTAAGTGAAAGTTACACGTGTTATCTACATGTGCAATTCAGTTAATGTGTTGCTTGCTAGCTTTATATACTTGATGATGATGAGGAACTAAGAGGAGATAAACTCTGTGGTTCATTTGAAACAAAGCTCAACCACACACCAAATTATAATAAAACCAGTATTACAAATATATACTAGCATTATTACCCAAGTCTTGTACATTACATTCCCAAACATCCAGAATCCCTGACTTGCAATTTGTGACACGAAGGGAATCTGTAGCCTTTCTTGTACCTATTATGTTTATGAAATCCAACCAATTTATACCTATCTATATCTACCACCAAAAGAAGCTAAACATACTGAGACCAAAATCGTAACTTTCTAAGCTTTTAGGTAGAAATTAAACAAGAATAGAATCACCATAACATTCAGACTAGTGTACCATCTTTATGACTTGAAACTCACTGAAGAGGAGGTATTTCTGGTTGAAGAAGCGATTGAGACCCTATTCCGTGCTCGGGTACTTCTTTCAAACAGAAGACTCCTCAGGAACTTCGTTCACAACTAGCTTGTTCACAAATGGTAGGAAAAATTCTGGGATAGGAGGAATATCCACTTCTAAGACTCCCTCCAGAATCTGAACCACATGTCCCATTGTTGGTCTGTCCTTCTCATCGTCTTGAATGCACCAACATGCAACTCTGCAAGCTCTAGTAAGCTCTTCAATGTCAGCATTACCCACCAACCTTTGATCCAACAAGCTAAGAACTTCTTCTCCATTGTGTACTTTCCACACTACCAGAGTAGGAAAGTAATCAACCATGTCATCACCTGATATGGCCAAATTTCTCCGACCAGATATAATTTCGAAAAGCGTCATTCCATAGCTGTAAACATCAGCTTTGGGTGTGATAGGTACGCCTGAAATCCACTCTGGCGCAAGATAACCTCTGGTTCCTCTCATGGTTGTCAAAACCCGGCTGAAGTCCCTACCAAAGAGCTTCGCTAGCCCAAAGTCCGCAACCTTTGAACTAAACCCAGCATCCAATAGTATGTTTTCCGGTTTTATGTCACAGTGTATTATGCAATCTCTGCACTTCTCATGTAGATAAGCCAATCCTCTAGCTGTCCCGAGTGCAATCTGGTATCTTGTTTTCCAGTCTAAGATGATTGAATTCTTACGAAACAAACAAGAATCTAGTGAACCATTTGGCATATAATCATAAACTAGCAACCTTTCACTACGTTCGGCACAAAACCCCCGAAGGCGAACCAAATTGGCATGTTGGATTATACCAAGGGTGCTCACTTCCATTCGGAATTGCTTCTCTCCTTTTCCTAGGCATTCAAGTTTCTTCACAGCTATGTCAATTGAGTTGGGCAATTTCCCTCTGAAAACAGAACCGAAACCTCCTTTCCCCAACTTCTCCGAGAAGTTCCTTGTAGCACTTTTAAGATTCTTGTATGTATAAGTCCTCAATGCATCCTCAGCGGTGTTCAGTGTACCATTGAATTCTCTCCTCCTATAATTCCAAAAGAGTGCCAGGACAATGGCGAAGAAACTTACAACCCCTGCAATTCCACCGACAACGATCCACATCGTGCTTCTCTTGCTCTTACCTCCAGAGCCTGAATCTGCAATTCTTATGTGGAGAACTGCTCCATTGCTATCACCAATTAATAATTCTTGCAAATCCAACAGATCTTCATGCCAAACTAAACATCCATTTCCATAAAAGTACGCCATACAAGAACAGTTTCTTGAGCAAGCTAATTCACATTCTTTCATGTTCCCAACTTTTAAAGACTCTGAACTTGCCGGCAGTTTCATGTTGGGCATCGTAAAAAATGTGTCTTTTCCTCCAGACCCGCATCGTAATGGGGTTTTCCTCACACAACCACCCCACCAAACACTCAGATTGTTCCAATCTTTCAACGAACGTGGTTCAAAACCTTGCAAACATGAACAATACGGCAAAGCTTTCTGATTACAGCTACCAAAGGGCCCACAATAACCGTAGACGTCACAGGGCTGTCTCGGTTGAGTATAAATTAAAAGCCAATCTTGAGTTTCCTCCCCCCAGATAAAATTCTTCAACTGACCTGAGTAATCCAACACCATTCTAGACAAAAGAGAGGTGTTATAAACAAACATTATAAAATAGCTTTCCCTCTCGTTTGTAACATAGCTGTAATTGTACATATAGGCTTTGCTCATTTCAGGAATTGAGCTGAAACGTTGTCCGTTCCAATTCCCACTAGAGTGGTACCTTTTAGATCCGTTCCACTCTAGAAAATACTGACTACTTCCACTCAGGTCTACCTCGAGAGAGAATATTCCACTCCTGGGATCTTCTGAACTTATCCATGAAATGAGGCCTTGTGTTCTGTTAGTGATTTTATTCAATCCAACCTTTGAACCAGGCATAAATGTATTCGTTTGGTGATCAAAGCTCTGCCACATTATATTGGAGGAGTTCAACCCATCTTTCAAAACAAGATTCCCACTGTCAAGAAGCACTGCTATTGTAGGATTAAGAACTTCCGATGCTAAATTTGTTGACCAGATTGGGATTTTTGACTTGTTATTAAAGAGGACTAGATTACCATCTTCTAAGAGTTTTAATTCTGAAGAAGATGAGTCAGGGAGGGGTGTATCTCCGTTTGCCACCCAAACTATAGTTTGAGGTGATATTTTTTTGTACCAGATGCCTATGTAATACTTCTTAGAACTGTTACCTGGTGTGAAGAAACCAAGTTCAAAGATGTTACCTTTGGAGAAAATGGTCTGGTTTCCTGAGAGAGATTGGCCAACAGAGATGATGTCACCTCCAATGGAGAACTGGGTTTTGATAGAGAAGAAGAGAATCAGTACATGAATGAGGAACCATGGATTGCTTCTGATACCCATCTCTGCAAAAACTTGCATCATAATGCATTCAAGAAGAATTGAAGAAATGAAACAAATTTCTTATGAAGAAGGAATAAAAGAGGAAATCCATGTACTGTACTGCAGGGAGTTGGGTAGCTAATTAGGTCCAGGTTTCTTGAGTTCACTGATCATAAATGTACAGACCCACATATTTGATCTCATATGTGGGTCTATGAAAGAGTGGACTAAACTAAACATTCATGACAGTAGACCAAAAATATTGTATCATATGGCATGTAATAAAAACCTGGAGTGGGATAGGGATCTAACTACCTGGAGTGGGATTGGGTGATGTGTTGGTCAGAATAAATGGAGACATACCTTCACTTGAGTGGATTACAACATCCACAACCATGGATAAATAATCTGTACCAAAGCTTAGAAAATTTGTGTTTGGAAGAAATTTCCATTGCTTTTTTGGCGTTTAAGTGAGATTTTTTCCTAGACAGTTAAAAAGACTGAGTGTCATGACCATTGACCACAACTACTGAAATTAGTTGGTTTGGATCAAGCCTAATTGGGTTTGAGTCATAATAATGTCGACCTGTCTAACACGATTGTTAAATGGGTCGTGTCTAGGTTAGTACCATGAACCTCCTTAATTCATTGACATGCTTAATCACGAGCTATTTACGAAAAAGTGATCAACATTAATTTGATGAATTTACAATTCTAGCTCACTGTTCATTTAAATTACCAAAATGTGATGGATAATGAATTCGGAGGTTTTTAAAGTGACTATTTCGGCGGTTTAAAGTGACTAGAAATTGTCACTTTAAACCTGCGAAATAATTACTTTAAAATCATAGAATTCGTTATCGTTCTGAATTTTTTTAACGAAAATATGATTATTCATGTTTTGGTAATTAAAATGAACAGTTCTCCCAATAGTAAGTAACACATTTTCAGCTCACGAAATGATAGTTCACTCTTTAATAATCATTGTGTCCTTTTAATTCATGAAACATATGAGGTATCTTAAATATCAACAATTATTAAAACTTTTTAAAATTACCCATTTTTTTACTAGAATTATGTAAAACTTTTTCATAATACATTTTTTTCCTCAAATTTTATATAATATAGAGAATATTTTAAGATATGTTTTAAATAATTAATGGTTAAGCTTTTAGAGCATTTCCAACGGACTCTTTAAAGTTTGTTGGCTTTTTACTTAGAGAAATGTGAAAAAACGACCTCCAAGAGACTCTTAAAAAGTAAATGTTAAAATAAAGAGGGGGCTTCCACTCTCTACATGTAGTGAGCCTCCAAATCTAGCTATTTTAATGTTTAAAAAAACAAATGAAAAATGCTTTCCCTACTAACTTAGTAAGATTTAAAATCTTAGAAAGATCCGTTGACCCACATGGATTACTACATTGGCAATCCAACACAACATCTTCCTAGATTTTACAGAAACACTCACATCCAAAAGAAAAAATTCAAAAAAAATTTTAGCTTGATCCAAGGTGTTGAAAATGGATGGCTACCGAACTCCTAAAACTTAAAATTAAAATTTAATGATGAAAAAAAAAAAAAAAAAAAAAAAAAAAATATATATATATATATATATATATATATATATATTTCAAAATTCTTAGCATTTCATTCTCTACAAAGCCTGTGGCATCAGATCATATTTTTGGATGTCAAGATGTGTGTTCACGACCGTTAATAGGATCTAAGTAGATTTTAGTAAATATTTGTTTGTAAAGTAAAATAATATTAGATATTAAGAATAGAGAAAGAAGTGTTGAGTCTACTGGAGTTTAGATCAAATTTTATAGTAGCTACAATAACTGTTGTTACTTTTTTAATAAAAGATGCTAAAAGAACATTGTTGGAGACGCTCTTAGTTTAGGAAAGAAAAACACTTTTCATACTAAGTAAGGCAAGTTTCCTAATTGCATTATTTTGTGGCATCCAAAAATATGATCCGATTCACATGATGTAGAGGATAAAATTTTAAGAAAGTTGGAATTTTTTGGGTGGTGGAAATGGAACTTATTTTTTCTACTTAAGATTATAATATTACTGAACGAGTTACATGGATCAGGCTAGGTTACCTATTTAATCTATGTATCAGGTTGGGGTTTATGTTTTTGACAAGATTATTAAATGGGCCAAGTTTGGGTTTGGTAAATCAAGCCACGCCTAGCCTTCACTCTCATCGAGCTCTGTGGTGAGCTCGCTTAGGGGTTAGAGGGGGGCCAACGGCCTCCCTAAGGGGGTTCAAGGGTGGAGCCCCCCAAAGAAATTTTTCCAAAGGTATTTTCGTAATTTTCCTAATATTATGTAAAACCCTAATTAGGTTTCCTAGGGTATTTATATTTCTTATTTTTGGTGAAAGCATGTAATCTGTAACTACGAGTTTTTCTTCATTGTAGAATCGGTGTGATCCATGGATGTACCTCCATCTAGAGGGAACTACATAAAATATCTATGTTTCTTTGTGTTATTGCATCTCGTGTCTGATTTTTCTATTCATTTTCTTTGTTTAGATTGCACCTATTTTCTTAACAACTGGTATTAGAGTTAAGTTTTAGTTTGAGTAGGAGCAATGGCCAAAGAGAAAGTAAGAATCAAGAAGTTCAATGGTTCAAATTTTGGATTGTGGAAGATGCAAATCAGGGATTTCTTTATTATAAAGACCTTTATTGTCCTCTGGGAGAAAAAGTGAAGAAATCAATGAACATGACAGATGAAGACTGAGAGATTCTCGACAAGAAAGCCCTGAGTATCATTCGATTATCTCTCGCTCTATCTGTGATTTTCAATATCTCTAAGGAGAAGACTACAATAGATTTGATGGCCATTTTGTCAAGGATGTATGGGAAACCCTCTACCTCAAACAAAGTTTTCTTGATGAAAAGGTTATTCAACATGAAGATGATCGACGGTGGTAGTGTGGCTGAGTATCTAACGAAATTCAATACAACCACAACACAGTTGGAATCTTTTGAAATTATCCTTGAAGATGAAATCAAGGTCCTATTGATTTTATTTGGATTACAAGATAGTTGGGATAGTCAGGTAATAACTGGGAGCAATTCTTCAGGTTCTGGAAAGTTGAAGTCTGATGATGTTGTTGGCGTCATCTTAAATGAGGAAACTAGTAGAAAATCCTCGTAATCAACTAATATTTCAGGGAATGCCTTGAGTGCTAAGGAAAGAAGAACGAAGCCCAACAAGAGAAACCAAGGTAAAGGCTGGTCAAATTCGAAAAGGGACAAGTCTAGAACTACATCGACAAATGGAAATGATTGCTGAAATTTTGGGAAGAAGGGTCACTTCAAAAGGGACTGCAAAGCTACAAAAAAACCTTTAGAGATCAAAAATCAAGAAGGTATTAAATCTGTTAACTTTTCTGATGCTTTGATCTTATCTGTTGCCATATACGATAACATATGGGTAATAGATTTTAGAGCATCATTCCATGTTACTTTCCATATAGACATTTTACAAAACTATATAGAAGGTGATTTTGGTAAAGTATATGTTGGGGACAATAAGCCTTGTAGCATTGTTGGTAAGGGTGATGTGCAAATAAATTTGTCGAATGGAATGTCTTTACAGTTGAAAAATATGAGACATATTCCACAGTTGAAGAGGAACCTGATTTCAATAGGGTAGCTTGCAAAGTTGGGTATACTCACCACTTTCTTATGTGATTCCTAGAAGATGATCAAAAGGTCTATGGTGGTAGCTCGTGGCAAGAAATAGGGGACTCTTTATGTTACATATGGGACTTACAGTTCTATAACAATGACTTGTACATGTGTGAATGCTAATACTTGGCATCGTAGGCTTAGACACATGGGCGAGAAGGGGGTGAAGGTAATGTACTCCAAGGACAAATTATCTAGGCTAAAAGAGATGAACTTAGACTTTTGTGAAGATTGCATCTTTAGAAATTAAAAAAAAAAGGTGATTTTTTCTCAAAGATTAGAAGGACTCCAAAATCAAATAAATTAGAATTAGTTCATACTGATGTGTGGGGTCAGCCAAAGTTTCTTCTTTTGGTAGTTCTCACTATTTTGTCACCTTCGTTGATGACAACACAAGAAAGCTCTGGATTTATTTTTTGAAACAAAAGTTTGATGTATTTGATATGTTCAAGAAGTGGAAAGCCTTGGTTGAGAATGAAACTGGGTTGGAGTTGAAGTATTTGAGGTTAGATAATGGTGAAGAGTATTGCAGTGATGAGTTTGAAGACTGGTGTGCACAGACAAGGATTAGAAGACAAAAAGCTATTCTTAAAAAATCTCAATAGAATGGCATCGCAGAACACATGAACTGAACCATTGTAGGGCACGCTAGGAGTATAAGTATACATGTTGGGTTGTCTAAGTCATTTCGGGTAGATGTTGTGAACACTACAACCTTTAGTTCCTTTGAAGTTTGGTTTGCCAAAAGAAGCTTAGGTAAGAAAAGAGGTAAATTTATCTCATTTAAATTTTTTTAATTGTACCTCTTATGTCCACATTGATTATGATGAAAGGAACAAATTATATCCTAAGTCTATGAAGTGTATTTTCATTGGATATTGCATTGATGAATTTGGCTATCGATTTTAGGATTCTGAAAAATCAAAAAGTCATTAGAAGTAAGGGTGTCATATTTAAAAATACAATGTATATGAAGAATGTAGAAAGAAGAGAAGCTCATACAAATTCTAGGTATAATGGGAATATTGAGTTTGATGATGCACCATATAGGGATGTGTTTAGGTTGGTGGATGAAAATAGACAGGAGGAAACTAGAGACCCTCTTAATAAGGTTCCTCCACTTGAACTTAGAAGATCTACTAGAGCTATACACAGAAAGACTCCAGCTCGATATATGTCTTCTATATATTATTTATTACCGACTAACAATGATGAACCATAGTGTTATGATGAAGCTATGCAAATTGAGAACAAGGTTAAGTGGGAGCAGGCAATGGATGATGAGATTGACTCATTGTCCACAAACCAAACTTAAGATTTGATTGAGCTATTCAATGACAAGAAGGTTTTGCATAATAAGTAGGTTTACAAGCTAAAAGAAGAACATGATGGAACCCAGAGATAACAAGCCAGATTACTTGTGAAGGGATTTCAACAAAAGATAAGTATTGATTATTCAGAAATTTTGTCTCTTGCTGTGAAGTTGTGTACCATCAGATCTATTTTGAGTATTGTTACAACAAAAGACTTACATCTAGAATAGTTAAATGTGAAGACAGACTTTATAGTGACTTGAATAAAGAAATTTACATGAAACAACTATAGAGATATGAGGTACTAAGAAAGGAAGAGTTGGTATGTAAGTTGAAGAAGAGTTTGTATAGTTTGAAATAGGCACTTAGACAGTGGTACATCATGTTTGATAACTTTATATCCGGTAGTGGGTATACAAGGTGTAATGTTGATCACTATTGTTATTTCAAGAAATTCAATGACTCCTACATCATTCCCCTCTTATATGTAGATGATATGCTTGTTGCACGATGAAACATGACTAAAATAACAAGGTTAAAGGAACAACTTTCTAAAAAGTTTTCTATGAAAGATTTGGGTACATCAAAACAAATCCTTGGTACCGAATCAACAAAGATAGAAAGAACAGAAGATTGTGGTTATCTCAAATACAATACATTGAAAGAGTATTGAAAATGTTCAATATGGATCATGCTAAACTAGTGAGCACTCCTCTTCAAGAAGGCAAGAAGCGACTACAGATGAGGAACGGGAATACATGTCAAAAGTACCATATGTTTCAGCAATTAGTAACCTTATGTATGCCATGGTTTGTACCACACCAGACATTGCACAAGCAATGAGAGTTGTGAGCAGATTTATGAATAATCTAGGCAAAGAGCATAGGAAGGCTGTGCAGTGGATTATTAGGTACTTGAGGGGTACCGCAGAACTATCTTTATGTTATGATGGAGCAAAGATCAATCTGCATGGGTATGTTGATTCTGACATGACAAGGGACCTAAATGGCAGAAAGAGCACTATAGGTTATGTCTTTACATTGGGTAGTGTAACAATGAGTTGGGTTTCAAGATTATAGAAGATAGTTACTCTCTTGACTACAAAAGCAGAATATGTTACAACTACAGAAGTGTGCAAGGAAATGACACGGCTACAATCTTTTTTGAATGAGTTGGGTAAGGTGCTAGATGATTGTAAGTTGCACAGTGATAGTTTGAGTGCAATATACCTAGTGAAGAACTCAATATTTCTTTCGATGATAAAGCATATTGACATCAAGTATCACTTTATACGTTCAGTTATGGAGGATGGAGTGTTTACTTTGGAAAGATTCTCATAAGTGTAAATCCTATAGATATGTTCATTAAGGTAGTTACTATTGAAAAGTTGAAGACTTGTTCAGCTTTGAATTGGTCTTCAAGCTTAGAAGACAAGGATGATTCACACAGAATTTGTTATGGAGGCGTTACTTATCAGATGCAACATGTGTTATTGGGAGATACTCTTGATTAATCTCCAAGTGGGAGATTATTGTGGTTTGTGGAGCCTGATAATACTGGTCAACAAGGAGGTACTGTAAATCAAGTCATGCCTTCACATCGTCTAGTTCGGAGGTGAGCTCGTTGGTGGGTTTGCGGTGAAGCCCCCAAAAGAAATTTTCCAAGGGTATTTTCTTAATTTCACTAATATTATGGAAAATCCTAATTACGTTTCGTGGGGTATTTATATTTCTTATTTTTTATGAAAGCGTGTAATCTGTAATTATGAGTTTTTCTTCATAGTCGAGTTAATAGGATCCGTGGACGTACCTCAATTTAGAGGGGACCATGTAAAATCTCAGTGTTTCTTTGTGTGATTACATTTTGTGTTTGGTTTTTCGATTCGTTTTCTTGTTTCGATTGCACTTGTTTTCTTAACACATGTCTATCTGTCTCGTTCATGGACGATACCAAGATTTAAAACCATGTCTCTGATCCACTGCTAGTAAGTGATTTCACAATTTTCAGGGGCTTTAGTAAAAACAGGATGTTGTCCTCCCATTCTTGAATCCCTTTTTGATGAATTTTTTTTCCATTTATTTTGTAATTACAGATAGATGCTTTCATTCCTTGATTGGTTTGGCTGGTGTACTTGGGTTGCTTTATACACAGACGTTACTTTATCTAACGTGGTTGAGTGGTTGTCGTGAAAGTTTTTCAAAAGCAGAGCAGCAAAGTGGGGCTGATAATGCCATATTATCTCTAATATTTTCCAGATACAAGGCCTTTTATTCCCCCACCACACACACAAACACACACACACACAAACGCACACAAATATATACATCCACACCCAAACACACAAGACACACAAAAGTAATAGAATAAAACATTGAAGAAATCTTCATACCTTTAGAGTTTTGATTGAGTTATATAAGTAGGATGAATGAACAAGCTTTCGAGTTTCAACTGTAGGAAGATAAGAGACCTATATGATGGGTATTTAGCTTCATATCATTTAACTTCCAACGAAGCAACAAAGTTTGACTTTTCAGTTGACTCGACTCAAATGTTCACGGAGTCAAATCAATTTCATGGCTTGCGAGTCGACTCAGATAAGTTAAATAAAATATTTATAAATATTTTATATTATTAATATGCATTTTATAATAAAAATATATTTATTATTTTGTTCTCCAAGAAAATGTTAAATATAATACCCTGAATTCTAGTTAATTTTTCTGAACCAAATTGGTTAATTTTCGAGTTGACTCAATTGAGTTATTGAATTGACGCTACTTTACAAAGTTGGTTCTATGAGTTAGTTAGAATAAGTCTTGAGCCAAATCACCCAAAAATCCTAATCAAGTGGGGATAGTACCTTTCAACTTAAATATTCAAATGTGCCTCCACCTGAAACAAAGACTATTGGTGTTTACTAAACTAACATAATAAGCACAAAGACCCGCTAGGAGGATATTAATATAAAATTCATCTTATAATCTTGACTATTAGATAATTCTTAAAATTTGAAATTGGAATCTCTAGGATAAGCTAGTCAACTTGAAAACAATAAGAATCATACTGAAGGATTAGGATCCACTAGCTAAACATAGATTATAGAATTATAATTGAAGCAGCTGAGCAATCAACTGAGCAAGTGGCAATAAATAAAGAAATTTAGGGGTGTATTTTTTATTATCTCCGTAATATTTCTTCCATTTAATAAAAAAATTGAATACTTGACCTAGGGCCTTGAATTTGATCCAATTGATCATAAAATAGTCCATCTAGATCCTATAAACTAAGGAGTTGGACTGCTATCAACGCTACAAGATATGCGGCAGTGTGGTACATTCTCCATGGATTGAACCCAAACGATCAGAATCAGCAGTTAGATCGAAGTCCAATTTGAGAAAGATCCAAGCCCAATTTGAGAAAGGAATATTATTACTTTTCATTGCAATAGACATGATTCGAATAAGGTCATTTACATAATTTCTTAAAACTAATTATGGTAGAAAAATAACCCAAGGGTTGGCTCAGTGGAAATTTCAAATCGATAAGCTGTTAATGCCTACAGGTCGTGAGTTCGATACCCAGTATGAGCATTAATTTCTCAGGAGCCACCACAATGTGAAGAAAGCTCAAATTTGATGGACCAAGAAGTCAAATTGGTGTCGAAATTTTCATTGTCAAATTTTTTTTTTCGACGGCTCAAAACTATCAAATTAATGAAGGATGAGAGAAATTCGACATCTCTAAGCCATCAAATCTAAGAACATCAAGAATTTTGACGGTCCTAGATTGTCAAAATTCAGTTTCTAAAATTCGTGGTCCTTGCCCCGTCAAATTTTTATGTCGAATTTTCCAGTTTTCACGTAGTGCACCCACGAGGGCGCACCCTCACTTACCTGGTGCATATGATGTGCGGGCGTTACGCGTGCCCCAGAACTAATTCTTGGACAAGACCATGGTCTATGGATTGGGCAAAGCCTACAAGGATACCAGTTATCAAAAAAAAATTATGGTAGAAAAAAATTTATTTTGAAAAACTTTTATTTATTGTTAGTTTCACTAATACTCTTTCTTTTTTACTACTCGCGCCTTCAAAACAAATGTAACTATAAATGTAATTGTCGTTACTATTATTTTCATTATCACTTGAAACGTAACTATCAATACTGATTTCAGAACGAAGATAATTGTCAATGCAACCATTAATGATAATGTAGGCAAATCCTTTCAACTAAGATAGAGATTGGACCCATATTTTGATGAACAGTAATATTAGATGGCTCCAAATGACTTCAAAATATGCATGAATTTAATATTTTTATAAGAGTTGAATCTAACTTGATCCCACTAAGTTTTTATTAGGGTGCCGCAGACAACTTAAGATTGATTGGATTTTAGGACTGGCTTAAAATACAGTTCATCACTTTAAAAATATTTCCATTGCCTACTTTGGGGTAGTAAGAGTGTTATTGATGAATTCATAATTGAATTTGACTTAATTAAATATAAATATGTAGCACAAGAACTACTACCAGATCAAATGGCAATAATTAAGTCTGAAAAATAAAATAATTTATACATTGAAGTAGGTGAGCAATCACTGTGGACAATAAAGAAATTTAAAAAGTGTTGTCCACCAAAGGGAAAAATTATATCAAAATAAAAATAAAAAAGTGATTTTTTACTACTCCATGGTTTCATAACTGAGACGAAGTGTCATTCTACAATTTGGCGAGATAGTCAATGCGAATCTCAATGATTCGTCTAAGATCCTTGATGATTTGTGATATTTTCAAAATATGGGTTTAACTTTATAAAAAGTTGATCAAGTCAAACTGAGTTTTATAACTTTTAACATAAAAAATAATTGGGTTTTGATGACTTAAATGTTTGTTATCTGTGTAAAAATATTTTAATCATTTCAAATAATAAGAATAAAATAATAGAAAGTTATTGTTCAAATTGTAGATTATGATAAAAATAAGAACAAAGTAAAACCTTGGCAAGAAAGAGTCGAATCACAGAGACAACGTTAATCTAGAAATCTTTCTACTTTAAATCCAATCCAATTTTAAAAAATAATTTAAAAAAACTGTTTTCGAGATGGAATAAAGAAAAATGTTTAGAACACGATGGAGAAGCATAGATCAATCGGATTCACCTTCAAAAGCTTTATCAATGATTTTTGGTTCTCTATTTATCTTGATCCACTAAATAAAGCTAATGTTTGTGGATCAAAAAATCAAACAGTTATTTTAGAAACAAGATTAAACGTATGCGACAAATTAAGCCAAAATTATTGGATAGGTATTAATTGTTCTTTGTGAAGCATGATTCATCTTGAACTTATCAAAGATTGAACCAGCAAAACTTGAGAAATAATTAATATTTAATCCGGTAATACCTACTTAACAATTATTACAATAAAACGATTTAGCATTTGAGACAACACTAAAAATATTGATAAAGTCTTGCTCTGGCTTCCTCAACCGATCTAACAGAGAAGTTAACCGATGATCATTGCAAGAACAATAAAATAAAATAAAATTGACAGAATGTAAAAAATAAAATAAAAAATAAAAAAAAGAGTAATGAAAGAAAGAGAGATCTTTATTGCTTCTTGAGCTTCAAAATCGACTAAGGTTCTTCGATTACAACTTCGTCTTCTAAGAAAACTAAAAGCAAAAACAGGAAAGAAAGGCTACTAATCTTCTAACTCTCTAGATGCCATTAACTCTTGGTCTGGTCCTCTATTTATAGAGAGATCAGATTAGGGTTTCTGTGGGAATTAGGATTTTAAAAACATTCCGTGATTACAAAAATTCATAAACCCTAGTCTATTACGAATGCTTTTCAACCACCAGCCTTCAATTTGAATTACGAGGCAAGACTTTTTGCTTTGACCATGCTGCCCTACTTAACCTGGGCGGCGTGGTCAGCCTGGGCCCACATGACTTGGGTCTTGGCCAGTTGATTGATCCTAGTTCCTTGATTGCAATGACTGCTTCAAATCTTTTCAATTACTCTTGAAAATTTACGATCTTTCATGTTACACGAAAATAAAAGTAATTAATCCAAAAATATATTATTTAATTAAAATCCATGATAAATATGAACTAACCATGCATTATATCTAATAAGGGGATTTAGTATGCAATTTATTCATAAAATCCATGCAATAAGGGCTTTAGAACCCATTTTCTAGACCCTGGTCAATCATCAGAACCTAAACACCATTTCTAATTTCGTTGTTTAATGTGTTATAAGAAAAGTTGGTGTGGCAATATAAACTCTTATGTTTATCTTCTGACCTTTTAAGGCCAATTTGATACATTATTTTTGCAAGTATTGTTGTTACTATCTTGTATCATCAAATACTTAATTGCCCAAATTTGCCACCAGTTTCTATAATAGTAACTAGAAACAGAGGTTTATTCCTTGTACAAAGCATAGCTAAGAAATTATACCTCTCAAGCCACAGATATCAAGGGGAATTTAAAAAAGATCACTTTAGTCCTTGAACAAAGCATTGAGGAGATGCTATTCTTCCTCTCAGTTTTCATACTTAAATTTTGTTTCTATAGTTGATTCATTTTTGAAAGTTTTATTAGATTTTTTTTAATATTATTATCTAGGATTCTGATTTTCTTTTCTTTTCTTTTTTTTCCTTTTCCTTTTATTTTTTTTAAATCATGTCTAATGCTCCATACAACGTCAAGACTTACATCTCATTATGTTTGATACTTTGACAAATTTGGTTGATCTTAATTAACAAGATCTTTTTTTGGTTTGTTTAGTTGCATTGTAGCACAACTTAATTTTGGAACGTTAATGCAGTTATGCTAGTCTGGGTTGCAAAAAGTGCCAATCAACAATTCCATGTTTAACAGGTTTGAGGTTGCTGAGATGTAAACCGTTGCTTATGTAGTGTCCTTTGGAATAAAGAAAAACAATAACAACAATTGAAGTCCTAGCATTGGGAAATTTTATGACCAGTACATACAAAATATAAGCCATCTGGCAGTACCTGATCAAATCCACTAATTTGAATATGAATATTTATATGACATCGACCCTCAACGATGCTTGAATCCAAAGAATATTGGAAAAATTACTTAAAGGACCCTTGTGGAAGGGCATCCTTCTAAATAGGCCCTAAGTTTTCAGCGATTGCTTAACAAGACATTTAGTCAACTTTTTCTTTCTAAATGGTCCCTGGACCTCATCTTCCACATTTCTTACGATTGAATGCCCTAACTATTCAAACTCATCGTTTTCATCCAAAAATGGATTTTTGACATCTCAATCTAGTTTTGGAGACTCAATTCTATCATAAAGGATTTAAGAAAAAAGAAGAAACCATTTTTAAGGAATTTTTTTTTTTCTTAGTTTTTGAATGAAAATCGATCAAGAATTAATGGTTCTTGAATGAAAATAAATCTAAAAAAGTCGTCATCTAAAGATTTTAGTCGATCTTTTCATTTTATTTTAGTCAGAAAAACTCAAAAATTAAAAATGGGTGGGTTTTACCAGTGTCCAATTCACCACTTTTTATTTAATAATTGATGAACTCGACAGTAAAAAGTGGTGAATGACAGGTAATAACATAAATCTTTTTCTTGTGTATCCCAAGGCAAATGATCTACAATTCTGTGATGGGGGTGTTTGCCATAGGTGAGTGTCAAATTATGACAGTTCTTTTCGTTTAGGATTTTTTGGAGCTCTCCAACAAGCCATAAGAATAAGGAGAGAGTCTTTCTCACTGCCATTTTCAATCTA
The DNA here is from genome assembly GCF_017979445.1 of Akebia trifoliata. Classification (NCBI taxonomy): domain Eukaryota; kingdom Viridiplantae; phylum Streptophyta; class Magnoliopsida; order Ranunculales; family Lardizabalaceae; genus Akebia; species Akebia trifoliata. The sequence goes on along the minus strand of NW_028237131.1, from coordinate 554,067 downwards.
TGGTTCATTGGAGCTCCCCAACAAGTCTTAAAAACAATGTTTTAGTATGAGTAAAAGTTAGAGTTTGGAATTTAAAGACGACTCCCATGAGGCATGAGTTACACCATTTTCGAACATAATAGGTTTTTTTGTTTTTTCTTTTACTTTGTTGGCAAGGGTTAGTTATCAGTAGAAAAGGCGGGTTAAACGGATTTTGAACCCAGGTTGTGATATTACAATCCACAAGCCTTACGGAGTTAGCCAATTAATTGGGACCTTTCATAGAACATTAAAATTAGTAAATAATCAATTTTCTAAAATTCAAGTCCAGCTTGATTAGAGAACTCATCAGATAGAGTTGATGAAATGAGTCAATTTTTTGTTCAAATGCATACAATATAAAATAATGAAATGCAATTAAAAAAAATAAAAATAAAATATAACTTATACTGTCTAATATTTTAATTGAAAAATAATGCATCCTCAAGAACTAAATTAAAATCATCCATCTTAGTTGGTGAATCATGTTGGCTGGATTGTGTTTCAAGCTTATTTATCGAAAGCGCCAACAACCAGTTCCCATTTGGGAGAATGCCAATAAAAATAGAAACTGAACTATTTTATGATTGAATGCCAATTACAGACCCATGGCTAATGACATATTTGATTAACAAGGTTGGTTTGGTAACGTGAAATTAAATGCTGATCCTGGTACTATCTTTTATATACAATATGGTATATGTAATCATTTAGCAACAAAAATATATATATATGGTATACGTAATTCATATCTCGCATACAATGCACATTTTGTTAGTCCAATTATCTAACCATTGAATCGCAGTTGAGAGAGATCTCTTTGATTAAAAAATAATTTCATCAAATGATTAATCATTCAAAGGAATAATTTTTTTCCTCGGGACTCTGGACCTATTTTTAGCTTCGAAAATATTACAACTATTTAAATGTTTGGGATCATTGTACGTGGTTGAATTTCACTTTAGCTGATTCTTAATTGGGATAACCAATTACATTGTGTATGATAATAGTAAGGAATTTGTTTTTAAGGGAACATGAATTCTTTAGGAAAATGAACTCTATGGAAAATTTAAGTTTAGAGTCTGATAGCAAAGAAAATATCAGGAAAAAAAAGAGTATAATTTTAATAATATATATATATATATATTTTTTTTGTGGGTGGGGGGGGGGGTAAATCACGAGAGAATAATATTAAGACGCGGGGAAAAATGAATGTTGGAAAACATACACAATCATGGCGTTCTTCATAAAAATCATTTTCATGCCCAATCATAAGTACCCTTAAATGTTTCTCTTTGAACTGAATGGGAATCCATGCTCTAAGTAACTTATATCCATCTTCCTAATGTTCATTGAGCTCAATCGGATTATCACCTTATCCTCTAGATATGGAAAAACACAGATCAAGTTTTTGCTTTTAAAAAAAAATAATAATAATAACAATTTATTTTGGGCTTCATCCAATGTTTTGAAAATATACGCCTGTTCAACTCCCAAAACTAAAACTAAAATTCAGAGGTGAAAATTAACTTTAATTTTTTTTTTTTTATTTAAGTTCATAGAATTTTGTCCTTTACAATCCTATGGCATAGGATCATGTATTTGAAATCATACTAATTTAGTAAGACCAATCTGGTTCTAAAATTAAATGGAATTTAAAGCTCTACAAATAGCTTTCTAAATTACATTTTATCATATAATTAACAACCGTTCTTTCTCTCTCAACTAAAACCAAGGAGGGAGGGAGCGAGGGAGAGAGAGAGAGAGAGAGAGAGAGAGAGGAACAATAACACAATCACATGTAAATAAGATTGAAAAAAGATGGACATGGGGATAATACATTACAAGATTCACATTACAACAAGCAAACAAAGAAAAAAAACTAACACAACAATAAACAGTAAGAGAGCAGGGCAATTCTGAACGTGAGTTCGTAACAATTATTACAGAGAATGGCATTGCCCAGTCGTCCTGCTTCACTTGTGCCAATTAAAGCTCTCTAATTTCTGTCTTCATTGCTCCTTTCGTCCAAGTGCTGTCATCATAGCTCCAAGGAGGTAACGTGAGTTTGTAACAATTATTAACAGAGAGCTGTCTTAGGAATGGCATTGCCCTTTTCATCCTAAGCCAATCTACCTCCAAGTTTGGTAGATAACGCAAGATTAAGTTCTCTAATTCCCAAACCAAGTTTTCATTCCCAAAGAAGTTTGTACTCATCCCAGTAATGTTTCCTAAGTCGATATTAAGTCGTTGTAAATTTGGAAGAGTAGTTGGATTGATCCATGCTGGTGTCATTTCTCCTGGATACTCTATGAATCGTAGTTCCTGAAGCTTCTAAAGAGGAGGAATCTCATAATCAACTTTCCCTATGATTTGCTCACTTATCCCATCTTTGAATTCTACCATTAAAAACTCCAGTTATTTGAGCTCAGATAAGACTTTAAACTCCTCTTCTTTTAAATGATCTTCTGAATCTATGATAATCTGGAGTTCTTTGAGTAGTGTCAACGTTTTCAAGTCAGAAAGGTGACACCCATCTTCAACATTGGAATTTGCAAGCCTAAACCTCCAAAGTTCTTCAAGGTTAGCTAGATTTCCAACCTCTCTGGGTAGATACTCTATTTGTTCACATTGAACTAAAGACAATGAGGTTAGTTTCTCCAAACTCGTCACCTGTTGAGGAAGTCTTTTTAAATAATAACAACCAACTAGAGCCAGAACTTGAAGCTTTTGAAGATTTTCTATGGAATCAGGGAGTTCCTCCAAACAAGAGCATATTATTATGAGACAAGTAAGATGTGACAATTATCCTATCCCACTCCACCAATTCATCTTGGAAAGGACATTTTCTGAAGTTTTAAAATGAGTGCAATCAATGCGTAAAACCCTCAACCATTTTAGTTGGGGTAATTTGGGTCCAACATTTAAGGCAAACTCCTCTTCGTCTAAATCCAACCCGATCATTGTCCGCAACAATTGGGAGTAAATTTGATCCATCTTTGAATTCTCAATGTGCAGCCGACGTGATCTATCTGTACAAGCTAGCATGCCCCCATCATCAAATCTGAAAAAAATTTCTTCCTTGGCAATCTTTATAATCATGTCGCGTACTAGATCATGCATCTACATTTTGAAAAACTTTTCTCAAACATGTCCTTCTCTACACCTAAGATTAGACTACAACCAATTAATTCATCAAGGTATTCTAATTCAATTTCCTCTGCAGTCCGTCCATCCCTTTGACGAACAAATCCCTCACCAGTCCACGACAAAACTAGTTCTAAAGGAACTATCATATAATCTTCTGGGAATGCTGCAAAATACAACATACAAGGCTTCAAATGTTTAGGAAGCTCTTCGTAACTTAACCGCAGTGGAGAGAAAATCAGGTCATCTTGGATTGCCAAGTTTTGCTTTAGATGCATAGATATTCGCTTCCACTCATGTAAATAATCTCCTTTCTCTAACATCACCCCTCCCATGACCTTGATTGCCAATGGGAGCCCTTTACATTTAGCAACTATCTCCCTGCCGATGTGCTCTATTTTTTTATTTGGACATTGACCTCCATTGTTGGCAAATACTATTTTGGTGAATAATGACCAATCATCTCCATTGGAAAGAATTTTTGGCCGATGTATGTGGTTCTCAATGGCTCCCATTGATCACGCCACCACCTCATTCCTTGTCGTAACAATAACACAACCACCCTTGTTTGTATGAGACAAAGTGGACTTCAAACTCTCCCACAATGACCCTTCTTCATCTATTTTGCAGACGTCATCCAAGATAATCAAATACCTCTTCCCATCCAACTGGTTACATAGTTCTTCCAATAGACCACTGGCATCAATGTCAGATAACTTCTTGTCCACATTCAATTTTCGAAAGATTTTTTATTAATTTATCATATGTGAAGGTCTGGGGAACTGTCGCAAGCAAGACACGTTCGAAGGAATCCTTCACTTGATGATCATTCATTATCTTTTGAACAAGGGTTGTTTTCCCTATTCCACCCATCCCCACAATCCCAATGACCCTCAAGGGTCCACGTGCATCCATGACCCACTGTTTAATTTTCTTCACATCATCTTCTAGGCCTACTATTTCAACTTCATTCACTAGGATTGGATATCTTGTCGGTCAACTAGTACCAGCACGTTCATCACTCAGAAGACTAACAGTTGAAGGCAGGTAAGTTTTCATCCTCTCTCTAAGATCTCCTATTTCTTGATTTATTTCACTCAATCTCTTTCCCATTTGATAACGATGTTTCAATAATGAAAGAGAGAAGCAACACATGAACTTGTATTCTCGTCTTCTTCTTTGTTGTCGTCTTAGAAACAACTCACAATCTCCTATAATATCCTCTGCTTCATATAGTAATTTTGTTAGATCCCTTGCAACAGTCTTTAGAAGTCCATTTCAATCATTTATCATCACGCTATTTGCAACTTCGAGGAAGTTTTGCATGTGAGGAAGCTCCTTTTGCAATTTCCTGAACTGTATGTGGAATTCAAGCACTTGACAACATTCATTTAAGAGACCTTCAAGCAATTTTTCTATTAGAGCACTAACAACGGCGTCCACCATTTTCAAGTAAAATTTCTCTGTGGAATTCAACAATACAAGTGTAAAGTTTAACACAACAGTATGCATAAGCACAAGAGTGCATAAAGGAAAAGGTTTTATAAATGAAGATGTTAGACCTATGATTTAAGAGTAGCCCACTTGCCTTATTGGTAATTTTATGATTTTAGATTATAATTAAGGATAAGACAATATATTAGGAATCACGATTAGAAGCTGTTGTACTCATTGTATGTATGTATGCTTCATATCTTTTCTCAATTTCTCTCTCATCATTGATGATCTACAATATATTTTAGAGACTAATAGGGCAGCAGATTTCTTGGCTCGATTAGTAGCCAGGGATAATTTTTTCTTTTTTGTAATTGAGGAGGAAGATGTCCTTCCTTAAGAGTTCATGAGAATCATTCTAGCCAATGTAACATGTAATTATATCCGTGGATGATTAATAAAAAGGGAGGGTTCCCTAAAAAACCCAGCTTAGTGATAAATATATATATATATTAGAAAGATGGGTAGCGTTCAAGGGCAAACTTTTTAGCAAACTTTTTGGCAAAACATTTTTCAAAACATGAGTTAGAGGTTTTGGAATGGGTTGATTTTTGGTGAGGATGATCTCTACGGTGAGGAGATCATCATCACCCAAAATCAGCCAATTCCAAAACTTCTAACCCCATCAAAAACAGTTTACAAAAATGGACGGTCCACGATTTTTCAGCTTGTAAACATGGGTTAGAAGTTTTGGAATGAGCTGATTTTTGGTGAGGATGATCTCCTCACCGTAGAGATCATCCTCACCAAAAACCAGCCCATTCCAAAACCTCTAACTCATGTTTTGAAAAATGTTTTGCCAAAAAGTTTGCTAAAAAGTTTGCCATTGAACGCCCCCCTAGAAAGATTTGCCAAGCAAACCTATCTGTTGCAATTTTATTACAAAAGCTCCCTTACTTTATCAAGTTTGCTACTCAACAGGCAACAAACATTTACTTTATGAATCATGCTAGCATGACAAACTTAGTAAGATTTCAAATCCTACTAAAGGTCTTTGGGCCCACATAGATTATTAAATTGGCAATCCAACACACATACTTCTAGATTTCATGAAAAAATAACATCAAAAGAAAAAAATTCAAAAAAAAAAAATTCCTTTTTGAACTTGATCAAAGGTGTTGAAAATAGATGGCTACCAAACTCCCAAATTTAAATATAAAATTATTAGTAAGTTACCATGTATGTCTTACCTCTACAGATCTGTACAGCTTGTATATCTTGTACAGATCTCTAGAAGATCATTTTTTATTTTTCATTCCTTTTTGCTAAGATCCCCAAGATACATTATGCAATCTATATAAAGACATCATGTACAACAGCTTTTGAATTAATAAGTTAAAATCTATTCAAAGATTTATTATGGTATCAGAGCAGCCATGCTCTAGAATTCCTAGACATAGGAAAACAGATTCTTAGCATTCACCAATTAATTAAGTGTCTGCGATTTCTTCATTGATCATTCCATCGATGCTTGTGATTGCCTTCTCAATCACTTTTTGAAGTATCTTCTGTCCATTGCTCTTAAAATGATGACCCTGAGGAATGCTTTTAGCCCTTCAAACACAACTGAGGACTGGAATCATCCATTTTAGACGCACCATAGTGACAACCCCGACACTATAATTGTTTCTAAACCATTAACCAGCGAAAATTATTCTATCTGGAGTAAAGAAACGGTGATGGCTCTCAGTAGAAATCTGAATTTATTGAGAATTCTTGAATGAATATTACATGAACCCTATTAGGGTATTTATAGAGATTACATCAACCAAGAAATAAGAAACTAACCTGATATAGATATACTAATTATCTATAATTCCTAATTTAGAATATCCTAATAGATATTACTAAATATTTTATTCTCAATCACCACCTCAACCCTTCTTTTATTATGAGATACATTGACAATGATACAATGTATCTCATGCATCATAATATGAAGCATCTCAGCACTAAAAACAAACTTGGATTTATTAATGGCTCCGTTACCAAGTCAATTGATCATAATGATCCTAACCTTCTTCAATGGACGTGCTGCAACAATATGATCAATTCTTGGATCCTCAACTCTAACTCTAAGGAACTAGCATCTAGCGTAATCTACGTTGAGACTACACATGAGGTATGGAATGATCTTAAGGAAAGATTCTCCCAAATTAATGCACCTTGTCTTTTTCAATTACAAAGAGACATTATTTTTCTTCGCCAAGAACAAACATCAGTGACTAGCTACTTTTAAAGGGATATTGGGATGGATTCTATGGTTTAAATCCTCTTCCTAACTGTACTTGTGGACCATCGAAAGTCTCAGTTGAGTACCAATAGCGTGATAAAATAATGCAGTTTTTAATGGGTTTAAATGAATCCTTTAGTGCTGTTTGTGGACAAATTTTACCAATGGATCCATTAACCTCCATTAATAAAGTTCTGTCTCTTATTTTACAAGAAGAGAGGAAACGTCATGTCTTCACCACAGGTTCGCAAATTTCTAAACCAGCAGCTTTGGCAGCCAAGATGACTCACTACCAACAGAATTCTGAACCAGTAGCTTTAGCAGCTAAGATGACTTACAACAAAAGCTCAAGTCGAGACACTCATGATTCTCATAGTTTCCACACAAAAAGTGGCAAAGGAGGAAGATATGAGAAACCAACATGCCACCACTGTGGTTGGGTCGGTCATACAATTGATAAATGCTATGCTCTTCATGGTTATCCTCCGGGTCATTGGCTTCACAAAGTAACTCCACAGAGCATAGTGAACTAGGTAGCAACCACAACTACTCATGGAATGAGCCCAGATTCATCTTCCACTGCCCTTCCTTTCGCAGCTGAACAATGTCGCCAATTACTAGCCTTACTCAATAAGCCATAAGCTTTGGCGAATCAGGCAGGTAGCAACCATCCAACAACTACCCTATCAGGTATATCTCTAAGCCTCTCCTCATGCCATATATCGTGGATCGTTGATAGTGGTGCCACAGATCACATGATTAGCTCCACATCTTTTCTTACTAGCATTACTTCCATTGGGTCCTCTACTGTTAAACTTCCTGATGGACACTATGCCTCAGTTACACGCATTGGCATAGTTGCATTAACCCTTATATTGATTCTTTGTGATGTTCTTTGTGCGCCTTCTTTTAACTTCAACTTCATTTCAGTTAGCAAGCTTGCCCGTGCATCAAACTGCTCACTAATTTTTTCCTCAATTCTTGTATCATTTAGGATCTTTCCTCGAGAATGACGATTGGAGCAAGTAGAGAGCAGGACGGCCTATACAAATTCTCGGGTCCTATTACTTCTGTAGTTTCAGTTGGTTATACATCTCCCACTGATCTTTGGCATTTTCATTTAGGCCATTTATCTAATAAGAGCCTAAATTTTTCTATCACATGATATTTCTGGTATATGTATTGCGGACTTTGATCATTGTTATATTTGTCCACTTGCTAAACAAACCCGCTTACCATTTTCACTAAGCTCTATTACTACAACTACTTTTGATTTAATCCATTGTGACATATGAGGTCCTCATCATACAGTATCCCTCATGGGGGCACGTTTTTTTCTTACCATTGTTGATTACTTTACCCGAACAACATGGGTTTATCTAATGACCCACAAATCTGAAACTCAATTTCTTTTGCAATCCTTCATTAAATAGATTGCCAACCAATTTGATAAATGGGCAAAACAGATTCGGACTGACAATGGACTAGAATTCAAAATGACATCTTTTTTTTCATGAATGGGGTATTATCCTTCAACATAGTTGTGTTGCAACCCACAATAAAATGAAGTGGTGAAGCGCAAACATCGACATCTTCTTAATGTTTCTCAAGCCTTACGTTTTCAAGCCAACTTACCTATTAAATTATAGGTAAGCCAACTTACCTAACTGCAGTATATTTAATTAATCGTACTCCCACCGCTCTCTTTTCAGGCCAAACCCCTTATGAAAAATTGTTTAATGCCAAACCGTCTTACTCTCATTTCCGAGTTTTCGATTGCCTTTGCTATGCCTCCACACATGCTCTTGCATGAACCAAATTTGATCCACATGCAAAACACTGCATTTTCATAGGGTACACATATGGTCAAAAAGGTTACAAAGTATATGATCTACAGACCCAATCCATTTTTGCATCTCTTGATGTCATTTTCCATGAGGCTATCTTTTCATTCCAACATCCACATTATCATTCCCCTTCTTCTACCGTTTTTCCTCTCCGTATTGTAGATCCTATCGAGCCTATTTTTAGTACATCTAATTCTAACCCCTCCACATCTTCCAATCCCCCAGGCGATCTAACTAACACCGCTGCACCCACACCATGACGTTCCATCGCACATCGAAACCCCCCACATATCTCATGAACTATCATTGTGGTTTGGCCGAGCCACCTCTCGTCTCATCCATCAATGTCCAAAATATCAGTAAGCACTCCTTACCCTTTATCACATTTTCTTTCTTATTATCGTTTATCTCCTGCTTATCATGCATTTTCTGTAGCCATCTCATCCATTACAGAACCTAAATCCTTTTGACATGCTGTCACTAATCCTAAATGGTGTGAGGCTCTGGCTAATGAGATTGGTGCTCTTGAGACCAACACTACTTACACTTTCACTCCTCTTCCTCCCAATAAGCAGCCCATTGGTTGTAATGGGTCTACAAGATGAAGTTCAATTTTGATGGTTCCATTGAAAGGTACAAAGCCCTCTTGGTTGCTAAAGGATATAGCCAACAAGAGGGTTTAGACTATGACGACACTTTTGCTCATGTTGTCAAACTAACAATTGTAGGTGTCCTATTGGCTATTTCTACGATTAAACACTGGCATCTACATCAATTGGATGTCAACAATGCTCTTTTGCATGGAGACTAAGAGGAGGGAGTTTATATGCAACTTCCTCCTAGTTTTGCTCAAAAGGGGGAGACTCGTGTATACAAATTGAACAAGTCGTTGTATGGTTAAAGCAAGCTTCTCGCCAATGGTTCACCACAATTTTAGCTACTTTGCTTGATGCAGATTTTCTTCAATCCCAGGCTAACTACTCCCTTTTTATTCGATCTTATAGTTCTACATTCACTGTTGTGATTGTTTATGTGGATGACATCATTGTCACAGGCAATGATCTTTCCACCATCACTACCTTCAAAACCTTTCTTCATAATTATTTTTAAATTGAAGGATTTTGGCCATCTTAAGTATTTTTTGGGACTAGAAGTGGCTCGTTCTAAGAGTGGTATTTATTTGTCTCAAAGCTAGTATGCACTTGAAATTTTAGAAGCCACTGGCTTTCTTACTTCACGGCCGGTTACTTGTCCCATGGAACAACAATCTTAACCTCACAAAAAAGGTTGGTGAACTTTTGCCAAATCCTTCCAGCTATCGTCATCTCATTGGTCGTTTGCTTTACCTTACTTTCACCTGACCTGACATTGCCTTTTATGTTCAACTCCTAAGCAGATTCATTGCTCAACCAAGACAACCACACCTTGACACTGCTCATCGTTTGCTTCATTATCTTAAACAATCTTCAGGTCCAGGCATTCTCTTATTGTCTACCAGCTCTCTTCAATTGCGTGTCTTTTGTGATTCTGATTGGGGAAGTTGGAAAATTTCTCCTCACTAATTACTCGTTATTGCATCATGCTTGGAAAATCGCCCATTTCTTGGAAGTCCAAGAAACAGAACACGATCTCTCGATCTTCAGCTGAAGCAGAATATCGTGCAATGGCTAATGTGATTTCAATATTTCTCACCTCGAACCGATCCCCTGATTTTGTGATAACAAGGCTGCATTACACATCATGGTTAATCCAATCTTCCACGAACATACCAAACACATTGAGATCGATTGTCATGTCATTCATGAGAGCTTCAAAACAAGTCATTCGAACTACTCACATTTCATCTACACTCCAGCCTGCTGACATCTTCACCAAACAAGGGCGAAGCTAGTAAGGAACTGGTGGGGCCAATTGCCCCCACAAAACTTTGAGACACCCCTATATTTTCAACTAATTACATGCCCCCATTTTTCCCTACTCCCTCACCTCTCTCCATATTTCCCCCCACACCCTCACCTCCCTCCAATTCCCTCCCCCCTCCCCCCTCCCCTTCAAATTTTTGTTGATGACATTGCCTCTTGACCGGGCCTTCTCATATACCAATTGAAAATGATCTAAATATCCTTTTCTTCAATTTCTAATAAAAATACCTCTGAATTTCTCCCTAAATCCAATCATCTTCAAGTTCTTCAACTATACAACTAACCATAGTTTGCCCCCACTACAAGAAAATCCTGACTCCGCTCCTATCACCAAACCACTTGGTAGTTCCCATTTCTATGAGTTGACTCGCAAGTTGGGTGTTCATAATATTCACCTTCCAACTTGAGGGGGAGTATTAGGAAGTTACCATGTATATGTTACCTCTACAGATCTGTACAATATATCTTATCTCTACAGATCCGTACAGTTTGTATATCTTGTACAGATCTGTACAGTTTGTATATCTTGTACAGATCCCTTCAAATCTCTAGAGATCTCTACAAGATCATTTTTATTTTTCATTCCTTTTAACTAAGAACCCCAAGATAGATTATGTAATATAAAAACATCATGTACAACAACTTTTGAATTAATAAAAAGTTTAAATCTATTCAAAGATTTATTAAAAAATTCAACGGTGAAAACTAACTTATTGTTTCGAATTCTTCTTTTCAGAGTTCTTAGAATTTTATCCTTTATAACCTTGTAGCATCAGATCGTGTTTTTGGACTCCACAAATTAATGCCGTTAGGATCCACTCCAAGGTATGTTAAGTAACAAATTAATGCATTAATTTGAATTTTATGCCGTGGATCCCCACTTCAAGGTTTGCTGGATAACAAACTTGATAAAGTAATGTTTGGTGAATAACAAACTTCATAAAGTAAGGTTCCTTGGAGTTCTGAGTATTTTAATAAAAATGCAACAGTTAGGTCTCTATTTTAGCAAAAATAAAGCGAATTTTTTTTTAATTAATTAATTAATTAGAAAATCGATAAACATGGGACGGTAGAGAGACAAAACAAAGGTTTCTGAGAGTTCCACACCAGTAGCTGCACCACGATCTCAGCCGTCCGAACTATATCGTTGCGGATCAATAACGTGTGCATCTGTGAAGTAGTGTTCGGTGTACAGTCACAAAATTCTCCGATTTTTTCCAAAAGTTCGTAAAAATCTCCGATAAATTTGGCGAGAGAGGATGAGAGAGAGAGAGAGTTTGGGTTCGCACCTGTTTCGCGGTCGCCTGTGGGTTACGGTTTCCTCTGAATGGGAGAGATGCAGAGAGGAGAGATGAGAAAAGGTTAGATGAGTTTTGAGTTTCGCAGGGAGAGAGAGAGTGCGGGGGTCTGCGATGTAATTTGAGGGGTGGGAGGAGAGGATGTAATTAAGTTACTTGAAAGATGCTGTTTTGTCTCGGACGAGAGAAAGCATTGAACTCGGTTTTCAATTATCAATTATGCATGAGAGCTGTTATTGGCACCCCTAACTTTTACTTATTTCACTTCAATTTCTTAAATTAAAACAAATTCTTCAAACATTACAAAGTTTTTGATGAAAAAAAAAAACTAATGTTTGGCTTTCAAAGAAAAAAATAATGTTGTTAATTTATCGAACAAGAAGGCAATCTTATTTAACAAAAGAGTGGTGATCCATAATGGTGTCTTATTCCTATTGCAACTTACAGCATCTACACAGCACATTTTGGTTGGAGATTAAACACATTGGGTTATGTGCTATGTAGAAAATGACTTGATAGGAGTCCAATGAACCTACACAGCACATTTTGGTTGGAGATTAAACACATTGGGTTATGTGCTATGTAGAAAATGACTTGATAGGAGCCCAATGGACGTATCACCTAAGACACCGTCCTATTCTTTAGGAACATGACACCTTACTTGCTCTTGATTCTTAAAGAAACTAGAATCGAGGGAGAAATGTATGTAACTAATTTATAGTTTTTTCTTCTGCCAAAATCTTCAAAAGTAGGGCTTAGACATTCAATTGCAAAGCAACTTGGGCTAAAGTACAGCGCACACACTGTTGAAGTATGGTTTAAAAATCAAGTAGGCTTGATCCAAGTGTGTGCATTATTGGGTCGATTTAAGGTAATTTGGATTAGACTTGTAACTGATGTAAGTGGTTCACTTATGTGGTGTTTCTAAAAAGAATTTTGTTCTTTTGTTGTAAGAAGTCTAATTTCAAATCTAAAATTTTTTTAAGAAAAGAAAGTAAAGAAAGAAAGAAACTCAAAAGATGAGAGGTTGAGAGGTTTGGGAAGATTGAGATCTAAAAAAAGATGAATTTAAGTGATAAAGGGAGTCCTTCTATCGATTTGTCCCGTTTTCTTCATAGTGAAATCGAACTCCAATGCTCATACCACTGTGGACGTAGCCTTTGGGTGAATCACGTAAAATCTCATGTTATACGTATTGTGTTCTTATCTTCTTCTTTGTGTGGTTATTTATCTTATTTACATTTGCTATTATTAGTTGAATTACCCTTCATTGTCATTATCAAATTAGATCTTTTAAGGTGTAGCATATAAGGTGTTTAGTTAAGTACTTAATAGGTGTTTGATCAAATTACTAAGTGAATTTCACACACACACAACAACCTAAAAAAGACTTTAAGAATAATATTTTCTACGGCAGTGGATCGTCTGTAGTACTTTTCCCTACAGTTCTGTGGACTGGATTTTGACGGTTAAAGGAGTGCCATGTCATGAAATAAGGAAAATCTATAGTCATGGACCGTTCATTTTCAAAGCTTTGATCCGACTAAAAAAAAAATTTCTTTTAATTTTTTGCTTTTTAAATCTGATCTACAACATGAACTTTACACATTTGAGATGTTAGATTTTCTTTTCTACTAGTAAATTTCAACCAATTAAAGTCCATTACAGGGAACTATAGAGAAAAGGTACTGCAGAGGATCCCCCCTCATTATCTACATGGTGGCAGCAGCAGCCATTTCCTTCTGTGCACGGTGCACGCAAGGGAAACGAAGGGCTTAAAACTTGCATCCTGCACTGAAGGGAGTTAAATTAAATCTGACTTCCGAATTCTTTTCCATGTGGCATATCGTTATGGCCCATTTAGTGTGATTGTCAATGGTCCACGTTGGTCCGTAAACGACCCAATGCCACTGTAGGACTGTCAATGGATCGGAGTTTGGATCTGACCAGGATGGTTAGGGACCAATCCGATAATGATCGGATCGAATCTAAAACTGATCTGATAAGTAATGGATTGAGTTTTTAACGGATGTTAATAGTAAGATTCAAACCTGATCCAATGACAATTAGATTGGGACTGGATGGGGGCAAACCCAATTTGATTTACAAAATCTAAGTAAGCTTCATATATTTAAACAAATATATAATTCTAATTTTTTATTGAATTAAGACATGGTCAATCCAAATTTGATCCAATTGAATATCATATCCGATCATATCCTCATCGAAAACTAAATCATTGATCCAGACCATAGTTATCTAACTGGAATGGGTCAAATTTCTTGTCTGATCTGATTCATTGACAGCCCTACATGATAATCAGGCCTCAAATATCGAAAGTCTTTGCTCGTCTGGTGGTTCAGTCAGGTTGGGCTGAATAAAATTCATCTATATCCAAACCCACAAGTATTCGGGCCTATATATGGTCCAGTTCAATTTTAAACATAATTTTTCTTTTCGCTTAAAAATTTCACAACAAACGTATTTACTGAAAAGGGACTACTTTAAAAAGTCCTATTTGATAATATTGTTAGCTTTTGTTTGACAGCTGTAGCTGTTAACTGTTAGAATTGATGTCAAAAGGCAATACGGCCAAAATTGTGTTTGATAAACTGTGATTCAACAATGTTGTGCTTTTTACAAAATTGTTGTTTTGTGTTTGATAAAAACAATAGTTACTGTTAGATTCTGATAAATTGATCAAAATACCCTTACTTATAAATAATCTTATTAATAGAGTGATGCTAGTCTTATTATGATAAATGTGTATATTTTTTATCTTTTCCATGTGACGACTCATAATTTCATTTTCACTCACATCCATTCCATGTACATATAGGTAATTATAATTTAATAAATGACATATTAAACCAAAACTAAAACCGATTATAAAGTTTTAAATATTGTTGAGGGTAAAAATCGTAAAGTTCAGATGATCATACATATCATCTTGGTATTCATGTATGATCTCAATCAGGACGATTTGGACTGACTTGCCGAGATGATCATACAAATCATCTTGGTATTTATGAACAAAATAAGAATATTTAGATAATTCCAAAGTAGTGTTAATTTCAAAGGGCACAAGATGGATGCTCATTTAATTCTCCAAAGGTGAAGGAGCCAAGAGATATATTTATTTAATTCTCTAAGGTAGGTCAAGCATTTTTTATTAAGAAAGAAAGGATATTGTATTCTTCAACATGTTTCGATGCAAAACTACCCATAAATGTACTTAATTTAAGGGAGAAGAGGTCATTTCAACTTTAATTTTATCTTTGTTTTTAGCTTATCGCAAAGGCGATTTATAAAAGAACCAAAACCCAGCTTTACAAAAACGTGGCTCTCACTATTAATTAATGAAATAGTTAACAAAAGGACCGGATTTAACTTTTTTTAATCCGCTTTTTCCGCCAAAAACGCTAAAAGTACTAACGTGCCGCGTTATCAAACACCTACAAAGTAGGGGTGCAACTTGGTTCGGGTTGGTTCGGTTTAGAGCAAAATCAGAACCGAACCGACCAAGATCGGTTCCATTATATGAGAATCAAAACCGAACCAAATTGGTCTAGAACCGAACCAACCCAAACCGACCTTAATTCGGTTTGGTTCGGTTCGGTTCGATGGATTGTCAAAAAGAGAAGAACATTCGAATTCTACACGAAATTGATTCCCAGTTCTTCGATTTAAAGTTTGAATTTCAAACCCTATAATTACTAAAGATTAGCGCAATATAAAGAAGGAATTAAAAAAAATAAAAATAAAAATAAAAAAAATAAAAAAAGAAAAAAACCCAATCTCAAACCTGTCGCAGATCGTATATCACCGGCCGCAGGTTGCAAATCAGAGGTCGCAGCAGCAACGCAAGAGAGAGAGAGAGAGAGAGGGAGGGAGGGAGGGAGGGAGATGTGCCAATGGCAGCCGCAGGTTGCAGGTCCCACCGTCGCAGCCGCAGAGACAACGACGGAGAGAGAGAGAAAGAGAGAGATGGTTGTAGCTGGTGGCAGTCGGTGGCAGCGCAGATTGTAGTCGCAGTCGCAGCCGCAGCCGCAGAGACGAGAGACGAAGAGGGAGACGAGAGAGACGAAGAGGGGTTTTATTTTTAAAAAAAATTTACATTTTTGCTTTTATATATAGTATCGGTTTTCGGGTTGGTTCGGTTTTTTATCAATCCTGAACCGAAAACCGAACCGAACTCATCGGTTCTTGTTTTCTTTGATCCGAAACTGAACCGCATTTAACTAAAACCGAACCAATCCAATCCAAAATTCACGGATTGGTTCTGTTCTCGGTTTGAACCGAATTAAGTTGCACCCCTACTACAAAGTAATACTCAAATGGACCATTTGCTAATGTGACTTCGTTTTTGTCACCAAAATCCTGCTTAGAAATTTTTTTGTATGTGGTACTTCCTATAAAGTTACTTTTATTTTTATTTTAAGTACCTCTCTCCTTTATTATACACGATCAAATAAAATAGAGAGAGTTTCTTTCTCTTTACAATTTTTGGTCTAGGGTTTATTGGAGGTCTCCAACAAGCATCAAGAATAAGCCTGTGTTTGGATTAAGAGAAGTGGAGACAGGAGAGAACTTAGGACAACTTTGGAATTTTAAAATATCTTAAATGAAATCTAAGGGCAGAGTTGGCATTATAAACTATTTTAAAAGGGTTTCTCTCATCTTCTCTCCACTTTTGGAGAGAAAGAAAACTCACATTTTTTTCTCTCCTCTTCTCTCTAATTTTTTTTCTCTTCTCTACCACTTAACAATCCAAATAGAAGAAATGGAGAGAAACTCATTTATTTTATCTTCTCTTCTCTCCATTTCTTCAATCTGAATATTGTGTAAAAGATAGAGTGTCTTTCTCTCTACCATTCTCGATTTAGAGTTCATTGGAGCTCCGCAACAAACCTCAAGAACAATCCTTCAATATATGTGGGAGTTAGAGTTTGGAATTTAAGGATGACTCTCACGAGGTACACCATTTTTAATGCCTAATTTTTTATTTATTTATGATATTTAGAACATCATAGGTTGTTTTTTCCTTTGAGGCAAGGGTATTGATTAGTAGAAGTGAAGACCAGTTCAACATATTGAACCCAGGTCGTGGTATCAACACTCCACAAGCCTTACAAACAAAGTTAATATGGCACCTTCCAGCTTGATTAGAGAACTCGTCAAATAGAGTTGACAAAATGAGTCAAAAAATTGTTGAAATGCATACATTATAAAAATAACTAAATGATGTTCAAAAATATAATATAATTTACACTATCTAATATTTTGATTAAAAAATAATGCATCCCCAAGAACTAAATAAAAGTCGTCTGTCTTAGCTAGTGAATCATGCACTACGTCATAATGCGCAATAAATGATTGTCTAAGATAGTCATTTTTTGAAAATAACCGTCAGAAGAGCAGTCGTTTTAAAAGGAGTCGCGTTTAAATTGCGACGACCGATAAATGTTGGAAAAAAACGACAGCTTTGGACCATCGGCGAAAATGACGATTTTGGACCGTCGGCAAAGACGAAGATTTTAGACAGTCACTTTCTGAATTTATAATTAAAAAAAAAATTTATTTTTCTGAATAAAAATATTTATTTCTCTAGATTTATAATTTAAAAAAGGGATATAAGAAAGATGAAATTAGATTTCAGAGTCTCTCTTGTGCAAAGAGGCAGGAGCACTTTTGGTGGTATCAAAGTTGATCGAACTAATTGTGTAAGGCTGTGGGAGATTCTATAAGTACCGCCATCCCCCTTTTTATTTGAGCAAACTCAATCAATAGACATTTGGAATTTTCTCTCTATTTCCTCTCATATACATCGTAGTAGGGACTCTTAATATTGTAAAGTGTCCAACAGGGACATGATTTTAAAGTGCCACTAGTCGTGTGGTATGCGTCGATGTCAAAGAGTTATTGGAATTCCTATTGAAATTTGCAAATATTTTAATGGGACATTGTGATCACTATCATGTGCACTCAAAAATTGTGTCACAGCGGTTTCAACAACAGGTACCAGAGTTTGCTTCAGCATTGACTCAAAAATTGTGTTAGAGCGGATTAGTAATTGGTACCAAAGTGACTTCAACATTGAATAGATCTGTCATGATCAAGTGACCTCTATTGGGCCTTGAAATGGTCTTAATACAGGCTTAACTATGGGCTTGATGATTAGGATTTTATGCAAATGCCTATGATAATTATCTCAAGAATAACTACCAACCGTTGGATTTTGATCCAGTGTTATTTCTTGCGTCCATTAAAATAAGGAAATAAAAAGAAATGTTAAAAACCATCATACAAATGGAAAGAAAATATAACCACTTACAAGAATTTTGGTAATTTATAACCACTTACAAGAAAAAAAGCTTTGATGAGTTTTGAGTTCGCAGAAAGCGTGTGAGTTCTGCGATGTAATTTGAGTGGTGTTTAGGAGAGGATGTAATTAAATCAAACTTTGCAAAAGATGCTGTTTTAAACGATCTTCACCGTTAAATCTATACATATCTAACAGTTGTATTGTGTTTGATCAAAGATGACGGCCATTTTGACCTTGCTTCTCTTTCACGTTGTCTCGCACGATATAAAGCATTTAATTCCGTTTACAATTATTTATGAGAGGTTCTATTGGCATCCTAACTTTTACTTATTACACTCTAATTTTTCAGATATTTAAAATTTTAAATACAATAATAAATAACTTTTTATAATAATAATAATTTCAAGAAAATCTTATTCGATTTCAGCGTCCAAACAAGGTACTAGAGGAGGGCATTTCAGTCAAAATGCTACTTTTGTCATTTTCCATACCATACTTCTTCATTTCTTTCTTGTTAGGAGGAGAAAAGAAAATTCAAAATTGATGAAAATTTAGGGGTGGCAATCTTAACACTACACGAAATTAGTGGGTTTGGGTCAAAGACTAATTGGATTTGGGTCATGATAATGTCATTCGTCTAATATGATTATTAAATTGGTTGGGTTAGGGTTAGGATCATCAACCCGTTTTGACATGTTTAGTTATTTTGTCATTAACATATAATTTTGAATATATTAACAATTATTTAAGAATTTTGTAAATTACTCTCTTCTTTTTTTCCAAGAATTTGCTATAACTTTTTTATAATACATTTTATTTTTTTAATTCTATAAAATATAAAAAAAAAAAAAAATTTAAGATATTTTTTAAATAATTAATGATTAAATTTTTTCCTTTAAGAGCAAAAAATACTTTCCTTACAAAGTTATTTATTTATATTTATATATTTTCTAATTTATTTTTCCATTGACATCTAGAAGCATGTAGTGTTTGATTAGTAATATGCTGATCCATGTGAGCAAAACAACCCTTAGTAAGTGTAATGGTACGTTGCAGAGAATGCCCATTATATTGATTCCTCTGTTACAGTACATTTTATCCCTATTGTCTATTTTAATAGTGTAACGGTATGTTAGACTGAGATGATAAATAACTAACAACAATTCGTCATAAAAAATTGATTTTTTTCTGTTTTGTAAATTTGAGTGTTTTAAATTTAGATCTTCTTAATCCTTTTATAATGGACCAATTTAGAACTTTCACAAAAGTTTAAAATCTTATATACAATATAATTTTTTATAATAATAGTTCCTAAAAAACCTTCTTCCATTTCAGCCTCCAAACAAGGTATTGGAGGAAGGCCTTTCAGTCCAAATGCTACTCTTGTCATTTCCACACCTTAATTCTTCATTCCTTACTTGTTGGAGGAGAAAAGAAATTACAAAATTGATGGAATAAAGTGTATAAGGTGTACCTTATATGCTTGCCTTGGTCGCATTCGACACGACTAGTATTTCTTAATTTGCCTTAATGGGTGGCAGGGGTGGATTTAGAGTGGGGGCTGTAGGGTCACTTGCCTCCACAAGGGTTTTCAAATTCTATGGATTAATGTGCTATTGCGATAGATTTTAACGGCGGATAAAGAAATTTATCACTATTACCCCCACAAATGTTTTTTCCATTCTTAATCGTCCCCACTATTTTTTTTTCTACTGTTGATTGCCCTCACATGAGCAAAATCCTGGCTCCGCCCCTGATCACTACGTGAAAAATACACAAAATTCGACGGCCCAAAACCGTCGAATTATGTAACTATTCGTCGGCCTCAACCGTCGAATTCATCTGTCGAATTTGGCCTTGTCGAAAAAAAATTCGACGTTTGAGAACCATAGAATTTTATATAATTCGACGGCTTAAAACCGTCGAAGTTTTTAAATTAGACAGTCCAAAACCGTCGAATTTTTTAAATTAGACAGCCCAAAACCGTCGAATTTTTTGGAATTTTTTTAACAGAACATTCACTGTAATTGTTTGTGATTTCCTCTATTAATTTGGTGGTCTTCCATCAATTAATCCCTACAACTTATAAGAACAAACAATTAAAACTTTTTCTACAAACAATTACAATAGAATCAAGCTGAATTAAAAGAAAATTTACAAAAAAATAAAATAAATAACTTGAATTTAGCAAATCTTGTATCAAACAATTTCATCTAACATCTCTACTAGTTTACAAAACACACAATTTGAGGATCAGAACCCCCTCACAGAATTCTGCCAAATTTCAACGGATTGTTGATCTTTCCTTGTAAAACCATCTTGTTTCCTCCAAAACCCAAATGGGTTATTCTATTTCCACCCATATCCTTCATCATCCCCATCAAATTCCTCCTAAAAACTCTCTCCTCTAACTCATCTGCACTAGTTCTTGAAGAACCTATTAGAATCTCAGACCATAACTCCACATCTCCTCCTTTACTGCAAAACACCTGATCTCCTGCATCAAGAACATAATATAAGACAATTAATTTATGAGCACATAAAGAAATTAAATGTCAGATTACATTGGTTCCCCTGGTTCTATAGGACATACCCGCCAAACAAGGATTCGAGCCTCTGTTGCAAGATCTGCAGGACTCCAAGGCACTAGACCCATTTGGAAATTTTCACTAGCAGCCTGGTCACTGTTTTCCCCCGTACCATAGAATATATTTAACAATTCCATGATTCTCCAATATCTAGCTGGTGAAAAGTGGATGCCAAGATTGGGCACTTGAACTGAAATCCGTGTTGATGGGTAACTTGGATGAGGTTTTTTGATCTTCAATAACAAAATATCATGAAATCAATGAGCACAAGCCAGGAGATAATATGAAATCACTCGCTTTCAGTTAAAAGACAAGAATATAAGTGTAAGCACATGTATAGACCTGATCAACAATGACTGCCATCCCACACCTATCAATGAGGGAATAGAAATGATCACCATCCTCCAAGTTAGGTAATCCGGAAGGTTGGCTATCAAAAGTTGAAGTGACCAAAGTGCATTTTCCATTGTCAGAACCACAATCCAGAAAGAAAGCAGCAATTTCTCTTCCTGATATATAAAAACGGGAATATAGACTCTGCTTTTGTTCATCATGTTGATCTTCCTGCGTTCATCTTCACCCATTTAAAACAAATTCAATGAGATATAAGCTAGAAGAATGTCCAACTGAAGCAACTTACTTTGGTCTGCAAGGTGAAATGACCAAAATCCAAAAGAAAATGACCATCGCATTTTGAAGATGGAAGTGTTCTCAAGGGAACCCTCACTTTTGGAGCATCAAAATCAATGTCAAGGGCAAATCTGAAATGCCATTAGAAGCCAGCAAATAACATTAAATGGATTATATATGCATATATATAACTTCTTTCTCAAATAGAATCTAGTATATATAAAGAAAAGATGATACTACTGTCATAAACCCATAAGTTTTTTTTGGATATGTTCAAGTAAATTGAACTAAACAATAGAATACAAAAGCAAGACAAAGAAAAAGACCTCCCAAAACCTAAATCATTGGAAACAAAAGATAAAAAATTATCCTGGCCTAAGTACAATTTCAACCCATTAAAAGACGAAAACCCTCAAATCAGATTCTCCTAAAGTCTTAAATGATGGAAGAACAAAGAAACAAGTAGCCATAATCTCTACGCATTAATGTATATTGTACCATGAGGTTACATGTAACCAAGCGGCAGTGTGTCATCGCTGTTCCAGCAGGGGATTGGTATAAGTGAGCAATATAGGGATTTTCTCCAAGGTCAACTTGCTTGGCCAAGGGCTTTAGTATTTATAGGCAAGTTATTACATTTTGGTTTGGATGTTTATTTCGGCTGGCCTGGAAATGGAATTAACTTCTATGTGTGCATTGAACCATGGTGATGAGCCAATTTACAAGTGGTAAGATAGAGCAGAGGACAAAAATTTACACTACGAAAACCAAATAAAGAAACAAAACAAGTAAATAATAAAGAAAAATGTGAAAGAAGAGAACCTGTTTTGTTCTTCTAATACCATTTGGAACTGCTCTTGAGCCCTACGAGTCACTTTCTCTATCTTCATCTGTTCTTTGCAAGTTACCAAGAACAGGATACAGGTCAGATTTTCAAGTTCAAGTTTCCATTAAAAAGTACGTATTTGTTCTTGTTATACAGCACTAACTATTCACTCCGGAAACTAGGGAGGTGCATGTGAGAGAGTTTTGAGATAAAAGTAGTGGGAAATGAATTGAGAAACGTGAACAACCCAGTCCCAAGCATGGATAAAGGAGTGTTATGTCAGGTTAGAAACCAGTGTGAAAACTTTGCCATCTCCTAGCATGAATCCTAATCTTTTATTTAGAATTGAATGGAGGAACAGGATTCATTCAGCCAACCCCAGACTTTTGGAAAAGGCTTTGATGATGAAGATTGAAAGGTTAGTGGGAAACCCAATTAACAATAGTACTATTCTTTACCACAGTATTTGTTATAAAAACTAACGAATGACCATTATAACCCCAGAGCAAGAAGAAGGCCTAAAAAAGGGGGATTGAGGTTGTGAGAGCCAATACAATTAGCAGAAGACATGGCTTTGGGCAAAAGTGAATGGAAGAACAAGATTCACACAGCAAATCCCAATTTTTTTTTAGATGATGCATGATATTGCAGAAGCATTTTTTGGGGGAAAAGTTGATGACAGTAAAGAGTAATCTTTGTTATATGGTAAATTGGATGCATTATGCTACGAAACACCTTTTTCTAACAACCAAATTTTGACATCATTACCTGCAAAGCAGTTGCAGTCTCCAATGCAATAGTAGGACTAACTGCATTACTCCTCTTCACGAACTCTATGAAACGATCATAACTTTCCATCAAGACCTACAAACATTTTTAGATAAGGATAAAAAAGTAATGTAGATAGAATATACGATCTAAGGTTCATTCAACCAAAGCATACCTAATGATCTGAGAACAAACACATCATACAGAAGTTCAGTAGTTCATTTTGATAAGTGTTTTAAGCAGAAAGCTGTATATGCATTTTTTAAATAGATAATTTCCAATATCTCGAAGAAAAAAATATTAATACCTACTCCTATGATTTCTACAAAAATGAGAGCAAATCCACAGGTTTGTTTGCTTCTTCCTAAATGCACATCACTTCCCAATCATTGAAGTCCTAGAAAATTTTCACCATTTCCGAACCAATAATTACGGCCTCAACCCACACGCAGCAAGAATTATAGCTTCTTTGGTATGTGAGGAATCAAATCCGACAAAGCCCAAAACTTATTTTGAATCCCTGCCTTTGTAATTCAACTTCCCAAATCGGTTAAAGCCCTTGTGATGCTCCCCTATCAAAATTAACATGTCTACTCTTTCCATGATTAGCTGCCTCCAGCACCTTAAATCAGAAGCAAAACCACAAGTGCAGATGCAAAAAATATTGCTTTTTTCCCCCCTTGCAAAAAGGCTCAAGTATTTGGCTTCAACTACAAACAATTCCTACTTTGACAAATACCTTGTAAAAGCATTGCAATGATTTGGAGACTATAAAAGGACTTCTCTTTGAATCTGATATCCACACCTGCCCATCAGGCCCTCCAGATATCTATTAGAAACTATCGATATGATTTAGCTACTCATACTTGCAACCAATAATAGAACCTCTCACACTGAATTAAGTATTATTTGGCAATGACATCGATTGACAAAACTTATCTCCAAAGTGCATATTGCCTTGATGACTAGAGGGCACCATTATAGCAATTTGTCATCGAAGCCTCTTCTCTGCAATATATATATATATATATAATCCTGAAAGATTAGTTGGCCTAAAAGTTGTTAGGATGTAGAAGAATAATTTATCTTTAATTCTTCAAAACTACTCAACTGAAATATTTGGAAACATTATGAGAATCCAAAAGAAATATAATTTGTTGATAGGTGCTTTTCTTCTTCTGCTGCTGCTGCTGAAGAGTGAAGACACAAGGTAATTTACAACTGTGAAATTTAGACTTTTCTGGGCATCCATTCCTGAATCCCCAATCCACTCTCCACTTCCACTTGTGTGGGAAACTCTGTTGACTTCTAATAGAGTCCTTGTGCTTAATCTAATGAGTGGTGATCAACATTTAGATAGAAAAATTTGAATGTACTTAATCTAATGGTGTTGGACTTCTAATACCTAACTTAGTTACTAAAATGCAAGTTGTTGGAACAGAGTACCCATGCAGCAGAACAATAACAGAGTACTATAGGTATATCCACATTATTAATAACAATGGCAGCAATAAAGGAGAAAAGGGGAAGATAATCAACCACGCAAGAACTTCAATTGTGCACTGCTAAGGCTGGTCCTTGTGCTTCATGGACAGCATAAAATGCAAGTTTGCGACAGAATATTTTGATAAATAGTAACAATCAGCCTAAATATTTTTTTAGAAATATGTTAAAAACATGAATAAAATTTACGAAACAAAAATTTTAATTTTTTGTCAAAAGTACTTGTAAATTAAACATAATAATTCATTGCTAGATGTGAAGTTTTAAAGTGAACCACTTTCAATACATAGATACCAAGTTTCCATTATCTCGATCTGGATCCGATCGAGCTCATGGCTTCATGATATTTTGACCACCCAAACTATTGATGATTTTCAAGTTAAAAAAGAAAAGAAACACCTTAAACAAATTGTAATGTTTCTGCAGCAATAATTGAAAGAATTAAACATAAACTCACTTAAACAAAGAATAGAAATGAATCGAATCAGATATTAAAAATCTCAAAAATTGTTTCTTAAACATTAAAACCTAACCTCAGCAATATTGTTTATTCATCTTAAACATTAAAACCTAACCTCAGCAATATTTTTTATTCATCGAAGATCAAGAAGAGAAGATTTTTTCTCAATTTCAAAGAAGCTAACCTTAGCAATATTGTTCATCTATAGAAGATTAAGAAACACCTTCACGATTCCCTTGAGTAAAATAAGTTTAACATGCTCAAATTACACAGTCAAACAAAACAGGGATGGAATTACATCATTTGGAAACAAACTAATAAATTTTTTTAGGGCTTTTTAGAGTTCTTGAGAGAGATGGACATACAGATGAGATCTTGAGTGGTTTTGATCGGTGGCACTGATGAGTGAGCTTCAATTCGTAGGGCTTTGTTACTTGATCTCGTTCGGTGCTCTCGATCGATCCGAAATGGGAGATTGAGGGACGTGAGTGAGACTGTGAGATCGTTCGTCACTTACGATCGCTCCGTGTTCTCGAAATTATCTGTGCGTTTGAGTGAGTTTGATCGAACCAAATCAAGAGAGAAAGTTAGCTGTGAGTGAGAGTGAGTTTCTCTCCAACTATTTTCGATCTGATTTTCCTCTGAAACGGCAGAGAAGGAAGCATGTTAAAAGACGTTAACGTTGTGTTTGGATTGAGGGAAGGAGAGGGAAGAGAAACTCATTAAGGGAAGGGAAGGGAAGGGAAGGGAAGGGAAGACTAGTTTCTCTTCACCCTGTTTGGATTGAAAGAGAAAAGAAGAGAAAGAATCAAGTTTCTCCTGTTTGGTTAGGATTCATAAGAGAAGATAAGAGAAATTATTCTTGTTTAATGACTATTATACCCTTCATAGTCTAAAGAACAAAATTATATTTGTACAATAATACAAAATATAAATACCTAAACTCATTTGTAAAGAATATGATAAATATTTATCTTTCAACCAAATATCATACTAAGAAATTATTTTTAGTCCAAATGACTATTATACCCTTCATAGTCTACAAATAACCATTGCACTTAAAATTAATAGTAAATTTCTTTATTTAGGAAAAATTACTTAAGGGACCCTCGCAGAAGGATTTTTTTTAACGTCGAACTCATTACTATTTATTGACAAGTTCACTTTTTGTTTACTGGCGAACTCGATGCTTTTTTAATTACTATCAAATTCATCATTTTTTCAAATAAAAAGTTGTGAACTTGACATTGATAAAACCCACCCATTTCCAATTTTCGAGTTTTTTCGACTAAAGAACCAAACCAGCCCTAATTTACCTCTTGAGGAGAAGAAAGCAATAAAAAGTCAACTATGGCATTGATGTTGTAGCAATCCTCGATGCCAATGTCACTCTTACCGATCTCCCTCACATCCTTTACAACCTCCAATTCAATACAACCATAAATGCCAATGCAGTTGGATTGAAGGGTGATTGTCAATGTCAAATCTCTTATATGGGGAGAGGTTAAAGATGTGGGATCAATTGGAGAAGTGTTTGATGTTATCTTAGGTTCTGATGTTGTTTCCTACGATTACTTCTTCAAAGCTCTTCTTAATACACTTCGATTGTTCTTAAATGGAGACAATGATGTCATGTTCTTGATGGCTCATCTGAAGAGGTGTTTTGATTCCATTTACTTCAAAAAGGCGAGGAAGATGTTTGAAGTTCAGAAGATTCACTCGGATCCTCTATCACCTGGATCTCGAATTGGTGTTGTGGTTTACATTTTTGCCAGGAAACATAAAATAATGTCTATTCAATGATCATTTTGGGTGATTTGGATAAAGGATAAGATCAAGTGAAATTTATTAATTCGAATTTTCCAAGTGAAATCAATTCCAATTCTGAAATCAAAGTGAAGAACTTGATTTATAATCACAAGTTACATGTTAAGATACATGGATCTAGGACAATTTGACAAACATTTATTACATGACACCACATTTTTCACTATAAAGATCAATCAATCAATCACCATTTCCGTTAAGTTAGATGGCGAGTATATCGAATTCATGGGGCATGAAGTCTTCGCTTGGTCTGTAGTAATTGTCGGGCGAGTATAAGCTTAAGTTGGTAACTTGGCTTGTGTACAAGCATGCAAACCTCTTCACCTACATAAATAATGTGAAAACGACCATAATCATGAGTCACACATCAATCAAATTAAAAGAAGAAAAAATTATAAGATGACAGTAAGACCAGCTTTTTTTCATGGACCTGAAAGTTGTGTGTTCATTGACAAAATAATATTTCCGACGTGTTTTAAAACCTGCTGCACAATAGACAATAATATTCCCATGTCCTGATGAACTTCTCATCGAATCCCAATGCAAGTATTTTACTGGAATCCAAGAAGTAACACAATATCAGAATCTAAGGATAAACAGAGATTTTTTTGAGATGACATGCAATATATGATAACTGAACAACTAGTTGACAAGTAGGTCCCATGTCAGCCGGGCTTCAAGATATCAAGAATAAAGTTATCTTGCAACAACTATTCATCACCAACTATGAAGTAGCATGGCATTAAGAGCAACCATAATTAAAAAACTTCCTAGCAAAATAATGTTACCTGTAGAGCTAGAAGAACATTTTCAGCCAACACTGATTCGCAACAGCCAAATAACTCTTCCAAGTACTCATGACCTACACCTTCTATCATCTCACTGAAAAAAAAGAAGTCAGTTTGCCAGCAACATTTAATTCAACTCTCTAAAAAATGAGAGATTTAGGCAATTGGCCATAGTCGCATAGATGGCATACTAACTAAGAGAGCTCACACAGAACAAGTGGTTTACTAGTAACCAACCTACCAACCACTTAATTATGAACTCCTACCAAGTTACCATCTGACATAAGCATTTTGACCAAATGGTTCTCATTAAGAATTCATATCATTGAGGCAAGCCTTAAAAATACAGCACCCCTTGTGCTGGCCAAACCATTAATTCCCACCTAAAAAACCCATCAAACTTTTCCAAATCTCAAGCTATACCCGTACCCATAAAATACAGCACCTATGGTTCTGCCCAAACCAGTTTTCTAGACCTCAAAACCTACCTAAAATCCCTTTAAGTCCACTAGTAACCAACCTACCAACCACTTAATTATGAACTCCTACCAAGTTACCATCTGACATAAGCATTTTGACCAAATGGTTCTCATTAAGAATTCATATCATTGAGGCAAGCCTTAAAAATACAGCACCCCTTGTGTTGGCCAAACCATTAATTCCCACCTAAAAAACCCATCAAACTTTTCCAAATCTCAAGCTATACCCGTACCCATAAAATACAGCACCTATGGTTCTGCCCAAACCAGTTTTCTAGACCTCAAAACCTACCTAAAATCCCTTTAAGTCCAGTCCAAACTTTCCCATAACCTATGTTGCCCATGTACCCTAGGTCTAACCCTTTTAGAACGTAAAATAGAAGGCCCCGCTAAATATTGGATTGAAGCCCTAAGTGAATGGAAGTTCAATCAAAGAATGGAAGTTTACACAATTTCAGAAATAAAAAGACTACTCAAGGTATACAGAATATCAGAATATTAGGAATGAATGTTGGCAAGACACAGGCACATAAAGAAAAACAAAAAGACGCATTACCTTGTTGTACAAAATAACTCCTGATGAAAGAAATATGTAGATTAGTAAGTACAAATACGTTAACAGAAATGGTCTCCTAATCATTGTACCTGTTTTTAGTTTCAAATACAATCCTGTACTTAGTACCACTCGGGCATTATCTATACATACTAAGGAGTTATAAATACTTTGCATTGCTAAGTAATTTCTTCTATATTTTCTTTTTAACATTGGATAGAATAACTTCTAAAAATTAAAGATCATTAGGTGCATAATCTGAGGACAATATAGCACTGCTGCAAATGTAGGTGATGGCGTTTGAGTGAAAATAAAAAGAAGCTTCATTTCCACCACAAGATACCAGCATCAGAGTTCTATAGGTGAGCTTACTGACCATTCACACAAACAGGACAGCAAGCATGGCTGGAACCAGCAGATGCAGCTGATATGCGATTGGCTAATTAGCCACCAAAAACCATTCAAAACTAAGGCATTCCCATAACATACAACCAGTAAAAATAAAATAATAATCAAAACACAAATACATAGATAAACAACCGGAATAAGGGTACAAAAGCAAAACTGACAACATACAAGGAACACTCAAACCCACCAGATCCTCTCACAGACTGAAGACACTTCCATTATGTAAAAAGAAAAAGGGCATGACCAATCAATTCAAGACGATGTATCATTTTGGGATTGCTTTAGGTAGATTCGACTGGATTTTTAGAACTGGTTTAGACTGGGCGACAAGATGTATGACTTGGGAGAGGATTTGATAGGTTCAAATAGGTGTAGGGACTCTAAAGGATGTTAGTTGGGACTGATTTAGTGTTTAGAAGCAGAAAAATTAAAAGAAAAAAAAATGAAAGATGAAGAAAAAGAAGAAAATAATAGTTGTACACCACGAAGTAATTAGAGGAGATTGATGTATCTTACTCACCAGGTTAAAAAGCGCCAACATGCAAGTAAAGAAACCAGAAAATTTTATAAATTTTATTTTAAAATTCATCTAAAATAATTTAAAGATGTATTTAAATACTAAAAAAAATCTTAAAGAGCAAAATGCCTAAGGTCCCTTAACTTAAAGATAAATTACAAAATACTCTAATTTTCGTAACTTAATCTTTCATAAATTTTCAACCCATGTAAACTTAATAAAAAAAAAATATACTAAAGTTACCAAGCTACCCCAAACATCTATACTAAGACCATGGGCTACTAACTATGAAAATAAGATCAAAAATATAAAGAAAAGTCCAAAACAGAAAATTAAATAAATCATAAGCATTCTGACATTATGGTCATGTGTTGGCCATTCTAATTTATCCAATAAATCATCCTTGATCCAAAGGCAATCCACATGCTCTCTCCAATATGGAGTCTTCAAAAGATTAGACACATGAGGTCTTCAAGCTGTCTCTATAGCTATCAGTGATCCACAAGGAAACATCATGTTTCCTCCTACTATGATAATACTTTTTTTTTTAAAAGTATAATATATTGATGATAAGAGGGAAAACACAGAACAAGGAGGCCGAGGGAGCCTCCAAAAAAGAAAAAGAAATGAAAGCTAATACATCAGTGATTACATAAGGAGTTCCATCTAAAAACAAAGTCATCAAAAGTAGTCCCTGTGAACTCTGTACTCTGTTTCGACCAAAGATACATGAGGCCCAATATCTCCATAAAACTGGCATGAGAGCTCCTCATCTTATTATTGAACACCCTGTTATTTCTCTCGTTCCACACCCCCAAGCAATAGCCGAAGGAAGAATAACCCAAAGATATCTTTCTCTTAAAGAAAAAACCTTACTAGCCCACCCCTCTAACAATGAGGAAAACTTACGAGGAAAGACCCACTGTATGCGAAACAAACCAAGGAAAATTGACCAAATATTATAAGTGAAGGGGCAATGGATTAAGATATGGTCGACAGACTCCCATCCTTCATACAGAGGGGGCAACAGTTAGGAGTAATCCAACCCCGAGTAATCAAATTGTCCATTGTAAAAATTTTCCCAAGGAAAGCCAGCCAAACAAAGAAAGAAATTTTAGAGGGAACTGAGTTGGACCACATAATGGACCCGAGGAAATGTCGATCTGTAAAAGGGTTGAGCCACTTGTAGAAGGATCTAACAGAGAATCTCAAATCCTTGGCCCTCGTCCATTCCCACCTGTCCTGTACACTTTCATCAAGAAGATAAGAATGTAGGAGATCAAGGAAAGATGTCACGTTTGTTAATTCCCAATCATTAAAATTTCGCCTGAACCCCAAATCCCAAGTAGAGCTGCAGTCATTTCGAATCAAACACTGCTGGATCGAGCAATTCTTTCTCAGTGAACAAGTGTACAATGACGGAAATTGGACTGCTAGAGGTGAAATGCCACACCAGTTATCCTTCCAGAATCTAACCTTGTCTCCTATACCCGCTTTGAATCTAATCCCTTTCTCAAACTCCTCCCTCACTTTGAGAATCCCCTTCCAAACGCTACACCCATACGAGTTATTAGCCTCGCCACTAAACCAACCTAGTCTCTTATCTCTGTACTTGGCCGTAATAACTCTCCTCCACAATCTACCCCTTTCCTCCCCAAACCTCCAAAGCCACTTCCCTAAAAGCGCTCTATTAGCTAATCTAAGTCCCCTAATCCCCAACCCCCCGTTCTTCTTGGGCATGCAGATAACCTTTCAATTGACTAGGTGATACTTCCTCTTACCATTCCTATCGTTCCACAAGAAATTTCTCATAAGCCTTTCCAACTTAATTTCAATAGACCTCGGAAGCGTGAACAAAGAGAGAAAATAAACCGGGATACTCGTCATGGTGCTCTTAATCAGTGTCACTTTCCCTCCTTTAGACAAGTACTTGGCTTTCCACGTGCTTAGCCTTTTCTCCAATCTCTCAATCACTCCTTCCCAGATTTTGATACTGTTGTATGGTGCTCTCAATGGTAAGCCCAAATAAGACGTGGGTAAAGAGTCATACCCACAGCCCAAAATGGCAGCCATCAAATGAATATCGTTCACCACTCCAACCCCAAAAAGCTTACTCTTCTGCAAATTGATATGTAAACCAGACATAGCCTCAAAGCAACATAATAAAACTCGTAGCACCCTCACTTGATCTCTCGAATGATCAAGGAACACCAATGATAGCATGCAAGTCCCTTGATGCTCTTATACTTTTTTCTTCTAGTTTTCCCCTCTGCATTATGTTTCTTTTCCTAATTTTTTGTATCGTGTCGGTCATCTCAAACCCCTTGTTTTTCTCATAATGAAAATTTTACTTTCAAAAAAAGGTCCAGATATAACTTAAATATGGTAAAAACAACATCCATTCATGCATTGAGAGGGAAGGAGGGTATACCAAGTCCTATGACTGATGTTCTAATATTTTTTGCCTTGTGTTTTACCATGATATTCTGTTTCTTTTCCTTATTTTCTAGATCAGGCTGGTCATCCCGATCCCCCCTTTCTTCAAGTAACAAAATGCTTATCAAAAGAAAATGCCAAATATATCTTAAACATGGTAACAAAAAAACATTCAGACATTGATTGAGAGTGAGAGAGAGTTGACAATGAGACTTCAAGCAATGAAACAAGAGAAAATGCATAACCCATAATCATTTTCTATAGTAATTCAACCCTTCAAAATAAATTTTAACAAGAAACATCTAATAGTAAACCACACTCAGATTCTAACAAATCCTTGAAATCATTTAATTCAACCCTTTTTTATAGCAAATTCATGGACACAATGAACAAGAAGAAACATCTAATAGTAAACCACAGAATCAAAGAAATCGTAAACAATTTCACACTGGAACAAAAAGTGCTAAAATAGAAATTACTGACCAAGGGAGACACAATGAAGTCAAATCCACCAGAGAGATTGAAATCCAAAACCTGAGGCATGTCATCGTCAAAATCAATCTCTGTACCACAGTACCGTGAGTCGCTTTTATCTCCTATTCTCTGTCCAAGCGGCATCTTTGGTCCAAATCAATGGAAACGAGAGAAAAGAAAACTAAAAATTTCCTTGAGATTAGCTAATCAGGAAAAAAATAGAAATTGTTATTTGAAGTCTGAGACAATAATCTTCAAATCATTCATAGATGATTTGAAGATTGAGTTTCAGAAGTGTTCGAAACACGAATCTGAAACTAAAGTAAGAATTTTTGTCCGAAAACAACTTCGAATGAGATAACACCTAATCTCTGGGAATCGAAAAAAGATTAAAATGAAAAAGGGGAAAGCTCAATCCAAACCCTAGATGTTACAAACAATCCATCAAAAGAGAGAATCGATCGATATATCTTTAATGGAAACATGGACGAACCGATCGATCGATCAATCTCTGTTAAATCAAAATCAAGAAAGAAAGAGAGAGATCGATTACCTTGATGTGATCGATGAGAACCCTCGTTCCTCTCTCAGTAGGTCTGATTCGATCTTGAAGAAGAAGATTAGCATGTAGGGTTTCTGCAATTTGATTGTGTTTGGGGTGTAAGTAGTAATAAACGACCTGTCAATATCTATTTCTTTTGGAAATTTTATAAAAGAGTGAGGGCAATTTTGGAATAGAAAATATGTTCTCTTCCCTTCCCTCCTCGTCACTCCGATTTTGGGGGGAACAAAATCTTACCATTTTTCCCTTCCCTTCCCTCCATTTTTATGCTCTTCCCTCCTCACTTAACAATCCAAACAGGAGAAAAGAAGAGAAAATTGCAAATTTTCTCTTCCCTTCCCTCCCCTTCCCTCAATCCAAACACAGCGTAAGAGTTTTTTCGTTATAAGAAATTTTCGTTGGTTCGTTCGGCCAAGGCTGTCGAAATTTGTTCATGGGCTTAAATGGGTCGGTAAAAATAGACGTTGGTCTTGGGCCGCCGAGTTTAGCGCTTTAATAATAGCGAATTTTAACTTTTTTGAGGTAGTGGATGGGTGGCTATTTTTTTATTCCACTTTAATAAAGGTCCTCATATAATATGCTTTTGTTAGTGTTGAACTTCTTAGAAACAATTAATCCTTTATTGTCTCTCTCATATTTCCTTGTATTTATTTGTTACCTCAATTTTAGACTAAGTGAGAGTAAGGAATTTCCTTATTATTCCTAATATTATTCTTAAACCATCATGCCATCAACCCATTACCCATTACCCATAAGGGCATCCTCCATTAATTTGAAAAAAAAATGACAATGAAAATTTTGATGGCCTTACGGTAGCTACTAGCAAATATTTGGGATCTCTTGTTGTTTTTCCAAGTCCATGACAAACCCCATTACCACATTTTCACCTCTTGCTGAAAGCCCTTTATTTTTCTCTAACCTCAAGTTTCTTTCTCCTTCAACATATAAAACTCAAGCATGGTCATGTAGTATAGATTTGGCAATTATATAGTTGAGCGGGCGATAATTCAATTAATTTCAGATAAATTTGGCAAATTTTAAATGGAGAATAGGTGGGGAAAAAAAATCAAGGTAGGTATAGATAAATAAATAAATAATAAAAATTGCCAGCTTTTGAGAAATTGTTTTTTTTTATTTAAATGAGCAACTTTTCTTTTGGCTTAGTTGTTGATTATTGATATCTTCAAGACCCCCTTCACATTGAATTTTTCAGAATTTTCTTGAAAATTATGTGACTATGAGCTCAACAATAAAATGAGACTTTTGATGAAGTAGATAGAAATTTTAGGCAGAAAAAATACAAGTTTTCCATGCGAGGTTGAAGACAACATTGAACTGGTTAAAGAAATGTTAGAGTAATGATTTTCGGACTCCCACACGTGGCATACTCAAAATACTCTCTTGACGTGGCATGTGCTAGAAGCATAGATGTTTTTTTTCTCAAGATACAAAACTGCACAACTAGTTTTTAGCATAACAACCGTTCTTTAACTCTCAACTAAAACAGGGAGAGAGAGAGAGAGAGAGAGAGAGAGAGAGAGAGAGAGAGAGGCACAACCACATGTCAAAAATCAAATTAAAGTAATGTTTCTGTATAACAAGATTAGCAAATGATAAACATGGGGATAATACAATGTAGTACGTCATCTGCTCACATATCATGGCAGTAGATGATTTGATCACTTAACATGTCTTAATAGAAACATTAAGCAGTATTACCTTAAATTCAAGATAGTATGTAATCTATAAATCATAAACCATGAAAATTATTGTTATTCCAATTTATATGACTAATGAATCCAAGTTGAAAGCGTTGTTTTTTGTGGAGAGCTTTTTGGGTTTCCACGCCTCGAGATGAACCTTGATGCTGATGATCGAGATGAAGATTTTGACCAAGAAGCTTCACTTCAACTCCTTTTTGGCTTTGAACGACGAAAGGTAAAAGGATTGAGGGTGGTGCCTACCACTATGTGAAAATTAAAAATTTTGATAGTAAAATTCAATGGGCCAAGGCCCACGAATTTTAGAAATTGAATTTCGACAATCCATGACTATCAACAAAATTTATGTTCCCCAACTCGTTTGCTTAAAACCATGAAATTTCTCCTATCCTCCACTAATTTAAGGGTTTCGGCCTGTTAAAAAAAAAAATCGATAATGAAAAATTTGTCGTCTTTGTTCGCTGAATATGGCCATTTTTCATGGTGTGTGCCAACGATCATTTGATCATTTTGTTAGTTGTAGACATCCTATTTTACATCTGCTTATCCGACAACCCGTCATTTAGTTGTTATGGATTCTTAATAATGAGCGTAAAATAAATTTTGAGAGATCATAAGATCTCCTCCCATTTCATTTCAGCTTCCCGGATTGCCTTGCATTTTTTATCTGAGTTCTTGCTCAGAGTCCTCTTTGGTTTCTTTCCTTCTTTCTCTACCATACCAACTTAGAAATTATACACACTTAGGATCACTATATATTTCGATGACCTTAGAGATCTCGCATTAACACTAAGAAAGTGGGACCTTGGGATAATCGTGTTAGGATTAAAAAAAGTCTCTCGCCATAATTAACAAAAATTGACAAAATGACCAAAATAATGCTCACGCTCAACTTATACTTAGAGACATTGATCTGTTAGGAAAACGTAACTTCGAGATCTAGAAATGAAAATTCTGAGATAAATTTAAGTTTTTTGAAAATATTTGTATCAATCGATTTTAAGCCATCGCTAATCAAGAACAAATCCGAGGACGTTTTAATAAATTTTTGGCAATTAATTAATCCATCAAACTAATCAAGTAAAAGAAATTGAGAATTAAAATCTTAAAATTCAAAATAAAAATAAAACAAACGAAAAAAAAAAAAGAGATTTACTAAGCAAATCAATCTATTTCAATTTTTATTACAAAAATCTATTTTGCTTTATCAAGCTTGTTATTGGGTAAACCTTACTTTATGAATGAAGCTACCATGACTAACATAATAAGATTTCCTATCTTACAATGGTCTTGGGACCCACGTGAATTGTTGAGTTAGTAATGCAATGTCATAAATCTCATAGAAAAATTTAGAAAATTATTTATATCCTTTTTTTTAGCTTGATCAGAGGAGTTGACAATGGATGGCATAAATTGATGTGATTAAGGTGCACTCCAAATACATTCAACAACAAAATCCCCCCCATCAATTTTAATTTATTCATGAGGACCCACTCCAAGGTTTGTTGGATAACAAACATGTTGAAGTAAGGTTTGGTAGGCAACGAACTTCATAAAGTAAGGCTTCTTTGAAAACCAGTTAAAACCTTGATGGAGTCATTTGTAATAAGAACAAAATAGTTTGCTAGGGTTGCCAAATGAATATTTTTTAAAACACAAAATAGAAGGCAGGGTAGTTTTGCTGCTCACATACTCACAGAAAGCTTATCGCGCATAAACCAAAAAAAAGGGAGAAACTTCAAATTTTCATCCAACCAACATTCTCCTAAATTGGAAACATAAAATACTAGAAAATAAGATGAGAATAAAATCTGTAGGTTCCTGTGGACGGAGAAAAATTGGTTTTAGTCTAGACCATTAATTTTCACCATCAGCACATATCTTGAAGCAGACACTTGGTAAGGTTTGAGTAGAATTCTAAGTAATTAGGGAAAAATATTCACAAAGTTTAAGGCGAATCACAAAAATCTGAAGTTATTACTGTGATCTAAGATCCAAAATAAGATCATGGACAAAAATTCAAGTCAATTGAGGAAAATTATACCGTAGCGCCATGGTCAACGGTAGCGGCGCGATAAACATAGAAAGTCAATATTTGAAATTTGTACTAAAGCTTGGCGACTGAAAGATATTAGTATTAAAGTAGTGCTTTATTATTTTTGTAAGCACGAAATATTTTTGAAACCCTAATTACCCTAGAAATCCTATTTCGGTCTAAATAAATAAGAGACCAGACTAAAAGGCAAATCATTGCTCATCTCCTTGGAGAATAACTTCTCTTTTTCTATTATTTTAGTTTTAGGTTTTTATATTTTTCTTTCTTAATTTTACAGAAGTTTGTATGGAGACTCTATCGATTTCAAGTCAAGAAGCAATAAAGATCTTTTCTTTATTTCACTCTCTTATCTCTTACATGTTATCTTTATTTTAGTTTTACTTTGTTATTCTTACGATAACTATTGGCTAACTTATCTGCTAGATCGATTGAGGAAGCCCGAATAAGATTTTGTTAGTGATTTTAATGTTCTCATAATCGCTTCATAGTTTTATTGTGATAGTGTTAGGTATTTATTATTAGATTAAACATTGAATGTTTTTGAAAGTTTTGGTGGTTCATTTTTTGATTAGTTCAAAAAGAACTATGCTTTACAAAGAACAGTTAATACTTATCTAATAATCTTGACTTAATTTATAGCATATTTTTTATCTCATTTATATTATAATTGTTTGATTTTCGATCCCCAAACATTAGTTTTGTTTAGTGGATCGAGATAAATAGATAATCAGAAATCATTAATAAAACCTATGAAGGTAGATCCAATTGATCTACACTTCATATTATTTTTTAAATCTTTTTTACTTTAGTACTTTGTTTTAAATAATTTCTCTCGAAAATTGTTTTTAATCATTTACATAAACTTGAATTGGATTGGAAGTAAAAATACTTTGGATTAACGTTTTCTCCGTGGTTCAACCCTTGCTTGCCAAGGTTTTCTTTTATTCTTTATTTTATCATCATCTACAACGCGATCAATTATCTTTTGGGAGAATGTTAATAAAAATAAGAACTAAACTATTTTATGCTTGAATGCCAATTACAAATCCATAGTTAATGACATATTTGATTAACAAGGTTGGTTTGGTCTAGTGAAATTAAATGCTAATCCTAGTGCTAACTTTTGTATACAATATGGTATACATAATCATATTTTTGGTTAATGACATATTTACTTTTTTGCTGATGTGGCAACCTTGAAAGGTAAAATGCCAATTATAAAGAGATCAAGCCTGAACTCCTAACTTGTGAAAGTTAGGAGCCCGATTCACTAAAAAAACCTATCTTTTTATATACAATATGGTATGCATAATTCATATCTCACATGCAAAGAACATTTTTGCTCCTCCAATTTATAATGACCATTGAATCGCAATCGAGAGCAATTTCTTTGATTGAAAAATGATTTCATCAAATGATTAATCATTAAAAGAGATAACTTTTTTCCTCATGACTCTAGACCTATTTTTAGTTTTTAAAAGAATACAAATATTTAAATATTTTGGATCAATAACATTGTGTATGATAGTAAGGAATTTGTTTTTAAGGGAACATGACTTCTTCATGAAAATGACTTCTATGGAATTTAGAGTGGGAGCACTAAAGAAAATGTCAAGAAAAAAGAGTAGGATTTTAATTTTAGGGGTGGGGGCAATCACGAGAGAATAATGAGGTGGGGAAATAATTTTCCTACCCATTCCTTTGGGTGGCAAAAATAAATGTTGGGAAAAATACACAAGAAAATAGCATTCTTCATAAAAATTGTTTCATGCGCAATCATAAGAACTCTTAAATGTTTTGCTATCAACTGAATGGGCATTCACTAATATCCATCTTTCTAAGATTCATTGAGCTCAATCGGATTATCACTTTGGCAATCCAACATGTCAGTCCTCTATATTTCATTGAAAAACACAGATCCAATATAATAATAAAAAAAATAAGCTAGATCCAAGGTTTTGAAAATGGACAGTTACCGAACTCCCAAAATTACAATTAAAGTTCAATGGTAAAAGTTTACTTTGAAAAATAAAAAAATTAAACTTCATAGAATTATGTCCTTTACAACCCTTTGACTATGGCATCGGATCATGTATTTGGATACCACAAGGTGAACTCAACGACCATTAGTATGATTTGAATACATTCTAATTTAGTAAGACTATCCTAGTTATAAAATTAAATAAAACTTGAAGACATAAAAATAACTTTTTATAATAATTAACAAAAGATAGAGAGAAGACCAATAGCATTACCACATATAAATAAGAATAATAAATGATAAACATGGAGATAATACATCGAAGTAAGTCATCATATGCTCACAATATCATTGGAGCAGCTGATCATTTATTTCAAATTTCACATTACAACAAACAAACACACAACCCCTAAAGGGACATGCTGGCCCAGTCGTCTTCATAGCATACTTTCTTCTTCTTCTTCTTCTTCTTCATGCTCCTCTTCTTTTGTCCAAGTGCCGTCATCATAGCTCCAAGGAGGTGACGTGAGTTTGTCACAATTATCAACTTCAAGTTGTCTTAAGAATGGCATTGCCTTTTTCATCCTAAGCCAATCTACCTTCAAGTTTGGTAGATCATTCAAGATTAAGTTCTCTAATTCCCAAACCACGTTTTCAACACCAAAGAACTTTGTACTCATTCCACTAATGTTCCCATTAATAATACGAAGTCGTTGTAAATTTGGAAGAGTGGTAGGATTGACCCATGCTGCTGTTGCTTCTCCTGGATACTCTACGAACACTAATATTTGAAGCTTCTGAAGAGGAAGAATCTCATAATCAACTTTCCCAATGATTTGCGGCTCACTTATCCCAGTTTTGAATTGCATTACTAACTCCTCCAATTGTTTGAGCTCAGATAAGACTTTCAGTTCCTCTTCTTTTAACTGATCTTCTGAATCGATGATAATCTCGAGTTCTTTGAGTAGCGTCAATGTTTTCAAGTCAGAAAGGTGACACCCATCTTCAACATTGGAATTTGCAGGCCTAAACCCCAGAAGTACTTTGAGGTTTGCTAGATTTCTAACCTCTTTGGGTAGATACTCTATTTTTTTACATTCAATTAAAAGCAACCTATTTAGTTTCTCCAAAGTCGTCACCTGTCTAGGAAGACATTTTAAATTATCACACCCACGTAGAATAAGAGCTTGAAGGTTATGAAGATTTTCTATAGAATCTGGGAGTTCATCCAAACAAGACCTTACTATTGTGAGACAAATTAGATGTGATAAAGATCCAATCTCACCCCACCAATTCACCTTGGAAGGGACATTTTCTGAAATGTTATCGGTGATGAAACTGATGTGTAAAACCCTCAACCATTTTAATTGCGGTAATTTGGGTCCAACATTTGATGCAAACTCCTCTTCATACATATCAATCCCGATCATTGTCCGCAACAATTGGGGATTAATTTGATCAATCTTCGAATTCTCAATATGTAGTCGGCGTGAATCATTTGTACAAGTTAGCATGCCCCTATCATCCAATCCCCAAAAATTTTCTTCCTTGGCAATCTTTATAATCATGTCGCGCACTAGATCATGGACTCTACAACTTTCAAACCGTTCCCCAAACACGTTCTTCTCAAAACCTATTACTAAACTACGACAGATTAATTCATTAAAGTATTCAAATCCAATCTCCTGTGCAGTCTTTCCATCCCTTTGTCGAACAAAGCCCTCACCCATCCACCACCAAACTATATCAACAATATTTATCTCATAATCTTCTGGGAATGCTGCGAAATACAACATACAAGGCTTCAAATGTTTAGGAAGCTCTTCATAACTTAAGTGCAATGGAGAAAAAATCAACTCATCTTGGACTGCCAACGTTTGCTTTAGATGCATAGATATTCGTTTCCATTCGTGGACAGAATCCCCCTTCCCTAACATCACCCCACCAACGACTCTGATTGCTAAAGGAAGCCCTTTACATTGAGAAACTATCTCCTTGGCGATGTGCTCTATTTTTGGATTTGGACATTGACCTCCATTGTTTGCAAATGCTATTTTGGTGAATAATGACCAACCGTCTCCATTGGAAAGAACTTTTGGACGATGTATGTGCTTCTCAATGGCCCCCATTGATCGTGCCATTACCTCATTCCTTGTTGTAACAATAACACAACCACCCCTATTTGTATGAGACAAAGTGGACTTCAAGCTCTCCCACCATGACCCTTCATCTATTCTCCAAACATCATCCAAAATAATCAAGTACCTTGACCCATCAAAATGTTTATGTAGTTCTTCCAATAGACCACCGACATCAATGTCTGATAAATTCTTGTCCACATTTAGTTTTCTTAAAAGATTTTTGATTAATTCATCATATTTGATGGTCTGGGAAACTGTCGCATGCAAGATACATTTGAAGGAATCTTTCAATTGAAGATCATTCATTATTTTTTGAGCAAGTGTCGTTTTGCCTATTCCGCCCATCCCGACAATTCCAATGACCCTCATGGGTCCACTTACATCCATGACCCACTGCTTAATTTTCTTCGCATCATCTTCTAGGCCTACTATTTCAGTATCATTCACCATGATTGGATATCTTATTGGTCGACTAGTTCCGGCACGTTCATCGCTCGGAAGACTGACTGTTGAAGGCAAGTAAGTTTTTATCTTCTCTCTAAGATCTCCTATTTCTTGATTTATTTCACTCAATCTCTTTCCCATTTGATAACGATGTCTCAATAATGAAAGAGAGAAGTAACGCATGAACTTGTATTTCCGTCTTCGTCTTTGTCGTCGTCTTAGAAATAACTCACAATCTTCTGTAATGTCCTCAGCTTCATATAGTAATTCTGTTAGATCCCTTGCAATAGTCTTTAGAGGTCCCTTTCGATCATTTATCCTCACGCTATTTGCAACTTCGAGGAAGCTTTGCATGTGAGGAAGCTCCTTTTGCATTTTCTTGAATTGTTTGTGGAATTCAAGCACTTGGCCACCTTCTTTTAAGAGACTTTCAAGCAATTTTTCTACTAGAACACTGACAACTGCTTCCACCATTTTCCTATAAAAAAATTTCTCTGTGTAAGACAACAATACAAGTGTATAGTTTTGTAAATAAAGTTTAAAGTTTCTCTGTGTAATTACAACAATACAAGTGTATAGTTTTGTTGACCTCAATGTATGTGTGCTTGTTATCTTTTCTATATTTACCTCATCATTCATAAATTTCTCTTTTGAAGCAAAAATAAAATAAAAAAAAAAATTAATTTTAAAATAAAGAAACAGGGGACGGTAAAAAGAGAGAGAGCGAATATAGTACATGTTATGTGATAGAGGGAGAGAGATAGTATGGTGTCTTGCGATGCAATTTGAGAGGTGGGAGGATGTAATTAAATTAAACTTTACAAAATATCCTTTATTAAATCTATGCAGAACTAATAGTTGTATTGTGCTTGGTCAAAGATGTTGACCATTTTGGCATTGCGTCTTTTTCATGTCATCTCAGATGATATAAAGCATTTAACTCTGGTTTACAATTATTTATGACAGTTTCTATTGGCATCCCAACTTTTACTTATTACACTCCAATTTCTTAAATTAAAACACACTTTTCAAACATAACAGAGTTTTGGCTCAAATTATAATTCAATAGTACCAAACATTATAACACATTCAAACAATTTCAGTTGTTTACAATAAGAGAGCTTCTATTAACATCCCAACCCAACTTTTACTTACTATCAACCATACACTTATCTTTTTATTTTTAATTGGAGTATAATAAGTAAAAGTTGGGGTACAAATAGTGTCTCTTATCTATTCGTGTATATTTATATAAAATAGTTTATAAATATTTTTTATGAAATAGGGAAGATTAGAATATGTTTAATCATAAATTCATATTTTATTTTGATAATAAATATTAAAATTCTAACAAAATTAATTATTTTAATTAAAATATACAAAATCCCGATTGATTCGATTGAGTTTTACCAAGTCGGATGAGATTTTCAAAATATGATCTAAAGGATATCGAGATGACTTGGGCAAGTTATCCCAGTCTTGGACGAGATTTGAAACCCTACTAAGGAGGAGGTTTAAGAATCTGTATTATTGGTTAGAGTATTAGATATGAAGCATTGTAATAAGGTGTACAATGATACACCGAATCATATCTATGAAGATTTAGGGAGATTTAAACATGGTAGATTAATTAGAGATTTGAATTGATTGTGTTTATCTAATTTGTTAGAGTTTGTTTCTAGTTTCTATATAAACCCTAGTTGGGTCATGCAATCATCATCAAGAATAAATCAAATATTTGCATTTCACATGGTATAAGAGCTCAAGCTCCAATGAGCACACCGATCTTGATGAGTCGTTCTTTCGTCGACGGAATCCCATTCATCCATTTCATGGAATTGCATCTTTTATATATATATATATATTTCATAAAACATCACATGAGTACCCAAAACTTCTATCGTCCAAATCCCTACATTGACACATCAAAAGATCACTTTTCTTGTTCAGTTTTTTCTTCAAATATTTGCTATTAAAGACGTACACATGCAAATCTAAAATCAAAAGAAGGAAATTTTTTTTCGTTCCACACGAATCAACAAGATCAGATCTATGACTCCTCCCTGAAGATCATCCAAGCACACCTCAACAAACATTTCTTCAAGGATTACTTATTGGAGATAAAACCCACCTCTTAAGATTCCCGACATTTTAGACTTGCAAAGTCTAGGAAGAAAAAGAAAAAATGTGATGAAAATATCAATTCTAATTGCTGGGCAAGACATGTAACACCTTGAATTTTAAATGCGTATCTCAAGAAAATTTGTAGGTCAACAAAAAGGAGATTGTTTTAAAGTTAGAATTTGACAAAACCGATTATACCATTAGATTCGCATTGAAATAGACTATAAGATCGCAAAAATCAAAGTTCAGGACATGGACTTTTCAATTAAAACAAAACAAATTGAATAATGACCATTGCATTCTTTTAACCTTATAAATACTAAAATCCTAATCCCATTGTAGTCTTTTACTTTCTTAAGTTTCTTTATCACTAGTTGTCATCTAGTTTTATCATTGAAATCCTTTTAATTTTTACGAAGATTTTATCAAAATTTAGAGATGAAATTCAAAATAAAATGAATTCAGATTTTATAGAAGATGAACCGAATAACGTAGGAAGCAAAGAGGTGGATCCAAGTTTCTTATCGTAAAGAAAACCTAATTTGAGTACTATTGCGATTTAGGTAAGGAGAGTTTTATTAGATCTTTTGCAATTCATATAAAAAAAATTAGCTAAATATTTTATTACAATTTCTTTCCCTTTCAATACAAATTGATTTTTAGATCTACTAAAAATATAATTATGATATCAATAGAAATTTTTTGTCTTCTATAGACGAATTATATCAAATAAATTTGCATAAATAATTATACTTTTGAATGTTAA
Source organism: Akebia trifoliata (assembly GCF_017979445.1). Taxonomy (NCBI): domain Eukaryota; kingdom Viridiplantae; phylum Streptophyta; class Magnoliopsida; order Ranunculales; family Lardizabalaceae; genus Akebia; species Akebia trifoliata. The sequence goes on along the minus strand of NW_028237131.1, from coordinate 509,731 downwards.
TATAGATTTGTGATCTAATTCTTGAATGATCATACTTGTGCATAAAGTGTGGTAAATTATATTATAATCATGCATTGCATACAATGATGAGAGCAACTTATAATTAAAAAAAATATAAGTAATAAAATCCTGTACAGAAGATCTCGTGTATAGAAGTGGCCTAACGGTTGGCCGAGTTGGGTAATTGATCGGATCATACTTAACAGTTGATTGACCCGAGTAATAGTCAGTTTAGGTGTGTAGACCTTATGCATTCAATTTTATTTTATTTTATTTTTTTTTTGCATCAGTGATTGTTTTGTAAAGAGATATACTAGTAATTAACTTTGTATGAAATGTTTTAGATTTATCAAACTCACCCTTGCGATTAACATTTTCAAGTTATGTTTACCCGGGAGATTAGCATAATGGGAGTGGAGAATAAATTTTAGGAAATTATTCTCTTTTATTAATTTATTTTAAGATGTAATTTCTTTTTCTAAATTGGAGTAATGATTTATGCATTGACGATATTTTTAAGAAGAATTTGTTTTGACGAATAAATAAAGTTTTGATGGATCCTTTGACTCTTATATTTCTATAATTTTTATGGTCGCCATAGGTAAGCCTTTGACTTGAAATTTTTATCATAGGTTTCTCATATGCTTGAGAAGTTGTAAGAATTATTTTAGGAATTATCTTTGATCATTTAGTATTTTAAACATATCATTGATGAAAATTTATGACTGTTTTCTGTATTGAAATACTATATTATTGATTTCCAATCAAAATCGCATCTATTTTTATTCATATTTTTAAAATGTGTAAAACATGAAAGTTGTGGAGTTTTATATCTATTTTTACTCCGTTTTTATTTTTTTTTTTAAATTGATAAAATGAAATTTATATGAGTTTTACACCGAACACATATCAGGATTCAGAGTACGTAGGAATTTTTAATTAAAACTTATATTTTGATATATTCTCATTGAAAATACCATATAGTGAATTATTTATTTATTATTTTCATAATCCTTAACTTTTAATCTTGAATATAGACTATGAGATCAATTTATTTCGATTTATAACGAATTCTATAAATATGATACAAATTAAAGTTTGCTGAGTTCATTGAATATTAGTAGGTTAGATAAAAAAAAAAAAGAAGAAGATTTTATCATATTTGGAAGTGTTTAGTATTTTTATAAGTCATGAATATATTTTAAATTATTAATATATTTCTCAAAGTTTCCGAATTGATATTATGAATGTTGATATGAATTTTCTGTTCCGATTTATAATTTTTTAAAACTGTAGGTATCTCAAAACTAATTAGCTGTTAGAGATTAATATGTTTTTTTCTCTTTATTTATATATTCATTTGACTTTAATCTAATTAATATTTTTTAATTAAATTAAATTAAATGTCAATCACACCTGGGTTTTATATTTTTCAATTGGACCAAAATATTGAGTTGGGTCATTGGATTTGACATTCGAGGTCTGACAAGACATTATAATAGGTATATAAACATGACTGATTTGGCTGATTTGGTGCATCTCATATATGGCATACAACAACTCCAAAGCCTAACTTATACAACAATCCAATCCACAAGCATGGCAACATCCAAGTTTGAGCCCAAACATAACCCAAACACGCAAGGCCCATTATTATTAATGTAATTAGGATTCTTAATCCAATTAAGAAATAACTAGGTTTTTACTATTTTAGACTTACTATAAATAATATTTACAATTTATAGTAAGTATGCAATTAGAATATGAATTGGTTTCTTTTATATAAGTATGCCAGTTAGAGTAGGATTGATTTCTTTCTTTTTTTATAAATATGGAAAGACAATAATGAAAAAGGAATTCTTTTTCTCCCTTAATTTATTTTGTTCTTCATCTGTGGTGTGTTTGGATTAGGGAATGAGTTTTTTTTTTTGTAATTGAGGATGTTGATTCAATACCTCGAGATCTTATGAACATTGTAACCAAAGATCTTTTGTGTAACTATGTTTGAGTTTAATGGATAAAAAGGGAGGGGACCCTCCAAACCTAGCTTATCAATCAAAAAAGAAATTCAAAGAGCCTAAAAAATAATTAAGAAAGAAAAGTGAACTGATTGATATGTTTTTTTTTTCATTTGATTTTTTTTTTTTTAAGCTCCTTATATAGATAATTTCATCATAATAACTTATAAATCTTTTAAACTACTAAATCTATCTATAATATAATACCAACTTTCTAAACTTAATATAACTTAATTTGGATACTTAAAAATCATTTCTAATTATAGACTAAAGATTAAAAATGAATTTAGGCAAAAATAGAAACTTCAAAACAAATTAGAAACTAATGAAGAATAATACTCCTAACGTAATTATGAAAATAGAAATCCTAATAAAACTAGAAAATAGAACAAATCCTATTAGAACTAGGAAACTATTTAATATTCTAACTAGAACTATAAATGTCCTACATCACTTAAAAGCAGTTATAGTGTGCTAAAATCAAGATTTGAGATTCTCGTTGTTTGATTGTACATAAGAAAGATGAATATTCAATTTCAGAGACTCTCTTGTGCGAAGAGGTAGGGTCTCTTTTGGTGGTATCGTATAATAAGAGCAATTGACTCAACGAAGTTGATTGAACTGATCGTCTAAGGTGGTGGGTGATTCTATAAGTACCTCCATCCCCCTCTGTTTCCTCTCATATATGTCCTAGTAGGGACTCTTAATATGGTAAAGTGTCCATAAGGAACATGATTTTAAAGTGCCACTACTCATGTGGTATGCATCGATGTGAAAGGGTTATTGGAAGTCCTATTGAAATTTGCAAAGAGACTTGGTAATCTGACTTACCCATGTGGCATACTCAATTGACACCCCTAACGTGACATGTTCGGGAACCAAGATCTTCACTCCTTGGGATACATGGTTCACTCGGGATACACTTTTTATGGGGAAGTGAAATTGTAAATCCCTAGGCATGCAAATCTACAAATCCAAACATGTCACGTCAGGGGCATCGATTGATTATGCCGCATGGATGAGTCAGATTATACAGGCTCATTTGCAAATACTAAAGAGAATGAGACATTGTAATTGAGTTCATGCGCACTCAAAAATAGTGTCAGAGCGGTTTCGACAAGAGGTGTCCGAGTTTGCTTTGACATTGACTCAAAAAATTGTGTTAGAGCGGATTAGTAATTGGGGCCAAAGTGACTTCAACATTGAATAGATCTGTCATGTTCAAATGAACTCTATTGGGCCTTGAAATGGTCTTAATACAGGCTTGACTATGGGCTTGATGATTAGTCTGAGCTTCTTTTGGGTCTTAGATGTTCTCTGCAAAGACTCAATTGAGACTCAATCCTTGACCAAGTTTGGAGTTTGTCAGTCCACAAGCCATTTTGTGTGTAACCACAGGACTTGATTCAATTTTGGCCAAGTCAACAAGCTTGGCCTTGACTAAAAGACTAGAAATTAAGAGATTGATTGGGCCAACTAGACGTTGTCTACACGGGTCTGCAGCATGGTTAGTGAGAAGATATGACGGAGACCACGACAATGGTGGTTTAGGTGTTGTGAGAAGAATGTGAATAGTCCACTTGGTCTCGAAGGAAACTGAGCAAGAGAGGAATTGTGAAACATCCACGAAATTATTGTATCTAAGTTTGGATATGACTCATCCAATATTTTTCAAATATCGCGGCTGAGATTATGAAAACTCTTCAAAACTGATGAATAGTAATTTTTATTCATGTTCTCTGTCACATTAACACCCATATTTAAAGAAGGTTTTCCTACAATTAAGCTCCTATAATCACTCTCATTTACAGCCACCCAATCATACCCAATTAAGCACGATCTCACAGTTATTCTCACAGCTAATATACAACTAAGAAGGAAACGAATCATAAGGGCAATCAGACTAAGAAAGGAAAGAATCATAAATCTTCTAAAATCTCAACAAAATCTTGTCCAAGCCAACCAATTTAGGTATGTTTTCATATAAAATAACTATTTTTCTAACTAATTAAGTTAAGTATTTAAACTTTAGAGTTTATACAAGTCAAGGGCCATGGGGCTACCAAAGGGAAAGAAACAGTCGACCAATGTCAAAACAAAATGTACCGGCGGGGTTAGTTTGTATTCTTGCAGAAGATCTTAAGTCTACTTTAACTAATAAAAAAAAGGGGGAAATTCGACATATTTTTGCAAATAAGTCATGATAACTATATCTTAGACTACTTGATCTGTATATTTATCGATTGAATCAAGAGAAGTATATTAAATACGGTTCACTATCAAGAGAGGTAAGAGAGAGGATTTTGGATCGTACCTGTTTCGCAGTCGCCTATGGATTAGGGTTTCTTCTGAATAGGAGAGACGCAGAGAGGAAAGATGAGATGAGAAAAGCTTTGATGACTTCTGAGTGGGGATGGTATCTTTCAACTGGATTATTCAAATGTGCCTCCACCTAATACACACAAAGACCAACTAGGAGGATATTATTGAAGGATTAGGTTACAGCCACCCAATCATACCCAATTAAGCACGATCTCACAGTTATTCTCACAGCTAAGGGCAATCAGACTTTGAAAGGAAAGAATCATAAATCTTCTAAAATCTCAACAAAATCTTGTCCACGCCAACCAATTTAGGTATGTTCTCTGTCACATTAACACCCATATTTAAAGAAGGTTTTCCTACAATTAAGCTCCTATAATCACTCTCATGTACAGCCACCCAATCATACCCAATTAAGCACGATCTCACAGTTATTCTCACAGCTAAGGGCAATCAGACTTTGAAAGGAAAGAATCATAAATCTTCTAAAATCTCAACAAAATCTTGTCCACGCCAACCAATTTAGGTATGTTTTCATATAAAATAACTATTTTTCTAACTAATTAATTTAAGTATTTAAACTTTAGAGTTTATACAAGTCAAGGGCCATGGGGCTACCAAAGGGAAAGAAACAGTCGACCAATGTCAAAACAAAATGTACCGGCGGGGTTAGTTTGTATTCTTGCAGAAGATCTTAAGTCTACTTTAACTAATAAAAAAAAGGGGGAAATTCGACATATTTTTGCAAATAAGTCATGATAACTATATTATAGACTACTTGATCTGTATATTTATCGATTGAATCGAGAGAAGTATATTTATCAAGAGAGGTAAGAGAGAGGATTTTGGTTCGTACCTGTTTCGCAGTCGCCTATGGATTAGGGTTTCTTCTGAATAGGAGAGACGCAGAGAGGAAAGATGAGATGAGAAAAGCTTTGATGACTTCTGAGTGGGGATGGTATCTTTCAACTGGATTATTCAAATGTGCCTCCACCTAATACACACAAAGACCAACTAGGGAGGATATTATTGAAGGATTAGTTTCCACCGACTAAACATTGATTATAGAATTATAATTGAAGCAGGTGAGCAATCAACGGAGCAAGTGGCAATAAATAAAGAAATTCAAGGGTGCATTTTTTCTTATCTCTGTAATATTTCTTTCATTTAAAAAAAGAAAAATTGAATACTTGACCTAGGGCCTTGAATTTGATTCAATTGATCATAAAATAGTCTATCAAGATCCTATGAAACAAGAAGTTGGACTGCTATCGACCCTACAAGATACATGGCAGTGTGGCACATTCTTCATGGATTGGACCTAGACAAGTGAAAATCGAAAAATTTGATAAGAAAATTTGACAGGCCTAAGCCTATAAATTTTATAACAAATTTTGATGGTCCATGGTCGTTGAAATTTCTTATGTTCCCCAATTCGACGGCTAAGAGCCAACAACATTCTCCCATGCTCCATTAATTTGATAGTTTTGGTCTGTGGAAAAAATATTGACAATGAAAAATTCGACACCTCAATCTGTCAAATTTTATAAAATTCGACAGCCTTGGGCCATCAAATATAGGTTTTTTTTCATGTTGTGATCAGCAGTTGGATCCAAGTCCAATTGGAGAAAGGAATATTATTAGTTTTTAGTGAAATAAATATGATTCAAAGAAGGTCATTTACATAATTTCTTAAAACTATTTGTGGTAGAAAAATTATTACTTTGAAAAACTTTTATTTGTGTTGGTGGAACTAATACTATTTATTCTTTGACTGCTTTCACCTTCATTACAAATGTAGCTATAAAGTAATTGTCATTATTGTTATTTTTGCTACCGCTTGAAATGCAACTATCAATACTGATTTCAGCATCATACATGTAACGATCATAGTAGTGGTTGTCAGTCTTAGATCCATTATTAAGATAGAAAAGACATTCTAGTTCACTCTGAAAAGACCGATCATTGTTAATCTCAAAAATCTGATTTTCAATATCAAAATATATGGAATAACTGTAACCATTACTATCCCTAACTAAAAAAATATCATCAGAGATGAAACTCAGAATATAACTAAAAATTAGTTAGTGACCAAACCATATTTTATAAATGTTTTCTAAACTTCATTTGGGATGGTAACTAAAACACCTTTCTGTACTTGACTTTGTATAATATGGTTGGGACACTAGCACAATATTTATTTTATAATGAGGTTATGAGGGGGGCCAACACTGAATAGGGACCATACTACTTTTTCATTACTTGTTAAAGAATATTGAGAATGCTTTCAAACATATGGTGTGGGAAAATCCTTTCAACTAAGATATAGATTGGACCCATATTTTGATGAAAAGTAGTATTAGATGAATCCAAATGACTTTAAAATATGCATAATTTAATATTTTTATAAGACTTGAATCCAACTTTAGCCCATTAAGTTTTTATTAGGGTGCCACAGACGACTTAAGATTGATAGGATTTTAGGACTGGTTTAAATTACAGTTCATCACTTTAAGACTGGGTTAGGGCATAGCCAAGCCCGGCTTGAACCCACCCATGAACGGCCCTAGCGCCAATATTCATTGCCTACTTTGGGGTACTAAGAGTGTCATTGATCAATTCATAACTGAATTTGACTTAAATATAAATATGAAGCACAAGAACAACTACCGGATCAAGTGGCAATAATTAAGCCAGAAAAGGAAAATAATTTATACATTGAAGTAGGTAAGCAATCACCATGGAAAATAAAGAAATTTAAAAAGTTTCTTGCACCAAATGGAAAAATTATATTAAAATTTTAAAATAAAAATAAAAAAGTGATTTTTTATTACCTCATGGTTTCATAGCTAAAATTAAATTTCAACTGTAAAAAGTAACCAAGTTATCTAATGAGATTAGATTGATTTTGTTGTCTAATCCAATCGATCGACAGCAATACGTACACCTATTGAAAGGAATCCCCTTTAAGAGGTGTACAACACAAGGACGAGTTTGATTGGATCCACTTTGATTCTTGGTCTGAAAAAGACATAGAAGAAAGAAGGAAAGCAAACTACTTTACCCGGATTCAGATTATAAGGGAGGAGAAGATGAACAACAAAATTACTTGTTAGCTAAACCAAAAGAAGGAGAAATGGGAAAACCATTTTGTTTGAATGTAACGTTGGACGATGGCAAGTATTCTTCCCCGATACCAATAATTGGCCTATACATAGCGGCAGGTACTTTGGTATGTGTTATATTTATGATTTGTGATATATCGCATGGATTGCGTCATAGGAAGCCATGGATACCATGTCGATTTTTCTCACTTAACTCCGTTACACTTACCCTTCTTGCAATTGCTTCAAAACTCCCGGTTGATCTTACTACTCCAATGCCTTCTGCCCAAGACCAATTATCTAAGTTGAGTGGTACTGTCTTAATATGTATTTCTATGAGTTTTTTCACCCTTTCTCTTGGAACTCAGAGTGACTCTGAACGCCTTTCAAACTTGATCTCCTTGAGCATCTTCGTAATAACTGTTGTTGTCAATATCTGTATACAGATTGTCACTGGTGTGATCTTCTCGTTCATTTTAGAACATATCATAATCATGTCTTGCATGCTACTATCGCTTGTTGTGTTGTGGTTCGCTTTCAATTTTCATATCCCTTTATATATTTCTTCCTCTTCTAGCATTGCTGATGAACTTAAAATCTTTGATCCACAAAATTCTGACAGTGAAAGTATGATGCATAGAATGAAGTCATTTTATCCATCTAGCTATCGACACGACCCGGAATTGAAACTCCTTTCTTCCCCAGTTTGCTTTATTATGTGCATGCTTTCTACAATTTGTGCAATTGTTCTATCAGAAGCTGCATTACGGTCCCTTGTTCTTAAGAAAGTGGAGTTTCGATGTGAAGTTTCTGATTATAAATGGTCAATGTGGATGGTTGTTGTGTCTCAGTTTCTCATTGTCTTGGTAGGGAGTATAGGCAATGTATTAAGATGGTTGCTATCAGTCAAAGGGTTTGACAGTTTCTTATTTGGAAAAGAAAATTTTTATGATGATTATTTTGTTCCTCCTTCTTGGGTTTTATCAACTTTGCACCAGTTCCACATTTTGTATTCTTGGGTTTTATCAACCTTTTCAAACCTCCGCATTATGTCATTCTTCAATATATCTGTAATGGGGGGATTCATGTTTATCTTTCAAACTCTTACAAGGTACGTGGGTATAGTAGTGAGTATATTAATCATGATATTGACGGTGTTTACCGCAATCTTAACTTTTATGTTCAAGATCCCCTCGATGTGCTTGATGAAAACCACTAAATTCTGTTATGGAAGAGGAAGAAACAATGAAGATAGAAATCGTATGAATATGAACCAATGGATACAGAGAAACTATGAGAAAGAAGTAAATAGATGGATGGAGAACTATGAAAGAGATTCTCAGCCAACTCATCTCATCCAACTTCTTTTCAAAACTGCTCCATCTCAAGAGTCAATTACCCATAAAATTTCTACATCAACAAATGATGATAAGAGTGTATCTTTTCTTTTAGTGGTACTCTTTATAAGAGTAATCACCATTGCACTACCTGATATCCTTAGTGCTTCTTTAATTCGTACCTTAGACGAAGTTTTTGAAATCATTTATTTCATTGAAAAGAAAAGAAATTTCACTGATGATTTTGATAGAAAGAGACACGCACTCGCAAAAGAATTATGGATTTTCAGGGACAACAATTGTCATTGGTTCAATACGAAATTCATTAAACCATGGGAAAAGAAATCTATGGATGCGGGGTTTCAATCTCAATCGGACTTAAGTTGTGCACTCGGGATTATCGAAGAATTAAAAGAAATATGCAAGAGAACTTCCTTTCTTTCGTTTGATGAAGGTATTTATACAGTTAGAGAAATAAATATCATCTATGGACTTATCATGGGACAAGGTTTCTTGGGACAACGATCACATGGGCGGACGTATGCATCAATGAACGAGCTATATGGGCAGATAGAGCAACTCTTTGTGGACATGTTGCATTTTTTTCTCTCTCAACTTCCACTTGCCTTATTCAAGCATCTTGTCGAGAGTCCGATTATGCAATGTGAAGAAAGATCAAGACTTTCCCTTAAATTCCTTTGCAAACTTGAACCATTGAAGGATAAAGTTCATTGGGCATTTCCTGAAGGAATTGGTATCACTAGCTTGATAACCCCACATGGTCATCCTTCACTAACTGATGGAACTGTTATCACTCAAGTTCCAGTCATACACACTCAACGTATTGAACCAGTGGAAGGCACTGTTGATGCAGACGTTGCTCGTCGAGTTATTGAAATCCAAGAGCTTGCTTGAACAGCATGGATTGTAAGTACATTTTATTTATTTTAATAGTACTATAGCTAGAGAAATTTCTTCTTTAATTTGTACTTTGGACCATTGTTTTAAACAATTCCATTTCTGATTAGGAGAGTTAACTCAAAATTCCACTAAGTCAACGTGGCTTAGTTGGATCTACTAGGCATAAGATGCTCACTCAACCAATATCAAACCATGATTTCAGAAGTCAACAAAATTAATTTCAAACTTGATCCAATCAAGCTGTAATAATTTAAAATTTTAAAATTTGCAACTATGGCTAAAACATAGAATTTACTTTTCATTCTTTTATATAACTTTTTTTTGTTTATCAAAATATAAATTTTAATTATATTATGACTCACCAAGGCACCCAACAAGTCGCAGATATAACCAATCCCCAATAAACCTTCAAGAAATAGGTTTTCCAATTTTTTAAGCATTACTAAGAAATACCTCATCTAATTAATGTTTGGTGAATGTCATTATTTGTATAATTAAATTCACATATCCGAAACTTTTAAGTCATATAGGAAATTTTTTGTCTCCCAACGTTGTTCCCCTAAGACTGTTTTCCGAACACTACCTATATATATAGGCCCTAAAGGGAGCCAAACAATTTTTCAATGTATGGTTAGAAGTTTCGATCTATACTCTCTTCGGGGGAAACACTCTGTACATGAGCCTTTTCAAGGTTTGTCGTTAAAGAGTATGTGTTTGGGTTATTGTAGTTTTTCATAAAATAAAGGATTTTTATTTTTTTAATTGATTGTTTGTATTGAAATTCTCAATCTTCTTCTTTGGTTCTTGGGTTTGATTTCTAATGGATAGATTGCTTAGTTCATCTAATTCTAGAGCTTCTTCTCCTTGATTAGTAACTTTGTAGATTTTCTTAGATTAAAAAAAAATGAAAGGATGGGTCCTTTTAGTAAAATTGGTAATCCATCCAATAATAATATTGAAAAGATAATTAGTTATTTTAGATCCATGATCTGGATAAGGCTCTCTGTCTCATGTCCCTTGCCCTCAAGTTATCATGAAAATTATAAAGGGAATTTCTTGACAGACCTCTGATTTACCCACCCTGTAAAAACTAGGAAAATCTAATATTTTCTTACAGCACAAAGTGTGATTTATCAAATTTTAAACACATTGATTATTTGGCAATTGGGTTTATTAATGATTTATCTATGATTATGAACCTTTGTCGTATATTTTTACATATTTTTGTATTTTTTTTTTAATCCAAGTGATACTCAAATGTATTTGATAAAAAGGTGAAATGTGAATCAATTTTGTTCTATAAAGTTTTAATTTTAGGCTTGTAGTTGAATTTGGTTGAGATCAGTTGTGCATTACTTGAGCATATTGCCACATGATCTCCCATTACTCACAAACAAATATGGTTATACATACCATCATAGTGTTTTAATTATCAACTTAGGGCATAAGTAATGGCAGAGGATTTAGCCTCTTTCTATTAATGTCGATTATAGTATATGACTCTTGGGGTTTTTGTTTATTTGAACCCAAAATGTATTTGGACCACATTTTTATTGAATTATTGCTTTCTTTTATTCCTCTATTGATATTTTGATGTTTCTAATATAATATAATATTGCTTCTCATATTGTGTTGTTGGTGTTGGTGTGTGCAGTAGTTTTATGTCTGGTGAACATTTATACCATGCTTGGAAAGGCATTATTGTCATACTTGGAAGGGGCTTAATGTACGCAATTGCGTTTGGGGTTATGTATTTTGTATATTGTGTGGAATGTATGTCATTTTTATGGTGGTGGTACTGGGTTTTGTGAGTGTATCGGTTCTGTTGTGGTGAAACCAAGTTATGGAGTTGAGCCAACACAAGAGCCCATTTACAGTGAGAGAGGTTGGGGTTTGATAGATATATGTATTGAAGGTTAGCATAGTCAGAAGAATCACCCTATGGTGAGAAAAAAAGAAATTCGTGGTTTTCAAAACAATTTCTATAGAAGTTTGATGTATTAATCAATTTTATTACATTCATGAATTTGCTTATTTTAACTGTATTTCTATTTGAATTTTATTTCTAACAACTCTTGGTGTGATTTGCTAGCAAATAATTGGGTTTCTTTATCAACATGGGAAAACATGATGGAAGTGGCTTTAAAATCATTAAATAGAAAAATAAATTTTTTTTTTTTTTGATTGATAAGCTGGGGTTAAAGGGACCCCACCCTGAAAACACTATTGTCGAGTGTAAATACAAGATAAATCTTCCTCAATAATTCTCAAAAGTTCTTGAGGAACATTACACATTTCTTCATCAACAAAAAAAAAACCATTTGAAAAAGTGCCCTGTTTCACTAAAAAATCCGCTGCCCGATTTGTTTCTCTCCAAACAAATTCAAAAGAACAATCCGCAAAAAAAATCTCTGTTCTACAATTTCCAGCAACTTTTCATCATATTTCCATGATGGAATGATTTCTTTTTTTATGCATTTGATTGAATATAATGAATCTGAAGAAATCAGAAGTTGATTCAATCCCCTTGAACTAGCAAACCTCATCGTCTCTAGTATTGCTTGAAGTTCAATTTGAATAATATCATCTGCTGCAATATTACTCCAGCCTGCAAAAAGCATTGACCCAACGCTATTTCTTCCAATAAATCTAAATCCTGACCCCTGTAAAGATCGAGCTCCATCTGTGTTTATCTTCACAACGTTCTCCTTTGGTTTTGACCAACATATCTGTTTTGTAACTGATTTAACAATGGAATAACAACAACTCCAATTATTTAAAATCTGCATATAAGTATGCATGAATCTGTCCTCAATTGAAAAACCATCAAACCGAATTTTTATCGCCTCGCCAACCTGTGTCAATACAACTTCTTTTGATTTCTTAATGTCTTCAAAAATTCTTTGATTTCTTTCCTTCCAACAAAAGTAAACCATGGCACAAAAGGATGCATGAAGCATTTGCATAATTTGTTTACATTGAATTTGCACACTCTTGATCACCTGTACTTCATCTTCTATTGATCCTATTCCTGTTCTTAAAATTCCAAACTTCTTCAAACATTGAGTCCAAATCCATCGTGTATATAAACAACGAAAGAACAAGTGGTCATTTGTCTCTTGATGGTTATAACACAAGGCACATCGAGACACCCATTTGAAACCCCTCTTGTTCAGATTTTCCACTGTAGATAGCTTCTTCTGAACCGCTAACCACACAATAAAGGAAAATCTTGGAATATAATTATTCCAAATAATTTTCTTCCAGCCCATTGACTCTTGCCTTTCACATAGCGCTTTGTGAGCCGATTTCGAAGTAAATTGGCTGTTTGATGTTAGGTTCCAAACTATTCTATCCCTCATCAACATTTTAGGAATTGGTTTTGCTGAAATAAGATCAATAATTGTTTGCATACGATCATTGTATGGTCTTGGAAACACCCACCTTCTTTCCACAATAAAGTCTCGAATAACTGCACTTGAATGACTATCAAATTGATTTATAACTCTATTTCCAAATCTAGAAATAATGCTCCCTTCTTGTATCCAAAGATCTTTCCAAATGTATGTCTTTCCCATCTCCAACTGGAAATCGAACATGCTTTCTAACCAATTCTCTCTCATTTAAGATGCCTCTCCATGCCCAAGAAGCATTGTTTGGAGGTTGGCATCCCCCACATATCTCTTCCTCATCCACTCCGCCCAAAAGGAATTGTTTTCCACCATTCTCCATTACAATTTTGCCATACCAATTTTATTTATATCTCTTAGACGTCGAATGCCAAGTCCTCCTTTCCCATAAGCTTTGCAAACTCTAGCCCAACTAATCGGATGAATAGAACGCACAAGGGATGGACCACTCCACAAAAAATTATTTAGAATGTTCTCAATCTTATTCAAAACACTCACCGGAATATTGAAAGACTTGAAAACTAGATAAAACAGATTTGATTAGTTTAAGTCTACCCGCATACGACAATAGATTTGCTCTCCACCCCTCAACCCTTTTAGATACTCTATCAATCAAAGGTTGACATAGCGTATGAGATAGTCTTGAAGAAAATAAAGGGAGACCCAAATATTTAATAGGAAGACTTCCCTTAGAGAATCCAAGAGAATCAAGAATAATATTCTGATTTTTACATGATTCACTGAAAAAAATCTGACTTTTTGCTTCATTAATTTGGAGACCAGAAACGTTGTAAAAAGAGTTCAGAATATCTCGAATAGACTTTACTGACGATTCATCATTGTTAGAAAAAATTAGAACATCATCAGCAAAAATCAGATGGGAAACTCTTAGACTGCCCATAACTTTAGAAATACTCAGATAATTTGAAGAAACAAATTGATTAAGGATACAAGAGAAGGCTTCCATAATCATCGTAAATAAATAAGGGGAAAGTGGGTCTCCTTGTCTTAGACCTCTTTCACTTTTGAAAAACCCATGAGAGGTGCCATTAATAAAAATAGAAAAGCTGGGACTTGACACACATTCAATAACTCGATCTATCCAAATTGAAGGACAACCTAATTGAAGGAGTATTGATTTCAAAAAGCCCCAGTTAACACAATCGTAGGCTTTCATAATATCAATTTTGGCACAAAAGGCTTCAGGAGATTTTGAACTATGAAAATTATGGACCATTTCATGGGCAAGAAGAATATTGTCTTGGATTTTTCTCCCCTTAATAAAAGCTGATTGATTAGGAGAAATAATATCAGGAAGGCAAACGGCTAACTTATTTGCTAGTAACTTGAAAATGATCTTGTATATAAAATTGCAAAGTGCAATGGGCCTGAATTTTTCAAAACGATTGACATTCTCTTCCTTTGGGATTAAACAAACTAAAGTGGCATTTATTTCCTTCAACAACTTCCCCTTTTTAAAAAAATCCGACACTGCCACACACACATCATCTCCCACAATATCCCAAAAATTGACGAAGAATTCACCCCCAAATCCATCTGGTCCTGGAGATTTATTCCTTGGGGAAGCAAATATAACAGATTTTATCTCCTCCCTTGTAATAGGACTTGATAAAATTTGCACATGTTCTTCAGAAAATTTTGAAATAAAAGGCACTTGCATACTTACAGTAGGATTCGGATTTCGAAACATAGCTGAAAAAAATTGAGTAGCCCACTATCCCATTTTTTTCTTCATCTTTGAGTAATGCTCCTTGATCCGTAATCAACTCCATAATCCCATTCTTCGCAATATTCGCGGCTACTGATGAGTAAAAAAACCGTGTATTTCTATCCCCTTCTTGAAGTCATTGAACCCTTGATTTTTGTCTGTACATACTTTCTTCATTGTCTAACTCAGAATTATAGACCCTCAAAGCCCCCACCTCCTAGCCTTGAAGATTATTGTCCATCGGCTCTCTCTGGATTTGGTTTTGAATCCGAAACAATTTATCCTTTGCTTCTTCTTTTCGACTATGAATAGAACCAAAGTAATTCTTATTCCATACTCTTATGGAGTTTTTCACCGCACGAATCTTTCTTGTGAGTCTAAACGTTGGAGTACCCATAATTTCCTGATTCCACGCATTGAACACCACTTCTCGCAATCCTGGTTTGCCTATCCACATCGAAAAAAATTTAAAAACTTTCGGTCCACCAGCAGAATTCCTTGGAAATTCCAATTTCAATGGGGCATGATCCGAAACTTCACATGGTAAATAATTCAGCAACATCTGAGGAAATTTAACCATCCATGCCATATTTATTAACACCCTATCCAACCTACAAAGAATACGTCGACCTCCTATAGATTTATTACTCCATGAGAACCAGTCAGAATTTCTCCTCAAATCTTGAGCACCAATCGTATTTATGAAGTCATTGAAATCACGCATTGATCGTCTTGAAGCAGGGCGCCCTCCTACCTTCTCTTCTTGGAATCTAACCGTATTGAAATCTCCCAATACAATCCATGGTTCCGCCGTGACTAAGTGGCTAAGGTCTGTCCATAACAGTCTTCTATCATTTTCAAAATTTTCAGCATACAAAAACGACATAATACTAACAAAACCATCCCGAATCCTAGTAACTTTGCAATGGGTCACTTGACTTGATTTGAACATCTTTTGCACAAAAAAATACAATGGATTCCAGCCCACCCAAATCCGTCCATAAAAGTGAGACTCATAGTTATCGATGAATTTCCAATTTTTACACAACCGTTTTTGAAATTTTTCTGCATCTGCAATCTGAATTTTTGTCTCACAAAACCCCATCAACTCAACCTTCTCATCACTAATGAAGTCTCTAATCGCCCTTCTCTTTCGCGCATAATTCATTCCCCGAACATTCCACATTATCACTGACATTAAGAACTATTAATTTGATTTCCCTCACTAGGGATAGATTTCGATCTCGTGGTTCTATTAGCGACCTCCACCACTTTCTTCTTCCTCATATTTTTTCCACCTTGTTTTTTGACAATTTTAGAATTACCATTGATAGCAGACTCTGTTGCTTCATAATTACTGTTCTCAGCCAATAGACCAGGTTCTTTTCCTCCTTTTGCTGCTTCATGATCCAGTACTTGAAAAGAGTTTTCAATGTGCATTGGTTGGACGTTCAGAACAACCTCAAGACTAGCTGCCAATTCCGGATTATCCACTTCTTTCTCTGCTCCAACATTTTGCTCTGCTCCAATTGGTATACCCATATCCATTCCAGGTTTTTTTGATGAAGACCCACGTCTCCCAACTACGAGATTCCATCCATCTTTAGTTGGAGTGGAATACGGCACCAGATTTTTTTCTCTCACAAACGATTCTGTTTCTCCACCCAACTCCAAACCACATGTTGAGTTCGAATTTGAAAATCCTACATTTTCGGAATTTGTTAAAGCCACGTCATTATTTTCTTCTCCACTGCGATCCTCCCTGACTGCATCTGCATCATCCCCAAACTCACCCAAACCAACCATATTTGCTCCTATTTCAGCCTCTTTACCGCCCAGTTCAACTGAATTTACATCAGTTGCAATTACTTTAACTCCTGACTGCTTTGCAGCCCAAGCAGAGACCGTAATTACAGGGTTCTTTCTGTTCACTTTCGGGCACTGGTCATGACTATGATCAAAGGTTGCGCACACCTTACATGGCTTCGGCTTCCATTCATAAACAATTCGTTGATTATACTTCGCTCCATTCTCCCTCTCTAGAACTACTATGTCTGGAAATTTACAGAGATAGTCAATCTCTACACAAATACGAGCAAACCCAAGTCGAGATCTATTCGCAGTAGCCTCGTTCGAATGCAAAGGAATTACAATTTTGCTTCCTATACAGCCCAAGCAGATTGGGACCAAAAATGAATTGGTAATTGCGGAAGCCAAACCCAAATTGGAATCGAAGAGAGCATTTCATGCATAGGTTTAGCATCCACAGACCATTTTCACAAAATTAATGGTCTTCCTCCAATACTCCATACTGCCGAATTAAGAACCATATTACAGTCCTCTGAATTGCTGAATTTAAATAAAAAAATCCATCTTCCATGGATAACATTTCCAGATTACCTTTTATTTTCCACATCCTTTGAACAACAATTTTTAATCCATGAAAGTAAAGCCGTTTCCCTAGAAGATATCCCACCAGAGAATTCTCCCATCTTGCTGCTTCAGAGTTTATTTCCTCTTCGGGCAACAAAATCGTATCGCCCTTGAATACTTCAGGAAAAAAATCAAGTCTCTTCTCTATCGAAGAAGGACTATCACACTTTAGAAGATCTTTCCAAGAAACTCCAACCGAAGAGGCTGCCATTAAATCCTAGAGGAATACCTACACACAGAAAGTATGGTGATTCAATACTCTTCTCCACAAAGAGGGAGAAACCGAATCTTCCTAATTAATGATTTTGGTTTTAAAAGAAAAAGTGGGAGGGGTGCAACATTATTACCGAGGGGTGGGTCATGAGGTTTAGCTCCCCTCTACCCAATAATTAGGAAATAACCTTTAATGGACTCATCTTTTACTTCAGCCAAAAAATGAAAAAAAAAAGAAAAAAACATCTCTGAATATCTACTTCCCCCAAAACTATGTACAGACTCTTAATGAAATAAGTTGCGTTTCTGGTTGTGGTTAGAGAACGCCAATGTTCTCAAAAGGCCAATTACTTGCACATTTCGAAATCTAACTAAAGATCCATTTTCACTCACCTTGTTCGTAATGTATGATGTGATAATGAATGAGAACAAATAAAATTAAAACCTCAACTTGTTTTGGTAAGGGTCGATCCGACACTTATCAAATGCGCCATCATCAAACATTCCTATTCAATTATCATTCCAAAGATCATTGAGAATGTAAATTAGGATCCTTTTAATAGAGCATTAGAATTCATGCCCCTTCACACCAGTTGGTTTGAGTGAAACAAATTAATTACAATTGGATATTGTTGAATTAGAGACCAACATGGTTTAATAACTTGGTTTTGCGTCTCGTCTCGGACAAGTTTTCTGATACGTTTGAGACGTCTCATCCAAAAATTTCAAAATGAACGTGAGGTATTAAATTTCATTCAAAAAGTTGACTTGTGTGTTTGTATCGTTCAGCCTCAATACCGAGTTAAGTGACGATTCGTCTCGGTCTCGGACGAGTTTTGAAACCATGGAGACTAAAGGTGCCCAACATGCATGATAGAAAAAATAACTACATATCTTAGAAATACATTGCAGCATCGACACCATTTAACATCAAAATAATGGTAAGAAATTGGTTCAAAGCCAAATTGTCATATAAGGTTACAAATTAGAAAAAGGAGTTGAAAAATAAGAAATTGTTGGTGGTAACTTTAAAATCCTATTACAGATAATAATCCATGAGACCCTATAATTTCAACTTCATGTGCTCAAAGTAGCTTTTGTCTTTTATTCCAGAGCTTCACTTCACTCTTTTTGGTTTTTTTGGTTTTCATCCATCCAATCTATTTTTATCTTTTTGACACATGGTATCTTTTTTTAAAAGAGAGCTTCGTAGAGGGAGGGCGTTGCAATTGACCAAGAATTTATGTATCAATCTTGTAAAGCAATTTACACATGTAAAAATAGATCTGAGCCGTCCACCCTGGTAAAGATCTAATAGCCTATGTCTTTTGTTTTTATATATGTTTTCAGGTAGGTTTGTACGTAGAACCTGTCCTATATATATAATTATTAAATGGGGGGTGTTCATGGGACATAAGTAAAAACAATTATTTTTCAAAATATGAGTTAGAAGTTTCGGATTGAGCTGATTTTTTGTGAGAATAATCTCTAAGATGAGAAGATCATTCTCACAAGAAAAATCAGCCCAACACTATGTGAAAAAAACCCATATTTGACGGTCTTAGCCCGTCAAATTTTGAGAAATTTGACGGACCCTACTGTCAAATATGCCCGTCAAATATTCTCTTGTAGAATTTTTTTTTTTGACGGCCCTAGACTATCAAATTGATTGGAGAATGGGCTTAAAAAAAAAATTCCATAGAATATGGCCGTCGAATATGGAGGTTTAACCAACAATAGGACAGTCCTCTAATTCACCAATCACAATAAATAAAATAATAATATAAAAAAATCAGAAAAATAACAAACAAAACAAAATCATAAAACAAACTTCAAATTAAACTAAACAACTCAAAATTCATATTATATATTGAAATTTCATTACTAAACAAGCTCTAATTGAAGCAATTGGGCAGTTACAAATGAAATTACATCACATAATTGCTTAGAAATAAAATACAATTAGAAGCAAATGGTCGTGATGTTTTTGATCCCTTCTAGCTCTCTCCGCTCTATCGTGTCTTCTTATTTTCCTCAAGGTTCGGATTTCCCCTCCATTGCTACTGTTTTCTAAAAAATCCTAATAGCGCTCTCGTACCTACATGGAAAAGGTTTGGTACATCGAGATATCAACCCAAAGTAATAGAAAAACAAATTAACATAGCAACGATCTCCGACATTGGTGGCCGCATGTTTGGGTAAGCTTGGAAGCATAAGAATGTCACTTGAATTGCTTGTAAGACATCCTTTTCTACAAACCTGTCTTCATGTAGTTTTGGATCCACCAATTCAAGTACTCTAGATTTCTCGTAAAGCTTCCATGCCTATATACAAGAAGAGAAAATTGGCAAATTGAGATTGAAGTATAACGAAAGAAAAAGAACTAGAATTAAAGAACATAAGAACCCGAAAAAGCTTATAAGGCTTACATATTCGGGAAGATATTGCATTTCTGATGGTATAGAAAGATCTTTGTTTTTCCTACAACTAATGATCTCGAGCACTAGAACCCTGAAGCTGTAAATGTCAGCCTTCTCAGATAATTCTCTTCTAATGACGTATTTAGGGGCCGTATAACCTCTATAAGAGACACAAACAACACTCCATGATTAATCTTTTACAGTCTTTCATACAAGTGGATTACATAATTGTGTTTTATAATCTAATACTTATAATTTTGTATAATAAGCAAACAACTCACAAAGTTCCAGCAAATGTGGTGTTGAGATATGCTTTGTCTTCAAGGAAGAACCTAGTTAGCCCAAAATCCCCAATCTTCGATTGGAATTTTTCGTCAAGAAGGATGTTGCTTGCCTTGATATCTCTATGAACAATCCTGCAAAAAAAAAAAAATGCAATTAAAACCGATGCACAACTCCAAGTCCAACCCATCAATTGAACTACAAGATCTGAAATGAAAACCCCAACTAAGATTCAAACACATAAATGCAAGCAAAAACCATTCAAGAAAGACATAGTTTGTCCCCCAATGCTTACCTACTACCACTAACGATGAAATTCTTCTATTTCTTTGAAAATGCAACAGTTCCAACGGCTCCCATATGACCAGTACCAACTCTAATACAGCACCTACTTTCATGTTCCCATAATCTCACCTGTAATCCATAGAAGATAATAAACATGAGAAATCAATTAAAAAAGGGAACAAGTTTCACCTATATGGTCACCACTCTAGAAAACACAAAAGTTGTTTGGAAGATAAACATAAGAATAAGAATAAGAATAAGAAAATATATCTTGATCATGTTTTCTCCAATCACAATTACCAACAGTAATCAACCGGTATAAGTGCTTTTTTTAGTTGTACAATGTGGCATATGTAATTGAAAACACTCAAAAAGCAATTGGAAATGATTAAATACACAAATCTATAAATGCCTTGCGAGAGCAGACGAAAGAGAGAGACTCACACTATTGTCCTTGCTTCCAGTTACAAGAAGTGTTCTTCCAGAACTTGAAATGCATGTGTCTAGGCATAGTACAATTTCAGTATGCCCAGCCAACACATAGGAACATGACATGAATGCAAGGTCATACACACGCACCTAGGAAATACTTAGGTCACGAATGCTCAAACACATCCATCCTGCACATAGAAGGATCAGACTAACAATTTCAGGGTCCATCAAAACGATCTCCAAGTTCAAAAATCCTACCTAGTATCATATTAATTTCAGCAGTACAAACATAGGAATGAATTTTACAGAACAATACCTTTTCCTCCTCACCCAAAAACTTTATATCCACAAAAAAGAAACTGCTGATCTGCAATGACACAGACCAACCCTTGATCTAACGGTAACAAAACAACAGCTGTAAAAGGCCCTTGTCGAGTCTTCATTATCTGAGGTGACAGTTGCATCTGATGATTGCTGCTCAAATAGGCAGACTGCACTGTTAACAAAACAAGTAAAATAAGTTCAATCGATATATTTATTTCTAGATGATCCATGGAATTATGGAATTATGTGGGCAGTAGGCAAGAGAGAAGCTCTCTCTATTGCTGATGTCATTCGCACCACATGTCAAATGTTTATTGGGCAGTGAGCCAACAAGTAAGAGGGTATCAAGGGCGTTACGGTCACTCAATTGGTTTGGCTAAAGGACATAGATATCCAAGGTGGACCCATCAAATGGTCGGTCACCTTTACCCTTGCATGTGCACTTGGATGGGTGCAGTCTGTAGTTGTACACCCAACACTAATCATTTGAAATTTGAAATTTAAGTATTACCTGAACGATGTCCTGGAATTTGTTTCGTATGTTGTAGAACTCATGCTTAATCATATTCAGAGCGCGAAGAGACCTAAGGGATTAAATTCCATCAAGTACGGTAAACTTTCTATAGAATTACACAGATGTAAATAAGAAGAGTTACAAAGGAAAGGAAAATCAAGTAAGATAAACTTTCAATGCAGGAAAGTAGAGGCGACAATTCCTTTTCTTGTTTGTCTCTAAGTAAATCTGCCTCCAACACACTTTTCCCAAAAGAAAATGCTGGTTGTTTCGGAGCAGGTAAAATCATAGCTTCATTATATAAATTCACAGATTTTTAATATAATTACTGACATAGTATGAAAGTTTTCCAAAAAAGATGGGATAACTCCAATGGTGATTAGAGCTTGCAAATATGTAGTGGCTTTGAGGAAGCAACAAAGCTTCAAGGACTCCAAACCTCATTAAGTTAATTTTATGTCAAGGATGTATGTAATACGTTTCTTATGTATATGTCTGACAGTGAGATTTTAGGAGTTTTACTCATTCAATAGTGGTTAGGAATTTCTTTTAGACAGAAGTGAAAGGTCCCACAGAGCAATTGTAATACATTAGTCTCGTGCATCATATCTTGACTGTAACATCAATACTCTATTGTAAATAATTATGTGAGTTGCTCACAAGAGAAAACCCACGAATTTGCTCCTCAATTTCAAGAATTCTCTTACCTTATTTATTTATTTATATATATTATACAATTTCTTTTTCTCTGGTATCACACCAACACTATCCACTTGTCCAACTAATTTGGATATCTAACCATTCTAAATTCTAACAATAATGAGATGAATACCAATATGTTAGGTATTTAGTTGGAAAGAAATATGAGGGGTTTTCAGCAGAATTTTCTGATTTCAGTCGAGATCGAACTAAACATTGAATGTTTTAGATAGTCTAGGAATGTTTGGTTGAGACCATTTCAGTTTTTCTCTAGACTGAAACATTGCATCAAAATGAGATGTCAAGAAAAATCCTTTATTATTATCAAGACATATTTATGGGTTTGGAAGATTTTGTCTCTAGATGAGGATTTGTTTAGTTGGGCCTCTATATGAAATTTAGCTATTTCTAGAGAGCTTTGTTACTTGTTCCTTTGTTTGTGACCGTACCTCTGTTTAATCCTTTTGAGGTCTCCTCAACCTCCTACGTTCCTTTGTATACATAACAGAATTGATAACTGTCAAAAGAAAGCCCTTTTTATGAAGTTGTCTCTTTCATCAGTATCAACATCATGTATTTAACACAATAAATAGATGTTAGTATATTCTCAAGAGACTTATCAGATGAGCCCATCACTCCCAATTTCATATAGCAAGGATCGAACATATACATATAATTGATGTATCACTGCATCACATAAAAAATAAAAAAAATAAAAAATAAAAAGAATTTATTTTGCCAACAATCAAACACTAAACTCTTCATTTATATTTATTTTAAAAAGAAAAGCTCATAAAAAAAACAATGAGTGAAGGTGATGGCATAGGCCCCTCTTATTATACGGATCAATCATCAAGACATGTTTCAAAATCTACGGTTAAGGAAAGGTCTTGGTGCATACAAAATTCACCTAATTGTTGTGATAGGTGTCTCATATTCTGTAGGTTAATTAATGTGGGAACTATTCAGATTGTGTCTCTTAGTTTAGATGGTGTGGGGGTTTTAATTGGGAAAAGACTTGCACTTGTGTATTCGGTTGCGATTAAAGATCTCTATGGCTGTAATTTGCTTAAGAATATAGTGATTTGATCCAAATCATCTCCTCTGTGGAGTAAGCATGCTGCAGAGAGCCATTTAAATTTTGAGTCTTGTGTGTGGTCATTTTCTTTGTTGCATCATTTTTGTGTCACTTTAAACTTATACTAATAAGTTAGGATTGATTCATAAAGAAATACCCTAAGTTGCTTTCCAATAATTAAAAAAATCAAACCTGCAGCATAAGATGGAGATGACATATTGACATAGATGATATAAGGACAATGTCCTTCTTTTTGAAGAATTTTTTGTATATTATTGTAATTGATCATTTTAGGTTACAAGAACATGAAAATAAGGATTTTTTTTGGGTTTGGGAAATCTTATAAAGGTTCTAGCTGTCATCTAGGGTGAAATCCAGGATTGTACTTGAATTCTCATCTTATCTGCTAACATATGTAGGCACTCTCAAGTTATATAGTGTGCTCTTAATTTCATGGACTTTATGATTTGATTTTGGGTTATACTTCTTCCTTAATGTTTTTCTTCAAGAAGTTAAAAATAAAAGTATTTACTTGATCAGCCCAGCTTGTACTCAAGATACGTTGAACTCAACACAATTAATGGGCAACCTAGACGGGTCAAATTTCCCAAGTTTTACCCGACATACATCATCACCTTGGGCACCTAAAAGATGAAGAATGGACGTGCTACGGCCTACGGAAAGCTATGTGAAATAATAAAAGAAGAAAAGGTCAGAACCTAACAACTTTGAAGAATGTGGATTCTAGCTAAAACCACTGGTGTAGGTCTGATTGAGAAATGGTGGGGTGGGGGGTATGCCTTCTAAGTATGCATGAAGAAGTTGTATGTTTGTCTAAATCAACAAGAGATATATATGCCATTGTAGTGAGTTTTCCACTAGCTGTGTCGGAAGACAAGGTGCCTTGTAGGTCCATAGTGGTTTCTAATGCCTTCTTAATTTGTAAACAGTGATTCCTTGATATACAAATTATGTGACATAGTAAATGTATTGTCCAGGAAAATATGTACATTCTTACAATTGATGGTGGTCACAGACCTGTGTGAGGCATTATAGATCATCAAAAATATCTTACTGAAATATGACCATTACCCAATACGTACCCCTAGTTGACCCCAGACACCTATGTGAATCCCAAATCAAAGCGCACAGTCCCACAAAGTTATTAAAAATTATTCCACTAGAATATTGGAATTGTGACTAAAATAAATATTTTTTTTCATAGTGTACTACTCCCAGAAGAACACAAATTACTGTTCAAATTCAGCCCTATTGTAGCTGTCAAGTAGCTTAGTCCAAGACTGCAAAAAATACTTGTATGATCCATAAAAGGCAGAGACAAACATCCAACATTCAAAAACTTGCTTACAAAGAAAACCAATTCCATAGTCTTCTCATACCATTGAAACCATTTTTGTTTTTGTTTTTGTTTTTTTTTTGACAAAAGATGCTCTTTAATTGACATGATTAATTTTAGAAAAGAAAAAGATAACGTGTGAAAGAGAGAAAAAAAAAACTTAAACCCAGGCATGAATCCCATAGGCATATGTATCCTCAACTTCTACACCCACTTGCAATATAGCTTTTTAATAGGCTTTTAAAAGTTAAAAAGACTTGGTTATCTTCCATTAGAACCAAGGAATTCCTGATTTCTTTCAAAAGCATAAACTATGAGGTTTGATTCAAAACAAAAGAAGTAGGGTGGGCCCACTGAAATTTGATGTCAAAGGCAATGGTGTTCTTGATGAAATTGATTAGAGTTCTGTTGTGGAGTGTTCATTTGCTAGTGTTTTTCTTCCAGACTTTCTCAGCCTTTAGTAGAAAATTGAGAAAAAAAAGTGTTGCTCTCTCGTTCTCTCTCTCTCTGCTTCTTTTTATTCAGTGTGAAAGCCATAGTTGGTATTGTTTGGTGTTGTTGTTCGAGCTCATTTTCTCAATCAACAATAACTCCAAAGAGAAGTAGACGATGTGTTCAAATTCAAGATCAGATGTGAGATATTATCAGAATGTTCAAGCAAGGATGAGATAATTTCACAAAAACAAGGAAATAGGTGTTGGAGGTGTCACAAGATCAAAAACCAAAAGAGCACAACCAATTTCGTAAAGCTAGGATCATTGAAACTCTTCATATTCTTCTAGATATTACTTAAATAGTATTGAGTGATTTTAGATTAGATAATTGTTGTTGCTGATTAGATTACTAATAAATACACTTATTCGTATAGATCTACTCCCATCTAAACAAAATATTAGATAACTACTACTATCTAGTACTGATCTGGTTATAGAAACTCAATCACAAATTCACAATTCACAATTGTCCCTAAATTTCTAAAAAGGAGTATAAATTCAAAAACTGATCTACAGAATTATACTACCCCAATATTTTATAGATAGAAACAAAGATGATCTCAATTGATATGGTAACAGTTAACCCTACCGAGAAATTGAAATTGATGAACTACAAA
Organism: Akebia trifoliata; assembly: GCF_017979445.1. NCBI lineage: Eukaryota > Viridiplantae > Streptophyta > Magnoliopsida > Ranunculales > Lardizabalaceae > Akebia > Akebia trifoliata. Next base: position 483,742 of record NW_028237131.1, on the reverse strand, counting down.
ATGAAATATAAAATTAGAATTAAAATTACCTCCGGAGACGAACAAAAGCTGAGATTTGTGAAAATGAACGCCACAAACAGGTCCATCATGCTCATCAAATCTATCAATAAGAGTGCCCATCCTATAATCCTATAACTGGATCACACCATTGTGAAGACTCGCAAGGATCCATGGCCTCTTACGATGGAAACTCAAACCATTCACCCGATTACTCTTTGTTTCGAATTTCGTCAGCATCTTTCGAATCAAATCTCAAACTCTAATTACTAAAAACTGCATCAATCACAAATCAATTTCATCAAAACTTTACAAAATCGAAGATACCTCAAATAGATCTCTGTGATCTCTCCACAGATGAACAGAATTGGACTTATCAATCAAAAACATACCTCTTGATGACTTATCAATCAAAAACGAGGATCAGATCTAAATCGAGATCGATCGATCAAATAAAGTGGGAGATGAGATCTATCGAGGGAGGTAGATCGAGAGAGAGAGAGAGAGAGACAGACAGAGACATCGAGGGATCGATCGAGAAAGAAACTGTGAGAGATGGAGAGGTCGATCGAGAGAGACAGTGAGACAGAGAGAGAGAGAGATTTATAGAAAAAGAGATGTCGTTCAAGAGAGAGATCGAGGGAGAGACAATGAGAAAGATACAGTGAGAGAGTGATCATGGGAGAGACTGCGAGCGAGCGAGCCTATGAGAGAGAGAGAAACGTGGTCGAAAGGCCGTGGTATTTCAAGTTATAAAATTCGTCGGGCCAGGCCCAACAAATATTTTGTTCAAATTTTGAGTTTTTCACGTAGTGCAATATGAAACTTCTAAATCCATCAAAGTGGTTTACAAATTTTTGATAAAAAATTGACGGTCCACATTTTAAATCACTTTTGATGGGGTTAAAAGTTTCAGATTGGGCTGATTTGTTGTGAGGATGATCTTCTAATCATAGAGATCATCCTCACAAAAAATCAGCTCAACCCGAAATTTCTAACCCATATTTTAAAAAATAATTGTTTTTACATATGTTTTTACTTATGTCCTTTGAACGCTTCCCTTATTAAATTATCACATGTAGGCTGGAAAAACAAATATCTCTCACAATTAAAAAAAAAAAATGTAGATATAAAATATCATAGATAATCATACTCACATATAAAAATCACGACCCCTCTTCTGCAAATAAAATAAAATGAGAGAGAGAGAGAGAGAGAGAGAGAGAGAGTCTTAAGCTTAAGACCTTGCCTCCCTCCTACGATTTTCGTGTGGTCATTTTTTGAAAAAAAATAATTTTGGGTATTAGCAATGAAGATGATGGTTTAAGAGAAATACGGTGATTTTTCGTGAGGATGATCTTTATGATGAGGAGATCACCTTCACCAAAAATCAGGTCATTCTGAAACTTCTAACTCAAATAAAAGGGGTTTACAAAAATCGGACAGTCCACGATTCCTGGTGAGGACGATCTCTTAACCATAAAGACCATTCTTACAAAAAAATCAGTCCTCCAAACTTCTAATCCTTATTTTGAAAAAAATGTTTGGCACAATGTTTAGCTTTCTTTAGAGCCCCCAAACGCTTCCCATATATATACGTAGAGCATGGACTGAGGTCCACATGGACTGTCCCATTGGTCCAAATGACAACTCAACCTCTTGTTTGCCGTCTAGATTGGACTTGAAAAAATAATCACCCCCCCAAACAAAGTATTTTTTGGCATTGAATTTAAAATTTGAATCATTGAACTCCTAGATTTAAAATTTAAATTAGATCATGAAAAAAATCTCTTTTTTCAATTTTTTGTTTCATTTTAGATTTCATGACATGTCGTGCACAGAGATAGATGGTCCTTAGGTCCATATAAATTGTAGACCACTCAAATCTCTCTCCTCTCCAACGCTTCTCTTTCTCCCTCATCTCAGTTGGCCTTTTGTGTTTTTCTCTTCACTTCCACTCTCATCTCTAACCTCTCTCCTTATAAGCTCCTGGGCCACTCGTCACCCAGTCAGGTGTGTGTTGAGTTTAGTCCCACATCGGACACAAATTACATTGCCTCTCTCCTTATAAGCTCCTGGGCCTCTCCACTCATGGTCAATTAGTTTTGAGTTGGACATCCAAATTTATCTCTAATTGCCTCTTGAAATCACCAATCAACTTGTTTTTCTGTATATAATTTTCTAACTATATTATGACATTCCTTCAAGACGTGAGTACCCATGGTCCCCAAGTTCAGATTCAGTAATTATTCAGCAGGGGTCAGTCAAATAAGTTTAAGAAAGATTCGTAAAAAAATTCAAGGAACATTCAATTGACGTTTTTCGATTTCTTACCAAAACCCATCATCTTCAACCTCCCTAAAACTGTATCATGCTCTTGACATTCGAATATTCAAAAAATTTAAGAGTTAAGGACAAACATATTATCACATTTGACGATTAATCAATGTTGAGAGAATTTTTACAAGTTTCTAAAATATGTAGAAAATTTTGTGACTGAAGACACCCATCTCCCCCATGGAAACCCAAACAGCAGAGATTCTATTAATCATATAAAAAGTTCTAGCAGGACTTCCTGATTTTCAAAATAAAAACCTTTTTCAGCTTTGATATTATAAGTGTAAAAAGCCTCTACGAGAATCTGCAAGAAGTTTTTGAAACAAACATTAAAACTTGCTACACACTGGGGGGAGTCAGTTTTGATGATTGTGTTTAGATGGGAGCAACGAAAAATGAACCTAGATCATAAATCACCAAAACAAGAAAAGCATCACAAATCAAGGAAAAATTTACCAAAGATGAGAGAAAAAATTAAAAAATGATAAAAGATTATGGAATCAAAGAAATACCCAGATTGATTTCTATGCGGGGAAAGTTCGAGAAAAAACGGATTGCTTAAATCAGCAGGTGAACCTCCAAAATCTTTCGAATGACGATCAACTTTTGAACAATCGAAAACTTGCAAGAAGGACAACCATTATGCATTGGAAACCCTCGAGTTGGAGAGTTTTATCAACTCCAAAGAGGAAATTAAGTTGTTTTTCTAACGTTAGATTGAGGGTGGTGTTGCGATTCTTGACCAATAAGGTAGGAGTTTCAACTCCATTGAAATCAATAGTTGTGGGAATCAGGACTCCTTGGAATTAGACACCCAAACAGTGGCATGGAATTTACATAGTGATTTGCAATTTCAATGACCTTGTCCAAGTGAGAGTGGATCCTCTATAGTTGTTTGTACTTTGTAGTGGTATATATATATTTCTAATTTATTAGAATTTTCTAATGTAAAAATATCCTAATTGATATTATTACATATATTATTCTCCAACACTATCTTTTTTTTGAGATGAGATACATTAATGATGTATGATAATTTGATACATCATATTCCCTTACAACACGATTACTAACGGGCTCGGGTGAGTCAAACTAAGCATGGTTCAAAATCAAGGACCTAACCCTAATTTTATTTCTTTATTTTATTTTTTTATCGGACCAGGTTAGTAATCCACATCCCAATGTAATAATTGGATACAAATTTGATGGGGTTATATAAGTAGTAATCTAAGATGATCAGGGATATTTGTGGAACATGGAATGATTTAATGAGGAGTTAATGATCAGAGTCAACACGTGTAGTTTGGTTGGCAATGGTAAGGGAATCGGTGCGGTCGAGGCACGTGGGACGGTCAACTATACACGTGAGGCAGAGGTAAACAGTCATCAAGATTTGTGCGGTCACGATTTGTTTATCGAAGTCTTGATCAGCAAACGAGATCGATACACGTGGAGCTTCTCTACTTCGTGGGTCATGATCTGACTTTGGGTTTCGTGATCTCTCACTCGTTATTACATGTTTCGCTCCGTATGTCGGCAAGTTTATAGCTATTATTTTTATAATAGACGATAATGGTTAGATTCGTGTGTTGTGAATTTAGAGGATCGTATAAGAAGATGGTCGATCTGCTGGGCTGACTATAACAATATAGTGAGTAAACTCGGATGAGTCAAATAAATATATGCACTAAACTTATTAAATATTTTAAATAAAGCTTTTGGCTTTACATTCATCACATTCAATTAAAAGTATATTTGATGGATTTATTCAAAAAAATCAAATTCCGAGAAGGGTTTATCAAGATTTTTGTGATGAGAATTACGAAGACTTGAAAGAAAAATTGGCTTAACTTTCTATCTATATATATATATGTAGATGCAATTAGATTTGCACATCTGATTTTGATTTTGTTTGTCCTAAGCAGTGGGGGTGCCTCCACCACAATTTCTCTGACGATCAGAATCAGAACATACCTTTTGTATGCTGCTCCCCTCTTATTTATAGAGATCCCTCCATGATCTGAGTAAGATTTCCCCTGATATTATCTCTCTTCAAATCTGGTGTATCAATTAGAATATTTTTCTTCTTTTTTCGATCCTGATTCATAGAATTGTATTTTAGTAACGTCCTCTTCAAATCTAGGTAAATCCCTAGATTTTCATCGCATTGATTTCGTGTATTTTGGGATTTGATTTTAGATCCACTTCTTTAATTTGATATATCTCCGACTTAGATCCATGTGTCCCTTCGACATCTCTTGGACTCATAAGGTCATCTCTCGAACTTGTAAGGTCAACTCTCGGTCTCGGATCCATGTGTATCTTGTAATATTCTTGGGATTTGTGTCCCAACCACGTGTCATGTCATGATCTTGAATTATTATAATGTTTGTCCACAATATGTACTAAACTTATTAATTATTTTAAATCAAACTTTTGGCTTTTCATTCATCACATTCAATTAAAAGTATATTTGATCGATTTATGTAAAAATCAAATGTCGAAAAGGGTTTATCATATTTTTGTGATGAGAATTACATAGACTCGAAACAAACATTGGCTTAACTTTCTACACCACTAACACATAAGCATTTTTTATGTATTAATTGGGTTGGTGTCATTTGGTATTACAGTCAGCATTCCGTCTCATGTTCAAACCTTAGAAAAAAGAAAAAAATGACTACCTTAAGGGTTGAAAGGAAGAGTATCTTGAAAGGTAGGGCTGCAACCCAGGCGGGTTGGGGATCAACCCATGCCCAAGCCAAACTTGACAAACACCAACTCATGCCCTCATCCAACCCAACCTCTGGCATGAAATGCTCAATCCAAACTCTAATTAAGTTGGGTTAATGTATTCTTCATTAATACTAGGCAATTTAGTATTGCTATGGGCTTATATAAAGATAAGTTGCGTGTAAAAGAACTAAAAATTTACAATTATTTTTCTTAAAAATATATTTCAAAAAGTTTATATACTTAAAATTATAAGCACATTTAAAGAGAGGAGAAAATAATAAGATTACCTAAAATAATTATTTTTTTATTAATAATTGTAATTTTCAAAAAAAAAAAATATTTAAAGTTGTAATATAATCCTTGCATGACAATTACACTTAAAATAAAATAGTTATTTATCTAATGAAAATAATCATACATTAGTTTTGATATATTGGTAAACAAAAGCATATATATTGAAATATGAATTATGAGTGTGAAAAAAATCAAGATAAGAAATATTTCAAAATTATAATCATAATTAGTTTGGGTTTGAACAAATTGGATTGGCTGATACCCATGCTTGAGCCCAATCTAATTTGAGTCAGACATTTTTTTATTTTTTTTTGCCCAAACCCAAGCTAACTATATATGCCCATACTCAGTGTCAAATTCAACCAAGTGAATTTGGGTTTTGCCCACCCAAGCTGCAGCCCTATTGAAAGGTGTAAGATTTCAGCCTCAAAGATGGGCTTACTTTTTCACACCACTCAGACTTTCATATTTTTAGGTATTGATTCAGTTCACATCAAAATATCCTTACTAGTGACAATGAAATTGACATCATTGTTGACGTGGAAGTGTACACAAAACCATAGATGTTTTTCATCCATATTTAGAATGAAAACCTACACATAGTGACATGCTATGGGCATCCAAAAGTAACTTTGTAGTTGGTATCATTAAGGGACTTCTAGTCTAGACCCCTAAAAAACCTTCATTTACATTGTCATCGCTCACAGACTTTTTCCTCACAGAGCTTAAAAACTCTCCAATGTGCAACACTTGCAGTCTAATGAGGGCACTTTTATGAGTTTGGGGATGCCCTCAACACATGCAGAGTCGATGAGTGATCCTATGAGACCTGTGAGGAAAAAGTCGGTGAGCAGAATTTTTTTTCAACAATTCATGCATTATAGAATCCATTCCACTTAAACACTTCGGGTGGATGTAAAGTTAGGGATTCTCTATTTGTTGAAAGGTAACATAATTGTAACATGGGCAAGTTCTCAAGTAAATTCGATAAATTGGCCGTGAGCGAGTTGAGTACTTAGTCAACTCAAAATCACATCAAATTGAATTGACTTGGCCGAGTTTTGAGTTGACTTTATGAGTTTCAAAACATACTTATAACCTATCACTTTAGTATTATAGGGGGACTAAGTCCCACACCATTAAAACAAAATATTAATTCATAAAAACTAGAAAAATATTATTTCATGGAAGCTAGAATCTAGAGCTCTATTAAAACCCATTAAATGTCAGTCAATTAAACCAAATAAGAATTTTAGGGAGTGATTAAGGCAGTGTTTATTTGCGCAAATTTTCAGCGCTTATTGCTGAAAAAAATTAAATTCAGTACTTTTTATCAAAATAGCGCATTTGTTTACTCTATGTTTTCAGCGCTTATTGCTGAAAATAAGTGAAAAAAATTCAACACTATTTTGATGCTGAAAAAAGTGTTGAAGCGGTAAGCACTTCGCCTTTTTTGACACGGATAAGTATGCCTTTCGTTTTTTTGAGTATGGACAAGTATGCCCTTATTCTTAAAAGGATATTACCTCTTATATCCCATAGATATATATAAGCACCCCACAAATTAATAAACCCACACCATGTCTAAATTATTTTGTTTTATATGGGTTAAAAGTTTTGGAATGAGTTGATTTTTGATGATGATGATCTCCTCATTAGTATATAAGCACCCCACAAATTAATAAACCCACACCATAACTAAATTATTTTGTCTTATATGGTTTAAAAGTTTTGGAATAAGTTGATTTTTGATGAGGATGGTCTCTACAATGAGGAGATCATCATCACCAAAAATCAGCACATCCTGAAACTTCTAACCCTATCAAAACAAGTTCAAGATTCGTAAATCATCCTTTTTTTTTTTTTTTTTAAATTATTTTTGACGAGTTAGAAATTTCAAAATGGACTGATTTTTTATGAGGATAATCTTTAGACCATATAAACCAGCTTCAGCAATGTATAACAAGCATGATTCAGCATCTAAACAAACAACTTTTTCAGCACTTAAATTTAGCGCTTATAAGTTTCAGCGCTTAATACTATTCAGCACTTATTTTTTTTAGTTTAACAAACAACACCTAAGACTAAAAAGTACAACTTCCCTTAGATTATGGAGTATTATATGGGAGACCTACTAGTTCAAATACCCCCCACGTCCCTTAATTCTCAATGTTATGGGCACCTCCCCTACAGAGAGAATGGCTACTCTTATCAACATTACTACCATTCTCTCTGTCACAATCCCTCTCCTCCTAATTTTCTTACACTCTTGGGCCGCTTTCTCAACCACCATCACCGATATAGAAGATGACGAAGACTACATCGTTGATGCTCAGCCCCTTAGTCTAAATGCCCGATCGAACCCCCGATATCAACCAAAAAAGATAAAGAAGGGTGCACGTTGTCATCCCATCTCTCATAATATATGTAACAATGTGTCAGTGAACAATAGGACTGGGCTTCTTCAATGTTGCAAGAAACATTGTCGTAATGTACTAGGTGATCGGAACAACTGTGGAAGCTGTAAACATAAATGTGGATATGGTGAGCTTTGCTGCAATGGGATTTGCACCGATGTCGCTTACAACACTGATCATTGTGGGAAGTGCCATGTCAAGTGCTCATCTGGTCTGAAATGTGAGTATGGAAATTGTGGGTATGCTTGATTTTATTTAAGAATTTTAAAGAGTAGTGCAGCTGAGTTGAGATAGAGAGAATGAGAGAATGGGGAGACAAAATAAAGAGTAGATGGTAGTTCTCTATATCTACATGAAAGGGTTTATTAATCTTCCTTTGGGTATACAAGGATTGTGTCAACAAGTTTGTTTGGTCAATAAAAGAATAGTGGTGATACTTGTTTGTGTGTTTTTCCCTTTTTGAGTTTTTATGTTTAATGGATTATGGGGAGATTCTTAATCACACTATAGTGTTTTTCAGTTTAATAGTATGTATTTCTATATAGCTTTTGTTTCCAAGCATTGACATTTTTTTTTTAAAGCATTACTAGATGTCTCATGTGAGTATTTCTTAAGATGGCATTTGGGAATGCATTTGAAAAGTGATTCTACATAAACTAGCTTCTCGCTTCCAACATTTGCTAGAAGCCAATAATAAGTAAAGTCACAGAAAATTTGCAATTGTGATTCTTATAGAAGTGCACTACTTCTCAAAACAAGATCGACCTAAAATTCTCTTTGATGCTGAGATCCTTCTGAACTATTGTATCTGAATCCAAAACTTCCTTTTTTTCGTTTATTTTCCATTGACCCATTACTGTTGTGGTGGCAATGTTATAGATTTGTGATACTTCATTTTGTGTACACGAAATATTTCGTGCAATAGTGGGCAATGCAACATGATTCTATGAGACTAATGGGTTTAATCAAATTCAATTAAAAAAGCTCAGTTTATGAACATGGAGGGTATGTTTAAAAATGGATAGAAAGAACAATGGAAGCAATGTGAATGATTGTCTGATCTTCAATAAATTCCATGGGAACGATTCATGTTTTTCTTCAAACATGAAGTTCTATTAATTAGACCACATTCTACATCTAGAAGACTGAATGTCCGAGATCTGATTCTGAAGTGATTATTCCATAAAAAGGGTCCTAAAATCTGAATTGTTGTAAACTAAACAAGTGTTTCACGTAATCTGAACTCGCAGCTAGCTTCACAAAAATGCATTTAGAGGAGAGAAAAAAGAGGGAGAAGAAAATATGGAAGTACATAAAGGGTCATATATTTTTCGAAAATTTCTCTCGCTCTTATAACCAATACTTTTAGAATTGAAAGAGCTTTTCTCACCTAAGTAGAATCCCAAATTCAAAGAACTTCTTTGGGGAAATAGAAGATATAGAAAGAGGGGTGAGTCATTAAAAAAATTAAAATGGTTGTCAGTACCTAAACAGCATATTTAATTTCATTGTTTGTGTTAATAAGAAAAGTTGGTGTGGCAATATAAATTATGTTAAACTGTTTTCGTGATCTTTACGGCTAATTTTGTACTTTTTGCAAGTATTTTGTTACCATCTTGTATCTTCAATACTTAATTGCCCAAATTTGGCACCATTTTTTATAGTAGTAACTTGAAACAGAGGCTGGACTTGGGAGATGCAGAGAGACCATTGATGTGATTTGGCACAGTAGCAAAGCTGAGAAATTATAAGTCTCAAGTCACAGATATCAAGGAGAATGTAAAAGAAAGCGTTCGGAGACCCTAAAGAGAGCCAAACATTGTGCCAAACATTTTTCAAAACATAGGTTAGAAGCTTTGGAATGAGCTGATTTTTGACAGATCTCTATGAAGAGATCATCCTCACAAAAAATCAGCTCATTCTAAAACTTTTAACCCTAGTTTACAAATTGAAAAATCGTGGACTGTCCGATTTTTGTAAACCACTTTTGATGGGGTGAGAAGTTTCGGAATGAGCTGATTTTTGGTGAGGATGATCTCCTCGCCATATAGATCATCCTCACAACAACAACAAAAAAATCAGCCCATTCCAAAACTTCTAATCTATACATTGAAAAAAATGTTTGGCTCTCTTTAGGGCCTCCGAACGCCACCCGAATTTAAATTGTTCGACTATTTAGTCTTGTATCATATTAAGGAGAGATTTTTTTTTAGCTAACAGCACCTCCATTCATATGTAAATCACCATAAAATTAACATACATGTTGAGGTGCTGTTAGTAAAAGCTGGTGTGGCAATAGAAGCTCTCATATTAAGTGATAATATCTTTACCGACGAGTTGCACACAAATCCATAAGTAAGGTTGTCCACGAATCAGATCGACTCTATGATTGAATATGGTCAAACAGCATTTTTCCCCTTCATGTATCCAGGAATAACAATGGAACAAAAACTTTAAAAAAAAAAAAAAGAGGAACATTTTATTTCTTGTACAAAGTGTTGAACAGATGCAATGCAAGAAAACAGAAGAAAAATTACCAACAAAATCACACCTTAAATTTAGAAAAATAAAATAAAATGTTGTTGGCAGTAGATGTGCAGCTTTCTGCTATTCTGCCTTTGGGTTTCATACTTTGATTTCATGATTCGATCTCTTCCTCATCTGCTCGGTCGTAACTCTCAGTTTTACTGGAAATATCTTACCCACTTACAAATTCCACGATGAAGATTGAAACCAATCTGACACGATTGAATGTTGAATGAAACTGAAGTTAACATGACCATATGGCCACAATTGATGAAGAAACTGTTAAAAACTTAACTCGTATTACAGATTATAAATATCGGATGAGCTCAACTGCAAACTTTCCCTTCTTTGTTGTGTTTATCTCACCTATCTGCATCAAAGAAAGTTCTAGTTGTGTGAGATTCACAAAGAAAAATATGAATTGCAACGATACTCTCGGGAAGGGGAAAAACAAATCCATTCTTCGAACATTATTGTATTGCTTCAGACTACCCACATTACTTCAGAAAAATGGGTCCAATGTGAAAAAAAAATGGTTTCCTTGATAGGTATAAGGGAGAATATTATGGGGTTTTGATCCCAAGTATGTGGCATTACTACTCACACACCTTACCAACTTACCATGTTGATACCTTCAGGATATGTATACGTATTAGACCATGATGGGACATTAGAGTGTGGTTCAAACAAAATATGATTTAGTATTGAAGTAGATATAAAAAGACAACTTTTGATCAAATTTTATAGCTCACCTTCAGCCTTCCTTTACCACTAATTGAAACAATGTCTCCAGTTCTGAGAATGGTCCCGTTTTTTGTCACAGGTGTCCAGTTCACACGCACATCTCCATTACTGAAAATAGATTAGATATTAGAGCTTCCACATTGCATTGTTCAGCAACAATTTTTGCTATTAGAGCAAGTTTTGAAGATGATGGAAAAGACTTGCAATTATTTCAATGGTAACATGTAAACTAATGAAATTAGGGAGTTGTGAACTATATGTGATGCTTGAGGAGAACTTGTTAAGCTTGTAGCTGATCCTCTAGTATAGAATACTATATTTTTGTATATGTGGGGGTCGGTAGAGAAGTTCGCATGGTTGGGACATGTTTCCTTATACGAAAATAGTTGTTTTTCCTTTAGTTATTGTAGAATGCTTCTCCTTCCTCTTTGTTTCCTGCCAATTTTGAGTCGTAAATCCCTTAAAGCAATGAATGGAAAGTGTAGACACCCCATTTTTGCATCTGCCTAATTCGACAATTCGTCACCCGATTACCGTGAATTCCTAATGATGATCACAAAGAAGTCAAAGACTTGTGAGTACTGTCCCTGATTCCTTTCGTTTTCACTCTTTTCATCTCCCCTACTTGTTACGACTCGACATAGAAATTCACGCACGCTTAGGATCGCCACACGGTACACCCGATTTAGCAAGTACGTACGCTTAGGTTCGCTACACAGTTCGATAACCTAGAGACCTCGCTACGCTAGAAAAATATGACTTTGAAATTTAGAAATAATCACGTTGAAACTGAAAGAAAACTCACGTTAAAATTTGTAAAAATCTGCAAAAATAGACAAAATGACGAAAATACCCTTCATGAATTTCGGACCTCCGAAAGACCTCGAAAGTACCTCCATTGCACTTAGAATATGATTTCGGGTCTAACGGGACCCAAACCGACGAAAACAAAGAAATTTAGAAAAAATCATAAAAATGACCAAAATGCCCCTCAACTTTCAAATTCAACATAGAGATCCCGAACGTTAGAAAAATATAATAAAAATCGAAATCCAGTTAAAAATCTAATCTAACTAAAAATAAAACTCAAATAAAAATTCAAACAATTAAAACTCAAATTAAAAGTTAAACAATAAAAAAATTAAAATTAAAATCAAATAACAATTAAACAATTAAAATTAAAATCAAATAACAATTAAACAATTAAAATTAAAATCAAACAACAATTAAACAATTAAAATTAAATAATAAAACAATTAAAACTAAAATCAAGCAACAATTAAACATTTAAAAAATTAATAATTCTTTTAAAGAATTAAATAATAATTTTGTTAGTTCCCTTGCGACAATTTTTAAAGGTCCCTTTCGATCGTTTATCCTCATGTTATTTGCGACTTCGAGGAAGCTTTGCATGTGAGGAAGCTCCTTTTGCATTTTCCTGAACTGTTTGTGGAATTCAAGCACTTGACACCCTTCATTTAAAAGACTTTCAAGCAATTTTTCTACTAGAACACTGACAACTGCTTCCACCATTTTCTTGTAAAACTTCTCCGTGTAATTACAACAATACAAGTGTACATTTTTGTTAGTAAAGTTTAAAGTTTCTCTGTGTAATTACAATAATACATGTATATATGCTTGTTATCTTTTCTATATTTCCTTGTCATCATCCACACAATTTCTCTCTTGAAGTGAAAAATAAAAAAATAAAATAATAAAATAAAATAAAAATTAATTAGGAATTCAAGAAATAGGGGATTGTAGAGAGAGGGGGAGCGAACATAATGCATGTTATGTGATAGTGGGAAGAGAAAAAGTATGGGGTCTGCAATGCAATTTGAGGGGTGGGAGGATGTAATTAAATTAAACTTTACAAAAGATCATTTTTAAACGATCTCCACCGTTAAATCTATGCACATCTAATAGTTGTATTGTGCTTGGCCAAATATTTTGGCCATTTTTATGTTGCGTCTCTTTCATGTTGTCTTGGATGATATAAAGCATTTAACTCTAGTTTACAATTTATGACAGTTTCTATTGGCATCCCAACTTTTACTTATTACACTCCAATTTCTTAAAGTAAAACACACCTTTCAAATATAATAGAGTTTTGGCTCAAATTAAAATTCAATATTACAAAACATTATAACACATTCAAACAAGTTCAGTTGTTTACCATAAGAGAGCTTCTATTAACATCCCAACCCAACTTTTACTTATTATCCACCATACACTTATCTTTTTTATTTTTAATTGGACTGTAATAAGTAAAAGTTGGGGTACGATAGTAGCTCTCTTATCTATTCGTGTATATTTATATAAAATAATTTATAAATGTTTTTATGAAATAGGGAATATTAGAATATGTCTAATCATAAATTCATATTTTATTTTGATAATAAATATTAAAATTCTAACAAAATTAATTATTTTGATTAAAATATACAAAATCCTGATTGATTCAATCGAGTTTTACCAACTCGGATGAGATTTTCAAAATATCGTCTAAATGATATCGAGATGACTTGGGCAAGTTATCTCAGTCTCGGATGAGATTTGAAACCATGCTAAGGAGGAGGTTTAAGAATTTGTATTATTGGTTAGAGTATTAGATGTGAAGCATTGTAATAATGTGTACAATGATTGCACCGAATCATGTCTATTAAGATTTAGGGAGATTTAAATATGGTAGATTAGTAAGAGATTTGAACTGATTGTGGTTATTTAATCTGTTAGAGTTTGTTATTAGTTTCTATACAAACCCTATTTGGGTCTTGTAATCATCATAAAAAATAAATCATATATTAGCATTTCACATAGTATGAGAGCTCGAGCTCCAATGAGCACACCGATCCCGCTGTGTCGTTCTTTTGTCGGTGGTGTGGTCATATAGTTGGCATAATCCAATTCATCCATTTCATAGAATTTCATGTTTTTTTTTTATATTTCATCAAATATCACTTGAGCACTCAAAACTCCTATCATTAAATCCCTACATCGACACATAAAAAGATCACCTATTCTTGTTCAGAATTTTCTTCAAATGTCTACTGTGAAAGACGTACACATGCAGATCTAAAATCAGAAGAAGACGATAAAAAAAGATGGTTCCACACAAATCAACAAGATCAGATCTATGACTCCTCCCTGAAGATCTTCCAAGAATCACCTCAACAAACATTTCTTAAATGATTACTTGTTGGAGATAAAGCCTACGTCTTAAGATTCCTGGCATTTTAGATTATCCAAGTCCAAGAAGGAAAAGAAAAAAAATGTGAAAAAAAGATCAGTTCTAGTTGTTGGGCAAGACTTGTAACGCCCTAGATTTTAAACACGTGTCTCGACGAAATTCGTAAGTCAACAAATAAGAAATTTTTTTAAAGTTGGAATTTAACAAAATTGATTATACCATTAGATTCGCACTGAAATAGACTATAAGATTGCGAAAATCAAAGTTCAGGACATGGACTTTTCAATTAAAATAGGACAAATTGAATAATGACCGTTACATCCTTCAACACTATAAATACTAAAACCCTAATCCCATTGTAATCTTCTACTTTCTTAAGTTTTTTTTTTATCACTAGTTGTCATTTAGTTTAATCATCGAAATCCTTTTGATTTTTACGAAGTTTTTATCAAGATCTAAGAAATGAAACTCAAAAAAAAATCGATTCGGATTTCATATAAGACAAACGAGACAACGTAGGAAACAAAAAGGTGGATCCAAATTTCTTGTTGTAAAGAAAACCTAATTTGAGTAGTATTGTGATTTTGGTAATGAGAGTTTTATTGGATCTTTTACAATTCATATAAAAAAATTAGCTAAATACTTTATTACAATTTCTTTCCCTTTTAATAGAAATTGAATTTTAGATATACTAAAAATATAATTATGAGATCAATAGAAATTTTTTGTATTCTATAGATGAATTATATCAAATAAATTTACATAAATAATTATGCTTTTGAACGTTAATATAGATTTGTGATTTAATTCTTGAATGATCATACTTGTGCATAAAGTGTGGTAAATTATATTATAATCCTGCATTGCATATAATGATGAGAGGAAGTTGTAATTGAAAAAAAATATAAGTAATAAAATCCTGTATAGAAGATCTCGTGTATAGAGATGACCTAATGGTTGGCTGAGCCGGATTATTGATTGGATTATACTTAACGATTGACTAACCCAAGTGATAGTCAGTTTAGGTGTGTAGACCTTATGCATTCACATTTTTTTGCATCATTGATTGTCTTGTAAATAAATATACTTAGATTAATTAATTTTGTATGAAATATTTTAGAATTATCAAACTCACCCTTGCGATTAACATTTTTAAGTTAAGTTTACTCGGGAAATTAGTGTAACGGGAGTGGAGAATAAAGTTTAGGAAATTATAATCTTTTATTTATTTATTTTAAGATATAATTTCTTTTTATAAATTGGAGTGATGATTTATACATTGACAATATTTTTAAGGAGAATTTGTTTTGATGAATAAATAAAGTGGATCATTTGACTTTTATATTTTTGTAATATTCATGATCTCCATAGATAAGCCTTTTACTTGAAATTTTTATCATAGGCTTCTCATATGCCTGAGAAGTTATAAGAATCTTTTTAGGAATTACCTTTGATCGTTTGGTATTTTAAACTTATTTATCATTGATGACAATTTATGATTGTTTTTTGTAATGAAATACTATATTGTTTATTTCCAATCAAAATCACACCTATTTTTGTTAATATTTTGAAAATATGTAAAACATGAAAGTTGTGGAGTTTTCTACCTATTTTTACACCATTTTGGTTTTTTAAAAAATTGATAAAATGAAATTTATATGAGTTTTACACCGAACACATATCAAGATTTAGAGTATGCATGAATTTTTAATTAAAAATTATGTTGTGATATATTCTCATTGAAAATACCATATAGTGGATTATTTATTTATTATTTTCATAATCCTTAATTTTTACTCTTGAATATAGACTATGACATTTCTTTATTGCGATTTATAACGAATTCTTTAAAAATCCTACAAATTAGTGAGTTCATTGAACACCAGTAGGTTAGATAAAAAAAAAATTGATTTTATCATATTTGGAGGTGTTTAGTATTTTTATTAGTCATGAATACATTATTTAATTTTTAATATATTTCTTAAAGTTTTCGAATTGATATTATAAATATCGATATGAATTTTCTACACCGATTTATAATTTTCAAATTCATAGGTATCTCAAAATTAGTTAGCTATTAGAGATTAATATGTTTGTTTTTCTCTCTATTTGACTTTGATCTAATTAATATTTTTAAATTAAATTAAATTAAATGTCAATCACACCTGGGCTATAGATATTTGAATTGAATCAAAATATTGAGTCGGGTCATTGGATTCGAAATTCGGGGTCTGACAATACATCATAATGGGTATATAAGCAAGATTGATTTGGTGCATCTTGTATATGGTATACAGCAACTCCAAAGCCCAACTTATACAACAATCCATTACACAGCCATGGCAACATCTAAGTTTGAGCCCAAACAAGCGAGGACCATTTTTCTGGCTTAAAATGTGTATGTGTTTTTTTTTTTTGGGTAAGTAAAAATGCTTATGGGTTTGATACTTCCCAAAGCTCCCTAGATCCACATGAGCCTTTCAATCATTTACGATCAAGCTCATTATGGTCCATAGAGACCCATTTTCATGTTTAAGACCTAATAGAGGTAATTGCTAATGATTGAGCCCATGGAGCCGACATAGAGCTCATTTTTCTAGCCCATTAGAAACCACATTTTTGGATTAAAATCCACTAGATTTCGGTGTAGCCAAAATTGATCATGACCCATTTGAGTTGAGCGGTTAGCTCCTTTGATTTAAATACATCATTTTTTTTTTCGGGCAAACAATCACATGTTAAGCAGATTTCGTGGATTTTAACCACATCAACATCGTTTTTTCAACTCGTATTAGTATTGAAGGCTCTTCTTTGACAATTCTTTTCTTTGAATTTATTGATTTTTCAACAAACTAAAGTTGATCCTTGATCACCATTAGTTTGAGGGGGGATGCTAGTATTAGATGTGAAGCATTGTAATAAGGTGTACAATGATACATCAAATCATATCTATGAAGATTTAGATATAATAGATTTGTTAGAGATTTGAATTGATTGTGGTTATCTAATTTGATAGATTTTGTTATTAGTTTCTATACAAACCCTATTAGGTTCATGTAATCATCACAAAGAATAAATCAAATATCATCATTTCACATTATCCTGGTCGAGTCATCTAGTTTCAAATGAGCAAATTCGATGCAAAACGAGACAACTATGAAGTCGAAAGTACATAATTTGTTATAGTGATTTGAATGTTGAAGAAATAGAATCTAGAGGTTGAAGACTAAAGTCTTAAAAAATAAATTATTATAGACCATGGTTTCAAAACTCATATTAACGTCTTGTCTCATTCATGAATGAGACCGAGTTGTCTCGGAAGAGAGAAACTATTTAACTCAGTCTACAATTATTTTTTCATAAATATTTATATAAAAAGAATTATAATTTTTTAAGAAAATAAGGTAGATTAGAAGATGTTTAGTAATAAAATAATATTTTATTTATATACTAAATGCTTAATTTTTTTTAAATTAACTATTTTAATTAAAATATAAAAAATCCCAATTGATACAATGAGTTTTACTAACTTGGCTGATATTTTCAATATCATTTGAGTCATCTAGTTTTTCTTGCGAGATTTTGCATATGTGAGTCACTATGTCTATTTGTCTTGTTCATGGATGATACCGAGATTTAAAACAATGCCTCAAATCCGTTATTAGTAATTGATTGCATAATTTTCAGGTTCTTAATTTAGTAAAAACAAGATGTTGTCCTCCCATTGTTGAATCCCTTTTTAATGATTTTTTTTTTTTCAATTTAATTTGTAATTCTAGATGCCTTCATTGTGGAGTACGAATTAGTTGTTTAAAATTTCCGTGCTAAGTTGATTGACCAATGGCATGATGCCATGTGTATTAAAAAAATACACTAGATTAGTCGGTGGAGAGAAACTTTAGGGAGAAAATTTTTGAACGGCTAAGAGCTTTTGGATTTTAAGTACACATGGTAAAATCATAGCTGTTCATCAGCTTTAGCACAAAACACTTTTCACAACAAATTTGTATTCTTGTGTACGAAATGCTGTGGTGTGAGGATTGTAAGGGTGCACAAAATTCCTTAATTGTATATGATGTAATAGAAATATCGTGTTGGTTTAGGCATGATGTGCATAAATTAAATCATAATATGAGAATCTGACTTGCCTTTTCGACTCACTAGTGTGTAACATAAAATGCATTACTTCACTACAAATGTCATCCAAATGATTAAGGATCCCCCCAAGGATAGTTTTCTTGGGAATACTAGGAACTTAAGGAAATTAGACAAGTTTATCCTCAAGGGTCTCCCAAGAGCACATAAATAGAGGACCCATCTAAGGCAATTGAGAGAGAGACAATTCTAAGGCTCAAAATTCTGTCATTTTCTCTCCTTGAAGCTTTCTAGTACCCCCAAACCTTACCCAAATCTAGTCTCATACATCATAGAAACCTATACCAAAAACAAGAAGGAATAAGAAAGAAGAGAAGTCAAAGGTGGGGAGAGTCTTATATTTCTGGTTTATGTAGTAAATTCTCTCTAATCCCCTACTTCTAGCTCCCCTTTCTTTTATTTTGACCATTTTAATTTCTAGAAATTAAGTTGTAGCTAGATTACTTTTGTTTCAAATGTCTTGGGTGGTAGAGAGTAACCCCTCGATGGAGCTAATCTCCCCCTATAAGTCCATAATACTTATCTAGTGAGTATTTAATTTCTTGTATAGTTTTCATTTCAATTTCCTTTAAATTTCAAGTTTAGCTATTATTTCTCATGGTCATGGAGGAAGAGAATAATCCATCTTTATGATGTAATATTCTCTTTTATAAGTCCATTAATAAGTTCCATAGAGAATATTTCATGTATACACAATGAGCACACACCACTTTCTTTATATTTCAAAAGGACTAAGAGTCAAAGGTGGAGGTCTCCCTAGATCTACACCTACTTTTTAAGCCAACAAAAATAGTCTCATAGGAACACATCTTTATGCATAAGATTTAAGCTCCACCTAGAATATATCCATTTGTGTACACCCCAAGGACTAAACCAACAAAAAATAACTCTCAAGTGAGTAAATGAATGTATAGTAGTGCTTAAGGACCCAAAATAGTGAAATCCAAGAGAATTTGCACTCAAGTCCCAAGTCCACAAAAAAAGTCCAATGAGCACAACTTTCTTCCTTAGCTAGTTTAATGGTTTTATTTTGTGATTTTAGAGACCGATCTATAGTCCATTAGACTCTTCACTTCTCACGTCTCCTCTACTTCAAAAATCTCTAAAAAAAATCAATTTTCTATTTCATTCATTGCCATTATTTGGTAACCAACACTTTAGGGGTGGGACAGGTGCTCAATACTTTCCTTGTTCCTCAACAAAACCTCCTTTCCATTGTAGTGAGTCTCTACAAAAAACAAAAAAAATTAGATTTTAAAAACTTATTTCTATGGTGTCCATTTATACCTTAAACATTGGATGATGATGACTCCCAAACCCATGTAGACGAGGTCAAAACCATTTATAACCTCACATATTTACAATGGGGATGCGTGTTAGGATTTTAGGACATGACATGTTTAATGATCAATTCACATTAAATGTTGAAGAGTCGATACTAATCCTTTTAATCAGTGTAATGAGATTGCCAACCCATGTTGAATCGTTAATGTAGTTTGTCTCCCGAGGAAAATACTGAACTAAGATTATGCCAGAAGGGAATCTCGACGAGATTGATAAAGTAAAACATGAATTTGTCGATTTTGAGATCGTGCACTTGTGCTTTCAGCTTTGTTTCACACGCTAATGTGTTCTTATCCTGTTAGTGAGACCAAACTAAACCCCTTAATAATTAGCATTAAAGTAGGCAATCCACCTAAAAGCTGGACTGATAGCCCCTTAGTTTTCTTATTGGAACTACACTATAAAGAAGGAGGCTTCATGATGTAGCGAAAACTTGTGAATCAATAGATTCTATCGATAAACAAGCAATAACTTCAAAGAAAATAAATCAAATCAAAGCAATCCAGATTTGTTCGGATTTAATGTACTCCATTAATTGCTTGAACAAGGTGATGAGCCTATCTTGGAGGTATGAAGGATTGATTACACAAATCTAGATTTCGACACAATCAGTTCAAGATTGTTGTTTTGTTTTCCATTTGGGGGAAACAAATAGATAATACTGAAGTAACATTAAAATGTACATCGTGGGGGACATTTCTAACATGGATGTGTGTTAGAATCATAGATGCTTTTCATCGAGATTTACTTTAGCCTGACTCAAAACAAATAGAATAACAAATTTTTTGGCTAAGCTTGGAGCATGTGGGAATGATTAAGGAGAATCTACATATATAGCCTATAATAATTTGTACATAACTTTGTCATACAGACTCGGAATTTGATGATTCTAAAAACATTGAAAAGATGACTTAGAAGGCTACACGACAAAATGCCCAAGTTCTCATTCCACAAACATAACTTACGGAAGCATTTCAGCATCTTTTACCCATCCAAAATTACGGTCAAAGTTGGAGTTTCTATTTATAGAATCTTTGACCGTGAATAACACTAGCATGATTGTGATTCTGAAGTTGTGGCAGAAGAGAGTTTTAACGTAACAATCATGCTGGAGTAACATTGTGGGGGACATTGACTGACGTGGATGTGTGTTAGAACCATAGATGTTTTTCATCGATATACGAGTGAGATCTCGATGAAAGCATCAATGGTTATGTGCACAACAATGTCCCCCACGATGTCCTTCACAATGTTACTTCAACATTATTCTTAATGTAATTAGGATTCTTAATCCAATTAAGAAATGACTAAGATTTTACTATTTTAGACTTACTACAAATAATATTTACAATTTATAGTAAGTATGCAATTAGAAGATGAATTGGTTTATTTTATGTAAGTATGCCAATTAGAGTAGGATTGATTTCTTTCTTCTTTTATAAATATGGAAGGAAAACAATGAAAAAGGAATTCTTTTTCTCCCTCAATTTATTTTGTTCGTCATCTGCAGTGTTTTTGGATTAGGGAATGAGTTTTTTTTGTAATTGAGGATGTTGATTCAATACCTCGAGATCTTATGAACATCGTAACCAGAGATCTTTCGTGTAACTATGTTCGAGTTTAATGAATAAAAAGGGAGGGATCCTCCAAACTGAGCTTACCGATCAAAACAAAAATTCAAAGAGCTAAAAAACAGTTAAGAAAGAAAAGTGAATTGATTGATATTTTTTTTTCATTGAATTTCATTTTTTAAGCTCCTTATATAAATAACTTCACTATAATAATTTATAAATCTTTTAAATTACTAAAAAGTAACTTTTTAATATATCTAAATATAATACCAACTTTCTAAACTTAATATAACTTAATTTGGACACTTAAAAAAATCATTTCTAATTATAACCTAAAGATTAAAAACGAATTTAGGCAAAAGTAGAAACTTCAAAACAAATTAGAAACTCGTGAAGAATAATACTCCTAACAGGTTTGGGCTTCAACAAATCTCATTATGTTTGATACTTTGACATATTTGGTTGATCTTAATTAACAAGATCTTATTTTGGTTTGTTTAGTTGCATTGTACAACTTAATTTTGGTACGTTAATGAAGTCATGCTAGTCTGGGTTGCGAAAAGTGCAAATCAACAATTCATGTAGTGTTCTTTGGAATAAAGAAAAACAATAACAACAATTGAAGTCTTAGCATTGGGAAATTTTATGACCAAGTAAATACAAAATATAAGTCATCTAGCTGGACCCTCAATGATGCTTCAATTCCAAAGAATATTGGGAAAATTACTTAAAAGACCTTTGTGGAAGGGCATCTTTCTAAATAGTCCTAAGTTTTCAACGATTGCTTTACTGTACCTCATCTCTCACATTTTTCACGATTGAATGCCCTAACCGTTGAAACTCATCGTTTTCTTCAAAAAATTGAATTTTTAACATCTCAATCGAGTTTTGGAGACTCAATTCTATTAGAAAGGATTTAAGGAAAAAGAAGAAACCATTTTTAAGGATTTATTTATTATTATTTTTTTTAAATTTTTAAATGAAAATCAATCAAGAATAGTTCTTTTGAATTGAAATCATTTAAAAAAGTCGTCACCTAAAGATTTTAGTCGATCTTTCCATTGTATTTTAATCAGAAAAACTTAAAAATTGAAAATAGGTAGGTTTTACCAGTGTTGAGTTCACCACTTTTTATTTAATAATGGAAGACAAATGATGATAAAAGAAAATCAACCATTTCTGGGCTAACAAGAATTTGAGCCCCTTTCTCACCCTGAAGGACAGGTAACAGAAGACACAAAATTAATTAAAGCTAGATCTATTGCCAGAATATTATAGACATTGATAAAATCGATAAATGGAATATCAACATATGTAACACCAAAATCAGGGGTTCAGACAATGGACCCTACTAAGAGCTCTCCCAGATCAAATCCAACCTGATTGGATGATTGCAACCACTAAGTCAATGTGAATTTCCTTTGAATAGTAACCAACTTATCTTACCTTATAGAAGAACAAGGAAGATCAGACTTAACTTGGCCCCTTGCACGTGTGTTACAAAGCCATTTATGGGCTTACTGTTAGATGATAAAATGCAGGAAGTGTACATCATGAATGAAGTAATATGGAATGCAATTGTACGGGGTACGTGCATCCCCCTCTACACACACACATCAATAAATAAATTTCTTTCTGGGATTAATACTAGCGAAGACCTCTGTTTCTTGATTGGAAAAAAAAAACAGACAAACAATAAGATTAATTAATTCATCTACTCACATTTAATATCATTGTAGCAGACAACAGTTGATGATTTATTTCAAGGTTCACATTACAACAAACAAACAAACAAATAAACAAGTAAACACACAATCAATAAATAAAAAGCGAGCATGCAGTTCCTTAGTCAAAGAGATTCTCACCATATGAGATAGCTCCAAGGAGTTTAATTTCCCAGTCGTCCTGCTGCTTCTTCTTCTTCATGCTCCTCTTCTTTCACCCAAGTGCCATCATCATAACTCCAAGGAGGTGATGTGAGTTTGTCACAATTCCAAACTTTAAGTTGTCTTAAGAATGGCATTGCCTTTTTCATCCTAAGCCAATCTACCTCCAACTTCGGCAAAATATTCAAGATTAAGTTCTCTAATTCCCAAACCACATTGTCATTCCCAAAGAACTTTGTACTCATTCCCGTAATGTTTCCTGAAGAATAGATTATAAGTCGTTGCAAATTTGGAAGAGTAGTTGGATTGATCCATGCTGGTGTCGTTTCTCCTGGATACATTATGAATCGTAGTTCTTGAAGCTTCTGAAGAGGAGGAATCTCATAATCAACTTTCCCTATGATTTGCTCACTTATCCCATCTTTGAATTCTACCGCTAACAACTTAAGTTGACTAAGCTCAGATAAGACTTTCAGCTCCTCTTCTTTTAAATGATCTTCTGAATCGATGATAATCAGGAGTTCTCTGAGTAGCGTCAATGTTTTCAAGTCAGAAAGGTGACACCCATCTTCAACATTGGAATTTGTAAGCCTAAACCCCCAAAGTACTGTGAGGTTCACTAGATTTCTAACTTCTCTGGGTAGATACTCTATTTGTTCACATTCAATTAAAAGCAACCTGCTTAGTTTCTCCAAAGTCGTCACCTGTCTAGCAAGCCTTTTTAAATTCTCACACTCACGTAGAACAAGAGATTGAAGGTTTTGCAGATTTTCTATAGAATCCGGGAGTTCATCCAAATGCGACCTTACTATTGTGAGACAAATTACATGTGACAGAGATCCTATCTCACTCCACCAATTCACCTTGGAAGGGACATTTTCTGAAATGTTATTGGTGTTGAAACTGATGTGTAAAACCCTCAACCATTTTAATTGCGGTAATTTGGGTCCAACATTTGACGCAAACTCCTCTTCGCACAAATCCATCCCGATCATTGTCCGCAACAATTGGGGATTAATTTGATCAATCTTCGAATTATCAATATGTAGTCTGCGTGAATCGTTTGTACAAGATAGCATGCCCCTATCATCCAATCCCCAAAAATTTTCTTCCTTGGCAATCTTTATAATCATGTCACGTACCAGATCATGGACTCCACATCTTTCAATTCTCATTTCATAGCCTTCCATCTTTAAACCCAATATTAAACTACGACCGATTAATTCATCAACGTATTCAATTCCAATCTCCTCTGCAGTCCTTCCATCCCTTTCTCGAACAAAGCCTTCACCCATCCACCACCAAACTATTTCATAAATATTTATCACATAATCTTCTGGGAATGTTGCGAAATACAACATACAAGGCTTCAAATGCTTCGGAAGCTCTTCATAACTTAAGTGCAGTGGAGAAAAAATCAACTCATCTTGGACCGCCAATGCGTGCTTCAGATGCATAGATATTCGTTTCCATTCGTGGACAAAATCCCCTTTCCCTATCATCACCCCACCAACAACTCTGATTGCCAAAGGAACCCCTTTACATTGAGAAACTATCTCCTTGCCGATGTGCTCTATTTTTGGATTTGGACATTGACCTCCATTGTTTGCAAATGCTATTTTGGCGAATAATGACCAATCATCTCCATTGGAAAGAACTTTTGGACGATGTATGTGCTTCTCAATGGCCCCCATTGATCGTGCCATTACCTCATTCCTTGTCGTAACAATAACACAACCACCCTTGTTTGTATGAGACAAAGTGGCCTTCAAGCTCTCCCCCCATGACCCTTCATCTATTCTCCAAACGTCATCCAAGATTATCAAGTATCTCTTCTCATCCAACTGTTTACGTAGTTCTTCCAATAGATCACCGACATCAATGTCTAATAAATTCTTGTCCACATTCAGTTTTCTTAAAAGATTTTTGATTAATTCATCATATTTGACGGTTTGGGAAACTGTCGCAAGCAAGATACATTCGAAGGATTCCTTCAATTGAAGATCATTCATTATCTTTTGAGCAAGGGTCGTTTTACCTATTCCGCCCATCCCCACAATCCCAATGACCCTCATGGGTCCACTTGCATCCATGACCCATTGTTTAATTTTCTTTGCATCATCTTCTAGGCCTACTATTTCAGTATCATTCACCATGATTGGATATCTTATTGGTCGACTAGTTCCGGCACGTTCATCACTTGGAAGATTGACAGTTGAAGGCATGTAAGTTCTCATTTTCTCTGTAAGATCTCCTATTTCTTGATTTATTTCACTCAATCTCTTTCCCATTTGATAACGATGTTTTAATAATGAAAGAGAGATGCAACACAGGAACTTGTATTTCCGTCTTCGTCTTTGTCGTCGTCTTAGAAACAACTCACAATCTTCTGTAATGTTCTCAGCTTCATATAATAATTTTGTTAGTTCCCTTGCAACAATTTTTAAAGGTCCCTTTCGATCATTTATCCTCATGTTATTTGCAACATCGAGGAAGCTTTGCATGTGAGGAAGCTCCTTTTGCATTTTCTTGAACTGTTTGTGGAATTCAAGCACTTGACGCCCTTCATTTAAGAGACTTTCAAGCAATTTTTCTACTAGAACACTGACAACTGCTTCCGCCATTTACTTGTAAAACTTCTCTGTGTAATTACAACAATACAAGTGTACATTTTTGTTAGTAAAGTTTAAAATTTCTCTGTGTAATTACAATAATACATGTATGTATGCTTGTTATCTTTTCTATATTTCCCTGTCATCATCCACATAATTTTTCTCTTGAAGTGAAAAATAAAAAAATAAAAATTAATTAGAAATTCAAGAAACAAGGAATTGTAAAGAGAGGGGTAGCAAACATAATGCATGTTATGTGATAGAGGGAAGAGAAAAAGTATGGGGTCTGCAATGCAATTTGAGGGGTGGGAGGATGTAATTAAATTAAACTTTACAAAAGACCATTTTTAAACGATCTCCACCGTTAAATCTATGCATATCTAACAGTTGTATTGTGCTTGGCCAAATATTTTGGCCATTTTTATGTTGCGTCTCTTTCATGTTGTCTTGGATGATATAAAGCATTTAACTCTGGTCTACAATTTATGACAATTTCTATTGACACCCCAACTTTTACTTATTACACTCCAATTTCTTAAAGTAAAACACACCTTTCAAATATAATAGAGTTTTGGCTCAAATTATAATTCAATATTACAAAACATTATAACACATTCAAACAAGTTCAGTTGTTTACCATAAGAGAGCTTCTATTAACATCCCAACCCAACTTTTACTTATTATCAACGATACACTTATCTTTTTTATTTTTAATTGGAGTGTAATAAGTAATAGTTGGGGTACGAATATTAGCTTTTTTATCCATTCGTGTATATTTATATAAAATAATTTATAAATGTTTTTATGAAATAGGGAAGATTAGAATATGTTTAATCATAAATTCATATTTTTTTTTGATAATAAATATTAAAATTCTAACAAAATTAATTATTTTAATTAAAATAAACAAAATCTCGATTGATTCGATCGAGTTTTACCAACTCGGATGAGATTTTCAAAATATCGTCTAAATGATATTGAGATAACTTGTGCAAATTACATTGGTCTCATACGAGATTTGAAACCATGCTAAGGAGGAGGTTTAAGAATCTGTATTATTGGTTAAATGTGAAGCATTGTAACAAGGTGTACAATGATACATCGAGTCATATCTATGAAGATTTATGGAGATTTAAGTATGGTAGATTAGTCAGAGATTTGAACAGATTGTGGTTATCTAATCTGTTAGTGTTTGTTAATAGTTTCTATATAAACCATATTTTGGTCATGTAATCATCTTCAAGAATAAATCTAATATTAGCATTTCACATGGTATGAGAGCTCAAGCACCAATGAGCACAACGATCCCGCTGCGTCGTTCTTTTGCCGACAGTGTGATCATATAGCCAGTGGAATCCCATTCATCTATTTCATAGAATTGCATCTCTTTTTTATATTTCATCAAACATCACATGAGCACTCAAAACTTCTGTCATCCAAATCCCTACATCGACACATCAAAAGATCACCTATTCTTGTTCAAAAATTTCGTCAAATATCTATCGTGAAAGACATACACATGCAAATTTAAAATTAGAAGAAGAAGAAAAAAAAAGTTGGCTCCACACGAACAACAAGATCAGATCTATGACTCCTCTCTGAAGATCATCCAAGCATTACCTCAACAAACATTTCTTAAAAGATTACTTGTTGGAGATAAAGCCCACCTCTTAAGATTCCCGACATTTTAGATTTGCCAACTCTAAGAAGGAAAAGAAAAAATGTGAAGAAAAGATCAGTTCTAGTTGTTGGGGAAGACAAGTAACGCCCTGGATTTTTAAACACGTGTCTTGAGAAAATTTGTAGGTCAACAAATAGGAATTTTTTTTTTTAAGTTGGAATTTTATAAAACCGATATACCATTAGATTCGCACCGAAATAGACTATAAGATCGTGAAAATTGAAATTCAGGACATGGACTATTCAATTAAAACAAAACAAATTGAATAATGACCGTCATGTCCTTTTAACTCCATAAATACTAAAACTCTAATCCCATTGTAGTCTTTTACTTTCTTAAGTTTCTTTATTACTAGTCGTCATCTAGTTTTATCATCGAAATCTTTGATTTTTTACAAAGGTTTTATCAAGATTTAAGAGATGAAACTCAAAATAAAATTGATTCGGATTTCACAGAAGACGAACTGGACAACATAAGAAACAAAGAGGTGGACCCAAGTTTCTTTTCATAAAGAAAACCTAATTTGAGTAGTATCGAAATTTGGGTAAGAGAGTTTTGTTGGATCTTTTACAATTTATAGATTTATGATTTAATTCTTGAATAATAATACTTGTGCATAAAGTGTGGTGAATTATATTATAATTATGCATTTCATACAATGATGAGAGCGAGTTGTAATTGGAAGAAGATCTTGTGTATAGAGATGACGTAACGGTTGGCTGAGCCGGGTAATTGATTGCACCATACTTCACGGTTGACTGACTCAGGTAATAGTCAGTTTAGGTGTGTAGACGTCATGCATTCACATTTTTGTTTTTTGTTTTTTTGCATCAGTGATTGTCTTGTAAATAAATATACTAGGATTAATTAATTTTGTATGAAATATTTTAGATTTATCAAACTCACCCTTGCAATTAACATTTTCAAGTTGTGTTTACCTGGGACATTAGCCTGACGGGAGTGGAGAATAAATTTTAGGAAATTATTATCTTTTACCTATTTATTTATTTAAAGATATAATTTCTTTTTCTAAATTGGAATGATGATTTATTCGTTGAAGATACTTTTAAGAAGAATTTGTTTTGATGAATAAATAAAGTTTTGGTGAATCATTTGACTTTTATATTTTTGTAATTTTCATGATCTCCATAAAAATGCTTTTTACTTGAAATTTTATCATAGGTTTCTCATATGCCTGAGAAGTTGTAAGAATTGTTTTAGTAATTATCTTGATCATTTAGTATTTTAAACATATTTATCATTGATGAAAATTTATAATTGTTTTTTGTACTGAAATGTTGTATTATTGATTTCCAATCAAAATCACACATATTTTTATTCATATTTTGAAAATGTGTAAAACATGAAAGTTGTGGAGTTTTCTATCTATTTTTACTCCGTTTTGATTTTTAAAAAAATTGATAAAATGAAATTTATATGAGTTTTACACCGAACACATATCAGGATTCAAAGTACGCGGAAAATTTTAATTAAAACT
This sequence comes from Akebia trifoliata, assembly GCF_017979445.1. NCBI lineage: Eukaryota > Viridiplantae > Streptophyta > Magnoliopsida > Ranunculales > Lardizabalaceae > Akebia > Akebia trifoliata. Next base: position 454,754 of record NW_028237131.1, on the reverse strand, counting down.
TATATTTTGAAATATTCTCATTGAAAATACCATATAGTGAATTATTTATTTATTATTTTTATAATCCTTAATTTTACTCTTGAATATAGACTATGAGATTCCTTTAAACGAATTCTTTAAAAATCATACAAATTAGAGTTTTCTGAGTTCATTGAATATCAGTAGGTTAGATAAAAAAAAATAGATTTTATCATATTTGGAGGTGTTTAGTATTTTTATTAGTCATGAATATATTTTTAAATTATTACTATATTTCTTAAAGTTTCCGAATTGATATTATGAATATCGATATAAATTTTCTACACCGATTTAAAAATTTTCAAAATATTAAGTATCTTAAAACTAGTTAGCTGTTAGAGATTAATATGTTTTTTTTTCTCTTTATTTATATATTTATTTGACTTTAACTAATTAATATTTTTAAATTCAATTAAATGTTATGACAATCACACCTGAGTTTTAAATATTTGAATTGGACAAAAATATTGAGTCGGGTCATTGGATTCGAAATTCAGGGTCTAACAAGATATCGTAATGGGTATATAAGCAAGACTAATTTGGTGAATCTCATATATGGAATACAACAACTCCAAAGCCCAACTTATACATCAATTCAATCCACAACCATGGCAACATCAAAGTTTGAGCCCAAACACAACCCAAACAAGGGAGGCCCATTTTTAAATCCAAAATTCATTTTGTTAAATAAAAATGCTTATGAGTTTGTGTTTTTTTTTTTTTTGGGTAAGTAAAAAATGCTTATGAGTTTGATATGCCCAAAGCTCCCTAGATGCACATGAGCCTTACAATAATTTATGATCAAACTCATTATGGTCCATAAAGACCCATTTTCGTGTTTAAGACCCAATAGAGGTTATTGCCAATGATTGAGCCCATGGAGCCGATATTGAGCTCAGTTTTCTAACCCGTTAGAGACCACTTTTCTGATTAAAATCCGTCAGGTTTCTATCTAGCTAAAAGCGATCATGGCCCATTTGAGTTGAGCGGTTAGCTCCTCCTCTCATGAACATTCTAATTTAGATACATCATTTTTTTTTTTTCGGGCAAACAAGCACAAGTTAAGCAAATTTCATGGATTTTAACAACATCAACATCGTTTCTTCAACTCGTATTAGGATTGAAGACACCTCTTCGACAATCCTTCTCTTAGAAGTTATTGATTTTTTAACAAACTAAAGTTGATCCTTGATCACCATTAGTTTGAGGGGGAATGTTAGTATTAAATGTGAAGCACTGCAATAAGGTGTACAACAATATACCGAATCATATCTATGAAGATTTAGATATAGTAGATTAGTTAGAGATTTAAATTGATTGTGGTTATCTAGTTTGCTATTATTTTCTATTTAAATCCTATTAGGTTCATGTAATCATCATAAAGAATAAATCAAATATCATCATTCCCCGTTATCTTAGTTGAGTCATCTAGTTTCAAATGAGCCAATTCGATGCAAAACGAGACAACAATGAAGTCGAAAGTACATAATTTGTTATAGTGATTTGAAAGTTGAAAGAACTAGAATCTAGAGGCTGAAGACTAAAGTTTTTTTAAAAAAAAATTATTATAAACCAAGGTTTCATAACTTAGATTGACGTCTTGTCTCGTTCATGAATGAGATCGTGCTATCTTGTACGAGATAAATCATTTAACTCAGTTTACAATTATTTTTTCATAAATATTTATATAAAAATAATTATAATTTTTTAAGATTAGAAGATGTTTAGTAATAAAATCATATTTTATTTATATACTACATGCTTAATTTTTTTTAAAATTAATTATTCTAATTAAAATATTAAAAAATCCCAATTGACACAAACAAGTTTTACTGACTTGGCTGATATTGTCAATATCGTTTGAGTCATCTAGTTTTTCTCACGAGATTTTGCATATGTGAGTCACCATGTCTATTTGTCAATTATATCCATGTTTGTAGTACTCAAAATCAACTAATCCACTAATCCATCCAATAATGAGTCTGACTTTGAAACGGTCAAATTTTGAAGGAACCCTCACACGTAGAGTTTTGAATTTATTTCACACCTACAATTTTACTAAAATTTAAAACACCTCCATAGAAATCCCACGTGTAATTCAGTGGAGAGGGCTCCGTCAGAATTTTAAAGCTTTCAGACAAGTTGACTCTTCCAATTGAATAAAATAAATAAAATATATTTTTATGCAAATAAGTTATACAATCCTAAACTGAGGAATATTTGAAACACTTAGATAAGATCCTACTTGATCTGTATATTTATTATTGATTGACTAGGTGACCATGATCAATAAGGCAACTCATTTTTATTTTCAATAAAATAATCCAACGGTTAGGATTTTATGCAAATCCCTATGATAATTATCTAAAGAAAAACTACCAACCGTTGGATTTTGATCCTGTCTTTTTGATCCTGTCTTACAAATGGAAAGAAAATATAACCACTTACAAGAATTTTGGTAATTTATATCTTCTCTTCTCTTCTCTTCTCTCTATTGTGGGATTTAGTTACCTGCACCGATTTAGACTTTTCCCTCAAGTTTAAATTCTTAAATATAATATATATATATATATATATATATATATATATGGGGACGGTTCAACAGCCCTAAAGTTTGCCAAGTTTGGTGTCAAACATTTTTCAAAATATGAGTTAGAAGCTTTGGAATGAGCTGATTTTTTGTGAGGATGATCTTTATGATGAGGAGATCATCCTCACCAAAAATCAGTCTATTCCAAAACTTCTAACCCCATCAAAAGTGATATACAAAAATTGGACGGTCCACGATTCTTCAACTTGTAAACTAGGGTTAGAAGTTTCAAAATGAGCTAATTTTTTGTGAGCATGATCTCTTCACCGTAGAGATCATCCTCACAAAAAATCAGCCTATTCCAAAACTTCTAACCCCATCAAAAGTGATTTGCAAAAAATGTTTGGCATCAAACTTGGCAAACTTTAGGGCTGCTGAACCGCTCCTTATATATATATGGGAAATGTTCAATACCCTAAGCTTTACCCTACACTTTAACAAACGTGTTTTGTCCTACATGGGTTAGAAATTTTGGAATGGGCTGATTTTTGGTGTGGATGATCTCTATGATTAGTAGATCATCCTTACAAAAAATCAGCCAATTCCAAAAAATTTAGCCCCATGTTTACAAGTTGAAAAATCGTGGACCATCCATTTTTTGTAAACCATTTTTTTGGGGTTAGAAGTTTTGGAATGGGCTGATTTTTGGTGAGGATGATCTCTATGATTAGAAGATCATCCTCCCCAAAAATCAGCCCATTCCGAAATGTTTAGCCCCATGTTTACACGTTGAAAAATCGTGGACCGTCCATTTTTTGTAAATTATTTTTGATGGGGTTAGAAGTTTTGGAATGAGCTGATTTTTGGTGAGGATGATCTCCTCACCATAGAGATCATCCTCACCAAAAATCAGCCCATTCCGAAACTTCTAACCCATGTAGGACAAAACGCGTTTGTTAAAGTGTGTGGTAAAACTTAGGGTGCCGAACGGGACCCTATATATATATGATCCCGTTCAGCACCCTAAGCTTTACCACACACTTTAACAAACGTGTTTTGTCTTACATGGGTTAGAAGTTTTGGAATGGGTTGATTTTTAGTGAGGATGATCTCAATGGTGAGGAGATCATCCTCACCAAAAGTCAGCTCATTCCAAAACTTCTAACCCCATCAAAAATGATTTACAAAAAATGGACGGTTCACGATTTTTCAACGTGTAAACATGGGGCTAAACATTTCGGAATGGGCTGATTTTTGGGGAGGATGATCTTCTAATCATAGAGATCATCCTCACCAAAAATCAGCCCATTCCAAAACTTCTACCCATGTAAGACAAAAAACATTTGTTAAAGTGTGTGGTAAAACTTAGGGTGCTGAACATTTCCCTATATATATATATATATATATATATATATATATATTTTCTTTTAATAAGAGAGAGGATTTTGGTTCGTACCTGTTTCGCCGTTCTCTGTGGATTAAGGTTTCTTCGGACTGGGATAGATGGAGAGAGAGGAAAGATGAGATGAGAAAAGCTTTGATGACTTCTGACCTTTAGAGTGGATGTGGTGCGACAGAGAGGGACTGAATGCGTGTGGGTCCTGCGATGTAATTTCTGTGGTGTTTAGGCGAGGATGTAATTAAATCAAATTTTACAAAAGATGTTATTTTAAACAATCTCTACCGTTAAATTTATATAGATCTAACGGTTGTATTGTATTTGGTCAAAGATGACGGCCAGTTTGACCTTGCGTCTCTTTCACGTTGTCTTAGACGATATAAAGCATTTAATAGTGTCAACCCAAGTTTGGGTTAGTATCATCAACCCATTTTGACACGTTTAATTATTTTATCATTAACGTGTAATTTTAAATATATCAATAATTATTTAAGAATTTTATAAATTACATTTTTTTTAACAAGAATTTCCTATAATTTTTTTATAATATATTTTATTTTTTTAATTCTATAAAATATAAAAGATGTAGTTTGTCTCCCGAGGAAAATACTGAACTAAGATTATGCCTGAAGGGAATCTTGACGAGATTGATAAAGTAAAACATGAACTTGTCGCTTTTGAGATTGTGCACTTGTGCTTTCAGCTTTGATTCACACGCTAATGTGTTCTTGTTCCGTTAGTGGAACCAAACTGAACCAAAGTAGGCAATCCACCTAAAAGTCGGACTGATAGCCTTTTAGTTTTCTTGTTGGAACTACACTATAAAACAGGAGGTTTCATGATGTGGTGAAAACTTGTGAATTAATAGATTCTATCGATAAACAAACATTAACTTCAAAGAAAATAAATCAAATCAAAGCAATCTAGATTTGTTTGGGCTTAATGTACTCCATTAATTGCTTGAACAAGGTGATGAGCCTATCTTGGAGGTATGAAAAATTGATTACATAGATCCAGATTTCGACACGATCAGTTCAAGATTGTTGTTTTGTTTTTCATTGGGGAAAAACAAATGAATAATGGTGAAGTAATATTAAAATGTATACCGTGGGGGACATTTCGGACGTGGATGCATGTTAGAATCATAGATGTTTTTCATCGAGATTTACTCTAGCACGACTCGAAACAAAAACATCGACAAATTTTTTGACTAAGCTTGGAGCATGTGGGAATGATCCAAGGGAATTTAAATACATAGCCTATAGTAATTTGGGTATAACTTTGTCATATGAACTTGAAATTTGACGATTCCAAAAGCATTCGAAAGAGGACTTAGAGGGTTACACGACAAAATGCTCAAGTGCTCATTCCACAAGAATAACTTACGGAAGCGTTTCAACATCGTTTACCCATATGAAATTACGGTCAAAGTTAGACTTTCTATTTATAGAATCTTTGACCGGGAAAGAACTCTAGCATGATTGTGATTCTGAAGTTGTGGCAGGAGAGAGTTTTAACATAGTAGTCGTGCTGGAGTAACATTGTAGGGGATATTGACTAACGTGGATGTGTATTAGAACCATAGATGTTTTTCATCAATATACTAGTGAGATCTCGATGAAAGCATCAATGGTTCTGTGCATAGCAATGTCCCCCACGATGTCCCTCACAATGTTACTTCAGCATTACTCTTAACGTAATTAGGATTCTTAATCCAATTAAGAAATAACTAGGATTTTGCTATTTTAGACTTACTATAAATAATATTTACAATTTATAGTAAGTATGCGATTAGAATATGAATTGGTTTCTTTTATGTAAGTATGCCAATTAGAGTAGGATTGATTTCTTTCTTCTTTTATAAATATGGAAGGACAGTAATGACGAAGGAATTCTTTTTCTCCCTTAATTTTGTTCTTTATCTGTGATGCGTTTGGATTAGGGAATGAGTTTTTTTTTGTAATCAAGGATGTTGATTCAATACCTCGAGATCTTACGAACATTGTAACCGGAGATCTTTCGTGTAACTATGTTCGAGTTTAATGAATAAAAATGGAGGGATCCTCGAAATTGAGCTTACCGATCAAAAAAGAAATTCAAAGAGCTAGAAAGTGATTAAGAAAGAAAAGTGAATTGATTGATATATATATTTTTTTCATTGAATTTCATTTTTTAAGCTCCTTATATAAATAACTTCATGATAATAACTTATAAATCTTTTAAACTACTAAAAGTAATTTTTTAATCTATCTATAATAAAATACCAACTTTCTAAACTTAATATAATTTAATTTGAACACTTGAAAATCATTTATAATTATAGCCTAAAGATTAAAAACGAATTGAAGCAAAAATAGAAATTTCAAAACAAATTAGAAACTAATGAGGAATAGTACTCTTAAAATAACTATGAAAATAAAAATCCTAATAAAACTAGGAAACTACTTAAGATTCTAACTAGAACTGTAGATGTCCTACATCACTTAAAAGCAGTCGTAGTGTGCTAAAATCAAGATTTAAGATTCTTGTTGTCTAATCGCACATAAGAAAGATGAAGATTCAATTTTAGAGACGCTCTTGTGTGAAGAGGTAGGGACTCTTTAGATGGTATAGTATAATAAGAGCACGACATTTTGTCTTTGGAAAAATTGACTCATCAAAGTTGACCGAACGGATCGTTTAAGGTGGTGGGAGATTCTATAAGTACCGCCATCCCCCTCTATTTCCTCTCATACATGTCCTAGTAGGGACTCTTAATATGGTAAAGTGTCCATGAGGGACATGATTTCAAAGTGCCACTACTCATGTGGTATGCATCGATGTGAAAGGGTTATTGGTATTCCTATTAAAATTTGCAAAAAAGTCTTGATAATCTAACTTACCCACGTGGCATACTCAACTGACACCCCTGACGTGAAATGTTCAAAAATTGTAGATCTGCACCCCTTGGGATACACGATTCACTCGGGATACACTTTTTTATGAGGAAGTGCAATTGTGTATCCCGAGCCATGCAAAACTACGATTCCTATGAAAAACCTTATTTGCAATCCACATGAGTCATGACAACTATATAGACTACTTGATCTGTATATTTATTGACAACTCATTTTTATTTTCAATCGAGAGAAGTATATTAAATATGGTTCATTATCAAGAGAGGTAAGTAAAAAATTTCCCAAAAAAAAAAAAAGAAAACAACATATGCTTATATTAACTAATCAAATAATCCAACGGTTAGAATTTAATGCAAATCCCTATGATAATTATCTCAAGAAAAACTACCAACCGTTGAATTTTGATCTTGTGTTATTTCTTGCGTTCATTAAAACAAGGAAATTAAAACAAATGATAAAAACCATTATACAAATGGAAAGAAAATATAACTACTTACAAGAATTTTGGTAATTTATATCTTCTCCTTCTCTTCTCTTCTCTCTTATTGTGGGATTAGTTACCTGCAACGATTCAGACATTTCCCACAAGTTTAAAATCTTAAACACAATAATAATAATAATAATATATTTTTTTTAAGAGAGAGGACTCTGGTTCGTACCTGTTTCGCCGTCTTCTGTGGATTAGGGTTTCTTCTGAATGGGAGAGATGCAGAGAGCAAAGATGAGATGAGAAATGAGAAAAGCTTTGATGACTTTTGAGTGGGGATGGTATCTTTCAACTTAATTATTCAAATGTGCCTCTACCTAAAATAATATGAACAAAGACCAGCTAGAAGGATATTAATATAAATATCATCTTATTGAAAGATGAGCAATCTTATAGAATTATAATTGAAGCAGGCGAGGAATCTTATTGAAAGATGAGATGAGAAAAGCTTTGATGACTTTACAAAAGATGCTGTTTTAAACGATCTCTACCGTTAAATCTATGCAGATCTAACGGTTGTATTGTGTTTGGTGAAAGATGTCGGCGATTTTGACCTTACTTCTCCTTCGCATTGTCCCGGACGATATAAAGCATTGAACTACGTTTACAATTATTTATGAGAGTTTCTATTGGCATCCCAACTTTGCCTTATTACACTCCAATTTTTCAGAAATTTTAAATCTTAAATACAATAATAAATATTTTTTTTATAATAATAATAGTTCCAAGAAAATCTTGTTCGATTTCAGCCTCCAAACAAGGTATTAGAGGAGGGCATTTCAGTCAAAATGCCACTTTTGTCATTTCCATACCATAATTCTTCGTTCCTTTCTTGTTAGGAGGAGCAAAGAAAATAAAAAATTGATGGAATTTCCTAGAACTTTCAAAATTAGTTGGTAATATTAACACCACACAAAATTAGTAGGTTTGGGTCAAGTCTAATTGGACTTGAGTCATAATAGTGTCAATCCGTCTAATCCGATTACTAAATGGATTAGATTCGGATTAGGCTCATCAACCCGTTTATCTTGTTTTGACATGTTTAGTTGTCATTAACGTGTAATTTTAAATATATCAACAATTATTTAAGAATTTTGTAAATTACCTTTTTTTACAAGAATTTTCTATAAAATATAAAATGTGTCTTAAGATATTTTTTTAAATAATTAGTGATTAAACTTTTAATTTATGAGAGAAAAAATACTTTTCTTAGAAGGTTATTTATTTATAATTATATTTTTTTAAACTTATTTTTTCATTGACATCTAGAGGCATGTAATGTACGATTCCTAATATGCTGATCCATGTGGGCAAAAAGACTCTTAGTAAGTGTAATGGTATGTTGTAGAAATGTCCATTATATTGATTCCTCTGTTATAGTACCTTTTATCCCTATCTATTTTAATAGTGTAAAGGTATGTTAGACCTGTCATGATAAATAACTATCAAAAACTCGTTTTGAAAAATTGATTTTTTTCTGTTTTGTAAATTTGAGTGTTTTAAATTTAGATCCTCTTAATCCTTTTATGATGGACCAATTCAGAACTTTCCCAAAAGTCTAAAATCTTATATATGATATAATGTTTTATAATAATAGTTCCAAGAAAACCTTCTTCCATTTCAGCCTCCAAACAAGGTATTGGAGGAAGCACTACGTCATATTCCAGGATAAACGACTGCCCTTGCAGTTGGTTGCGCAGTCGTTTTAAAAGGAGTCGCGATTAAAATGCGACTGCTGAAGAAAGTCAGAAAAAACGACGGCTTTAATCTATTAAAATAACCGTCGAAAAAAACGACGGTCATTACACATAATTTGGAACGGCTTAAAACCGTTCCAAATCTGAAAGCACTACCAAAAAAAATATACATTAGACATCGATTGAAATCCGATGTCTATAAGACTGATGTCCTAAGTCTGCGACTTTGGACATCGGTTACAAACCGATATCTAAACTTAAAGGAAGGAAAAAAGAGATATGCCCATACGGATGGGATTTGACAAAACTTAAATGGGGTTGCAATTATGATTTCAGGAATATCAACGGCTGAGGAACTTAAAGGAATCAGGCCATAAGCAGCTTCCCAAATAGTACAAATTCTCCATTAATCCACTTGAGTGTGTTTAGAAGATCTCTTCTCCTCAAAGTCTCCTTGCTTCAACACACCCAAGATCTTTTCCTTGAAATCAGACCTGTCCCCTCCTGCATCACCATCCTCCACCTCCATCTCCTCATCATCTCTTCCATCCTCAATCTCCATACTCGGGTCCTCATTGGTATCAGCCAAAGCAGTTATGTCCACGGCCATCTCTATCTCCTCCGATGATCCATTCTGAGAGAGTTGCAATGCTTGTAGTGTTTTATTCTTCCGATGATCCATTCTAGGATATGCTTTCCAACCACATCTACTGATATAAATCTTGCAGAATTGGCAAACCTGTAGAGGCTCATTTTCATCAGTGGAGTCAAGCATCTCATTCACCAAGATCTGACGTTCTGTAGGACCACCAAAAGCTAAGCACTTCTCCACAACATTAGAAGCAAACTTCTGCTAGCTCATTTGAACTATCTGCCCAGTTAATTTTTTGGTTATGGAAGAGCGTTCGTGTGGCTTGCCATGCTCTATTACATGCTGTTACCAATACAAGTAATAAATCAATTGAAAGAACATGTGAACTATATTATTTTAAGCACATGAAGTTGCAAAGTCAACAGTTTACAAGTATAGATGGTGTGGGGAAGGGCTTAGACCCATAGCTCAGTTGGTTTGCCACATTGCAAAGCAACTTTGAGGTCGTGGGTTCAAATCCAGCTTACCCATCCCAAAATATATATATATATATATATGGCGGGGGGAATGAATGAGATCAGTGATATTGTGACATTAAATTAATACTAATAAGATGATCCCAGACCATTGGATATATGCTATGCTGTTTTTGTAGATGAACATCAGCTGTTTTTGCCATTTGAGCGGCACAAATAAAGTCCATCAGCTCCATAATGGAGGTATCTGGATCTGCAAACATTTTAAAATTGATAATCTAAGAATAAGCGATGAAACAGTAATAAAAATGCACCGATTTCTATGCTGAACTTGAATTAACACTGCAATTAATGTCACTGTTTCACATGGAAAAACCAATGTGGGTTATCTTAAGAAGATGTCATGCAGTTCAATAGCGAGAAGCTTTAACAGAGAGAACAAGAGATGGGCCTCACTAGGGTGTCTTAGATGTTCAACAGTTTTAAGTAGCTGATTTCAATTTATTATTATTTTTTTTAGGGAAAAGGGGGGGGGGGGGGAGGGGGGGCGAGTTGGTTTTGAGCATTCCTGCGCTAGATATAAGCATAAACAACAGCCATGTATAGCATCTGATGCACGAAAATTGTGAAGATATTTACAATCTTAAACTTCCAATGTAGGATACACACCACAAGCATCAATGGCTGACGAAGCCTCATCTACGAGGAAGCCCATATCCACTAAGTGCAACAATTTCTTCTCCTTGGCAGATGGATGTTCAACATCCTCCTGGCACCAAGAATCAGGAAATTTGAACCAGAGCACATGCTGTTAGCCAGAACGAATATCTTTTAAACTGCACAATATTTCCCTCATTCAATAGAGTTTGGAATGTGAAAATTTAACTGAAAGTATAATCAAAGAAAGAATGAACCAAAAAATCATTTTCTATTGCATGAAACACCTCAAATCATATGAAGAGAAGATCTGCATGAACGAAGTACATAATTCTTCTCATAGCGCTCATGGGCTTCCATTGTTATCATACCATCCACAATCATTAAATCATATTGGCATTGGAACTACCAGTCAAGGTCCAGGTTTAGAAAATTCAAGAGGAAGCAACAAGGATCTGTGAGTTTCCTTTATTTTTTTTTTCTTTTCGTAGTATTTTTCTTCTTTCCTTTTTTCGAAAAGGAATGGAACAATTGAACGCATTGTCAAATAGTTAAAGAATTATAGGTAATGTCAATTGTTATATAAGCAATGAATAATAGTTAAAGAATTATAGGTAATGTCAATTGTTATATAAGCAATGAATATGGATAATCCTACTACGCTTCGTAACTTCACTTTGTAATGCAATTTAAATCATGAAATTAATCTAGATAGGCAAGTAAGACCTAATATGCCCCACTTATGCATTCTATATGCACAATAGAGAAGGTTTCAACCTATTGCAAGATCCTAAGTCTTTAAACAGCATCAGCACACATGTATGCCAGTTCTGCATATCTGTATAGACTAGAGTTTACCCATGCTGTAGGCACGGGCATCCTCTTCGGGGTTAAGTAAAACCACACAAAACAAATAGAAAACCCCAACTCGAGATTGTACAGGAGCTTGAGAAATAATTTTCACCTCCCCATGATTTTCATGAACATCTTGACCATAAATTGTTAGAGCTGAACAGGTAGACAGTGACATGATGTGGACAATGGGCCTTTCCACATGGTCAATACAGCTGGTTATCTATCAGATGGGGAGTCTACATTAATCATGTCAGTCCTTCACATAGAAAGAAAAGTCCACCACCCCTGTACTGTGGTATGGATTGCCACTCCATAAACCTTTTCCCTTTTTTGAATCAACAATTTGCTAAATTATATATCTCGATAAAACTTAACCCATACAATATACGAAATAGAAAAGCGGGAATATGATCACTTTAATATCAAATATAATCAAGACTATTACGTAACAACATCACAAAAACACTATTTTTCACTTATTTCTCTAGATCATCACCAGAGACTAAATAACACTCAATCAATCAAATGCTAAAAAGGCAAGGAAACTAATCATTTCACAATTTTCACATGACAATTATTGCTCAATCTCCACAAAAAATACCAACTCTACCACAATTCATTTTAGGAGATGGGTTTTCTCAATAGACAACAAAAATCTTGACTAAAGTGGCAGGGTATTTTTAATTGTTGCTGCTGAGGCACCGGATGGCCGGACCCAAAGTGTTCGACACATTTCTCCACCTCACCATCTACCTAGTATTTTTTTTAAGTGGTATAAGGGTCCAATGAGGGACCCCCATGGCATCTGGAACCTGAGTGGGCATCTTTAAAGTCTGTACCTCTTCCACTTCCTGTGAGTTCTAAAAAAAATCTTATTCTACCCATTAAACAGAATGGAATACTAGACACAAATTACCTAGAAATGTAGTTAGAAATATCCCAAGTTCAAAATTTCTGATTGTTTGCCAAAGGTTACTATTTTTACACAAATTACCTAGAAATGTAGTTACAACTATGTCAACTTTCATGTCTATCTTCATGTGTTATTGTATGATGTTTTAAGTGCATATACATCTTCAGGACAAACAACTAAGGGAAGGGTCAACAAAACGTGTTGAAACAGAGATTTTGACTGAGCATAAGAAGAAAGAGCGAGAAGCGGCAAAGAAGGGGAAACAATCATTTTATCTCAAGAAATGTATATTTCCATCTCTCCCTTCTCATATATCTGCTATAACTTAAAAGCTCACTGACGTGGCAGAGTTTTACTCTCCGATTATTGCTGATATGACGGTCTGAGTTTGCGTAGCTTGGACGGTCTATAATTTTTCAACAAAAATTGGACGGTCTAGAAGTTTCATAATTAGCTGATTTTTGGCAAGGATGATCTCCTCACCACAGAGATCATCCTCACAAAAAATCAGCCCATTCCAAACATTTTTGCCCATATAAGACAAAACACGTTGTCTATATGTGTGTTGAAATGGTTGTCGTTTGAACCTGACCCATATATATATATATATATATATATATATATATATATATGGGTCGGGTTCCTGCAACACACATTGCGACACACATATAGACAACGTGTTTGTCTTATATGGGCAAAAATGTTTGGAATGAGCTGATTTTTTGTGAGGATGATCTCTGTGATGAGGGGATCATCCTGGCAAAAACTCATCCCATTCCAAAACTTGTAACCCCATCAAAATTGATTTACAAAAATTGGACGGTCTATAATTTTTCAATAAAAATTGGACGGTCTAGAAGTTTTGGAATGAGCTGATTTTTGGCAAGGATGATCTCCTCACCACAGAGATCATCCTCACAAAAAATCAGCCCATTCCAAACATTTTTGCCCATATAAGACAAAACACGTTGTCTATATGTGTGTTGAAATGGTTGTCGTTTGAACCTGATCCTATATATATATATATATATATATATTCTTTTACTTATGAATTCTGATAGTCCTTAAACATGTAGTAATAAAGATTCATTAACAGTTTAAGAATGTAAGATAAGGACATATATAGGAAAAATGAATGGGGACAAGTTATTGTCTTGTGTAAGGGTAGTGAGAGGTTACATACTGGCAAGTTATTGTCAATGTTACCTATCAAAGTAACAATCACTCTTAAGTTAATGTCCAGATGTGCCAATCATTGTTCAAAATAATCAGTGTCAGCTGAGACTAATATAAAGCATTGATCCTGAAACATTAACCATTCTACGAATGAATCGGAATGCTTCAAAATGTTTCGGTCAAAACAGTAGTGATTTTTCCCTTGATCGAAACATGGCCTCAACATGAAATTTTAAACCTTGGTGCCAATTGCCAATTTAGATATTACCAAACCAGCATGTTGAACCTTTGGCATTGCACATATACATATACGGACTTAAAAATCAAGAATCAAACCAAATAATGAGACTCTATGGAGAAAGAAAAAACTCACCATGCATGCAGGCCAGGATCTTGCCAAGATCACTTGTAGGAGTGACCAAAACATGAACACCTTTGCCAGCCATCGTTAGAACTCCCACTGTGTTCTCCGGATTAGACTGCATAACCAACATCAATAAATTTCACCATCTCAAGTCATGAAAAAAGAAAACTAAACAGATTCAACGTAATTACAGCACAAATTCCGCACATTCATAGGTTGCAAGAGATCAAAATCACATATAATAGAGATCACCTCGAAAAAAAACCCTAGAAATAAACTTTATAACTGAATTATGGGGAAAAAAAAAGTAACCTGTGTTTTTGCTCCACAGATGAGATTAACAGCGTCGGATTGAGCTTGGAATCGCGTGGGAGGATAATCACCGTTCCTCATCCATTCGGGGTTATCGATACAGATCATGGTCGCCTGATGAATCAAGAACAACCGATCAGACTAATAAACCCTAATCTGTAATAAACCCTAAGAAAAATAATTAAATTGAAGACTGATGAACATGGATCTAAAGATGGTTCCATTACTGACCTCGAGAACCATTGTCGGAGATTGGACACAGACTTGCAGAAAACGCAAGAGTAGAGAGAGAGAGAGAGAGAGAAAGAAAGATCAATCCGAAGAAATAACAAATAAAAAAACCAAAATCATTGAGTGAGACCGAGAGCTCAAACCCTAGAACGATTCAAGAGCGGGAAAAAAAAAAAAAACAAACCTGACGAACAACGCTATGGATCTAACTTGAATAGATCGAGTCGAGAGTGAGCGCGAGTTTGTTTATCTAAGGAGAGATGAGTACAGAAGAATCTGAGAGTGAAACCTAATCGAAGAGAGAGAGAGAGAGAAATTTGTTTTTCTCTATGGGGACGAAGGATATTTTTTTAGAGAATGGCTATTGGCACCCCAACTTTTACTTGAAGCGGTAGAAACGACGGTTAAACGACTGCTGAAAACTGTCGCAGTAAACGACAGCCTTTAGCAGTCGTTTTTAGCGAATTTTGGCGTCGCAATAAGTGCAATATGACGTAGTGAAGGCATTTCAGTCCAAATGCTACTTTTGTCATTTCCACACCTTAATTCTTCATTCCTTTCTTGTTGGAGGAGAAAAGAAATTACAAAATTGATGGAATAAAGTGTATAAGGTGTACCTTAGATGCTTGCCTTGGTCGCATTGGACACGACTAGTATTTCTTTGCCTTAATGGGTAGCTATTTTTTATTATTCCACTTTAATAAAGGTCCTCATATAACATGCTTTTGTTTGTGTTGAACTTCTTAGAAACAATCAATCCTTTATTCTTTCTCTCTCTCTTTCTCTCTCTCATATTTCCTAGTATTTATTTGTTATCTCAATTTTAGACTAAGTGAAAGTGAGGAATTTCCCTATTATTCTTAAACCATCATGCCATCAACCCATTACCCATGCATGCCTTGATTTAATTAAAGCTACTTATTAAGAATTAAATTCCGTTGGGCAGAAGCATGTCAGCTTGGTCTTTCGAAAGGGGAGTTTTCCCATAAGGGCATAAATGATTTAGGTCAAATTTAAATTTGCCCATTGAATTTCTCCCATCCTCCATTAATTTGACAATTTTAACGAAAAAAAAAATTGACAACGAAAATTTTGACAGCCTTAAACTGTCAAGTATGGCCTTTTCCATGTTGTGACATCCTGTCTTACTGCGGCTGCTAGTAAATATTTGAGATCTCTTGTTGTTTATTCAAGCCCCGTAACAACATTTTAACCTCTTTCTGAAAACCCTTTATTTTTCTCTAACCTCAAGTTTCTTTCTCCTTCGACATACAAAACTCAAGCATGGTCATGTAGTATAGATTTGGCAATTATATAGTTGAGCGGGGCAATAATTCAATTAATTTCAGATAAATTTGAGGAAATTTGAATGAAGAATAGGTGGGAAAAAACATCAAGGAAGTATAGATAAATTAATAAATAAATAAATAATAAAAATCGCTAGCTTTTGAAAAATTGATGATTTTTTACCAACAAAAAAAAAAAAAAAAGAGCAAATTTTTTTTACTTAGCTGTTAATTATTGATATCTTCAAGACCCCCTTTACAATGAATTTTTCAGAAATTTCTTGAAAATTTTGTGACTATGAGCTCAACAATAAAATGAGACTTTTGATAAGAAATTTCAGGCAGAAAAAATACGAGTTTTCCACGTGAGGTTGAAGACAATATTGAACTGGTTAAAAATAATTTTAGAGTAACGATTTTCTGAATCCCCCACGTGGCATACTCAAAATACTCTCTTGACATGGCATGTGCTAGAACCATAGATTTTTTTTTTCTCATGATACAAAACTGCACATATTTATGGGGATGTGGAGATGAGTATCCCAAGGCATAAGATCTATGGTTCTAGCACATACCATGTCAGGAGAGTATTTTGGATATGCCATGTGGGGGAGTCAGATTATCACGACTCATAATTTTAACATGTGTAATGATTTTCTAACTCAACTCTGACAAACTAACGCAAACTCATTGATGTGGCATGTGCAAGAACCGCAGATTTTCCCTTGGGATACTGTTGTCTAATTTTACGCACGCAAGTATACGTATCGAAACAAGTAATAAAGTGATAAGAAAGTATCGTTCCCACGGAGACTAAATACCAATCTATTGCTAATTACCAATTTATCTCACTCTAATTTTATCCAAACAAAAGTAAAAATAGGAATTAAAACTAAACAAGAAAACTAACAGAGAAAATAAACTTGCAGATTTAAAATCAATGAGTGATAAAATCTAGGTTTATAATTTCCCCCAAACAATCCACTTGATTTAATTCTCCTTCCCTCTATGATAAATTAATCCACTATGATTGTCATCCAAGAACACTAAATTCTCTACAAGCCTCTTCCGATGGTCATGTAAAAATACCCTTTTAGACTAATTCCCTATATGCCTATGAGAATCAAATCAAGAAGAATTCATTAAGAATAAGTTCTCATAAGGAATGCACATGCAACCTGAGTATATTCCTATCTCAAATTAGCATATGTTAATCTATTTAGGTCATGAACACAAAATAACTCTGCCGATATTATTAGGGTTCACCAAATCAATTCAATTAATGATCAGTTAATCAAATCGCATTAAACATTGGATAGAATAAACAATCACATGTGGGATCATAGAAGAAAGAAAGAAAACTAATCAAATATCATGAATGGGTTCCATTATAACCCTAGAATAGAAATTAGTTCTTCATTGAAAAGAAAACAAAATCACAAAAGTATTTAGTCATTCTTAGATTACAAAATTAAGAGAAGAGCTAAAGTTAAAGAAGATAAAACTCAAGAGCCGATCTCCAATTCCCGTCCTCCTTCTCAATCTTCTGCCTCCAAGAAAAATCCCAAAACTTCTGTCTCCAAATAAGGGTTAAACTTTCCTATTTATAGATATGGAGTCATTAGGGTTTAAGAGTCCCAAAATCCGTCTCTAATTCGGTCACCACAAATTAACGTGTAAAGCTGAAAACGTAAGCAGGCCATGACCTCCCAATATATCATGCCGCGGCTTGTATTTCTATATTTCTGTTATGCCATTCTTGAATTCCCGCCGCGGCCTCGTTTTCTATCAAGCTGCGGCTTGAAGACTTTTTAGCTTGTATGCTTAGCTTCCTTCTTCCGAGAGTGAACCAATTTGGAGTCAGAATTTCTCCTAAACGTATGCACCTATCCCAATGTTCCATATTGTTCCTAATCTGTAAAATAAGCATAAAAATCAAATAAAAACATATAAACACATAAAAAGTATAAAACTAACTAAACTTAAATAAAAACAACTAAAAGACTCTAAAATTAACAAAATATTACATTTAAAAGTGGTTAATTCGTAGGTATAAAACCTACTCATCAGATACACAACTCACATCCCCATAAACATGTGCAGTTGTATATCTTCAAGGAAAAATTCTACGATTCTTGCACATGCCATGTCAATGAGTTTTTATGTTATTCTATCAGGTTGAGTTAGAAAATCAGCACTCTTTTAACATATAAGAAGAATTTAATTAGGTGTTTTTTGTTAATCTATAAAAGGAATATGTTATTATTTTAAAATGGGAGCAGATTCTGGATATGTAGCACTCTGTTCCTGAAGCTCTTATCAAGGATTGAAAGTGTGCCACATCATCCAGATAGAGACATTTGCACGTTTAAATCTGATCTAAACATTGAAATCAGGAGGTCTGAGTAGTTATTATTATTCCTTTTTCTCAATTTGGTGTTTTATGAATATTCACCCAAATGTGGAGTGTTACTATTCTTTATTACTACATTTTTGTTTTCTATGTAATTGAAATGATCCTCATAAAATTATAAGCTACAAAGTTGAAGACAGACAAATTTTTGTTTAATAACCTCTGAACTTCAATTACCATATATGCCCACCAACTTGTTCTTATTGCACTCAATATTAAACTTAAATATAATTTAAAGATAAAATTAAATTAAATAGAATTTAAAGATGTAAACGTAACTTTATAAATTACTTTTTATCATAATAACCGTTCTTTCACTCTCAACTAAACAGGGAGAGAGAGAGAGAGAGAGGCACAACCACATGCCAAAAATCAAATTAAAGTAAACATGGGGCTAATACAATGTAGTACGTCATCTGCTCACATATCATAGCAGTAGATGATTTGATCACTTAACATGTCTTAATAGAAACATTAGGCGGTATTACCTTACATACAAGACAGTATGTAATCTATAAATCAAGAACAATGAAAATTATTGTTATTCCAATTTGGAAAATGCTGAAATGACAAAAGTATTTACTGTGATTCTCACAAGTCTGACGTGGGATGTGCAATAACCATAGATTTATTTCCGTGTGATACGAGTAAAAACCATCTAGGGTTATGTATGCATGTCCACTTCAAAATTGTGAGGATCACAGTAAATCCTATGTTGCCCCAGCACGACTCTTCCAATTTATATGACCACTGAATTCAAGTTGAAAGCGTTCTTTTTTGTAGAGAGATTTTTGGGCTTCCGCAACTTGAGATGAACCTTGATGTTGATGATCGAGATGAAGATCTTGATCGGGAGGTTTCGTTTTAACTTCTTTTTGGCTTTGAACAGTAGAAGGCAAAAGGATTGAGGCCTTAGTATGGTGCTTACCACTAAGGTGAAAATTGAAAATTTTGATAGTAAAAATCAATGGGCCAAGGCCCACGAATTTCGATAGTCCATGATTATCAAAAAATTTTATGTTCCCCAACTCATTTGCTTATAACCATGAAATTTCTCCTATTGTCCATTAATTTAAGGGTTTCGGCCTGTCGAAAAAAAAATTGATAGTCAAAAATTTGACGTCTTGGTCCGTCAAATATGGCATTTTTTAATTGTGTGTGCCAATGATCCTCTGATGACACTACAGGAAAATCGACTTATAACAACGACTTTTACAGACGGTCAGATTTTGACCGTCGATATAGAGTCATTTAGACCACCGACCCACGTTTTCTCTCTCTCTCTCTCTCTCTCTCTCTCTCTCTCTCTCGTCTCAAACTCGAAAATACAAGAGTCTGATCCCTCTCATCTCAAGCTCGATTACAAACGCTGATTCTCTGTCTCTCTTCTCAAGCTCGAAAATAGAAGAGTCTGATCTCTCTCATCTCAAGCTTGATTACAAACGCTGATTTCTCTGTCTCTCGTCTCAAATTCGATTACATACGCTGATCTCTGTCTCTCATCTCAAGCTCGAAAACGAAGTCTCTTCGTCTCTCTCTCATCTCAAAGTCGAACTTAAGATCTCCTTTGAAATGGATCTTCAAATTAAGGTCTTTCTCTGTCGATCTCTCTTTTTCTATCGATCCGACAACTTGTCACTTAGTTGTAAACATCGTATTTTTCATCTGTCTGATCCGACAACTTGTCACTTAGTTGTTGTGGAATCTTAATGATGAATGTAAAATAAATTTGAGAAATCACAAGATCCCCTCCAATTTTGTTTCAACTTCCTCAATTATCTTACATTTTTATTTGAGTTCTTGCTCAAAGTCCTCTCTAGTTTCTTTTCTTCCTTCTGTAGCACACCAATTTAGAAATTATGCACGCTTAGGATCACTATACATTTTGATGACCTTCGAAACCTTGCATTAGTACTAAGAAAGTGAGACCCTGAGATTTAGAAATAATCATGTTAGGATTAAAAGAAACCTTTCACCAAAATTCACATAAATCGACAAAGCAATCAAAATAACCCTCACACTCAACTCATACATAAAGACCTTGATTTGTTAGGAAAACATGACTTTGGGATCTAGAAATGAAAATTCTAAGATAAATTTAAGTTTTTTTGACAATAGTCATATAAATCAATAAGATCTAGAGACCTCTTACGCTTAGGAAAACAAAAAAATAATCACACGAAATAACGATTTTTCACATAAAATGATGAATTCCTTCACATGGAATGACAATAATAAAATTGAAGCCACAATTCAAAAAAATCAAAACTTGAATTAAAACTTAAAAACTAATCAATCAAAATCTAATCGACCAATCAGATTTGATTTTCGTAGAATTGATTTTAACCCATCGCTAATCGAGAACAAATCCGAGCCAACACATTTTAATACTTTTTTGCCAATTAATTAATTGATCAAACTAATCAAGTAAAAAATTGAACAATCTTAAAATTCAAAAAAAAAAAAAAAAAAAAAAAAAAAAAGAAAAAAGATTTACTCAACAAATCAATCTATTTCAATTTTTATTACAAAAAATCTCTTTTGCTTTATCAAGCTTGTTATTGGGCAAACCTTATTTTATGAATCAAGCTAGCATGATTAATATAGTAAGATTTCCTATCGTACAATGGTCGTGGGACCCACATGGATTGTCGAGTTAGCAATGCAATGTCATAAATTTTTAGATCTCATGGAAAAATTTAGAAAAATATTTATATCCTTTTTTTTAGCTTGGTCAGAGGAGTTGAAAATGGATGGCATAAATTGATGTGATTAAGGTGCACTTCAAATACGTTCAACAACAAAATCCCCCCATCAATTTTAATTTATTTACCCACGCCAAGGTTTGCTGGATACAAACATATTGAAGTCAGGTTTGGTAGGCAGCGAACTTCATAAAGTAAGGCTTATTTGAATACCAGTTAAAACCTTGAAGGAGTCATTTGTAATAAGAAATAAATAGTTTGCTAGGGTTGCCAGATAAATCTTTTTAAAACACATCATAGAAGGTAGGGTAGTTCTACTGCTCACGTAGTCACAGAAAACTTATCACTCATAAACCAAAAAAAAGGAGGAAACTTCAAATTTTCGTCCAACCAACGTTCTCCTAATTGGGAACATAAAGTACTAGAAAGTAAGATGAGAATAAAATCTATAGGTTCCTATGGAAGGATAAAAACTGGCTTTCATCTAGATCATTGATTTGTGCCATCAACATATATCTCGAGATAGACACTTGATAGAGTTTGAGTAGACTTCTATGTAATTAGGGAAGAACTTCAATTTGGGAGGATTTCCTATTTAATTATAGTTAGGGTTAGGATTTTTCTATTTAAAAGGGACTAAGGCCATTGTAAAGAGGGGAGGAAAGGGAAGGAGAAGAGGAAAGGGGGGGGGGGGGGGGGGAACGACATATGCATGTTTGTCGAACCACATAAAAAACCCTTGTGTTCTTTACCTTATCTACTTTTTTCTATTCTTTGGTTAATTTAATGATGGGATCGTGATTGAGGGCGGTTTATCACAAAATTGACCTCTACAGTCCCCACAATTGAGTCGTGATAATATGAATGGTCAAGTTGTATACTCAATCGACTCCCTGACATGACAAGTTCGAGAACTATAGATCTATAAGCCTCAAAATACATGATTGCATTTCGCCATAAAAAAATGTATTCCAAGTCGTATTGATCTATGGTTCCCGAACTTGTCATGTTAGGGAGTTGATTGAGTATGCCACCTGAAAAGTCATATGATAACCACTCTTTTTTTTAAAGACAAAACCCGTGCCAACGGCATCCACAGCTAACCGTGAGATTTATAGTGGAATGGCTTCCTAAGTCCGTGGACATATGCATGTTTGTCGAACCACATAAAAAACCCTTGTGTTCTTTACCTTTTCTACTTTTTTCTATTCTTTGGTTAGTTTAATGATGGGATCGTGATCGAGGGTGGTTTATCACAAAATTGACCTCTACAATCCCCACAATTGAGTTGTGATAATATGAATTGCCAAGTTGCATACTCAATCGACTGTCTAACATGACAAGTTCGAGAACTGTAGATCTATCGCCTTGGGATACACGATTGCACTTCGCCATAAAAAAGGTATTCCAAGTCGTATTGATTTACGGTTCCGAACTTGTCATGTTAGAGAGTCGATTGAGTATGCTACTTGGCGAGTCATATGATAATCACTCTTTTTTTTAAGACAAAACCCGTGCCAACGGTTTATCAAAAGCTAAAATAAAAACCCAAGAATCTGAAGAATCCAATCATAATCGGACTCTAGAAGGAAGAAAATATTGTATATATTTTATGTCTAAAAGATTAGAAAGCTTCTAAAATTGGAAAACACACACAGAGGGAGAGACGTCCCACTTTGGAGGTGAGATCGAACAATCCAATATCTTTGATTGACTAATCTTCAAGGCATCGAAAATCAGAGGAGCACCCCCCTTTTTTAGATGCATGTCTCTTGCTCCCTCATCTTCCCCTCATCACGTTTTTTAGTCTTCTCCAATTCTCACAAGAAGCCTCATGACTTCTTCTTGTTGGAGATTTCTCTCTCATTCATCATAGTTACATCTCTCTCCTTGCTGGATTTTCATGCAAGGTATCAGTTATTTGATCATTCTCTTAAGGAATTACAATGGCCACATATTGAATTTTTTTTATTGCTGCTTAATGATTTAAGAATAGATTTTGTTAATATTGTTCAAATCGCTTCATCAGGCCTAAGGTAAGGGTCCCCTCAACCTTCTTTCTCTTCCCTGTATTATATTATTCTATGTGGGTTTGGAGGTCTGATTTGCTAAATCATGAATAATAAGGCAATTTTATTTTAAGTTTTGAAGGAAATTGACACGAGGCAGTTCTTAACAAGAAAACAAAGTTTTTTTTTAACAAACCGATTTGCCCACTCATCTTTAAAATGCTCTTGGATAGTGCAGGAGTTTTGTTTTTATGCCAATACGATATGGTATGGCATTTAATTTGTTTAAGTTGGTTTACCATTTTAATGTACATGCATTTGATCAGTTTACCGTGTTGACATTCATTGCGTATGCTACTGATTTGGGGAAGCAAACCCTAACAATGCACAACGTGAAAAAACCTATTTTTGACAGCTCAAGGTTGTCAAATTTCATAAAATTTGACAGACCAAGGCATCAAATTTTTCATTGTCAAAATTTTTTTTCGACGGACCGATATCATTAAATTAATGGAGGATGGGAGAAATTTGATGGCTATAAACTGTCGAATTGGGGATCATAAAAAATTTCAATGGCCATAGGTCACCAAAATTCACTTTCTAAAATTTGTGGGCTTTAGGCCGTCGAAATTACTTATCAAAATTTTCAATTTTCACGTAGTGATGGCTCGAATTACTTGGAGAGTAATAAGGGTCAGTACCTTAAGACCCACATTTTCTAAGAGTGGCCAAAAAAATCTAACTTTATGAGATGAAGTCATTGGTGAAAGTCCATGTTTTGGGATGGTTTTGGTCAATTCCTTTTGATCATGTTAAGCCTTTTAGCCATTTTGATAATTTATTTCGCCATGATGAAACTTGAACCTTTTTGGTAATTATTTAAACCTAAGGTAAGACTTGGGCCGTTTTTTTAACTTATCTTGCCGAAGGTAAGTATTCTATCACCTTGGTATCTTCCTTGCCTAAGGTATCATGATTGCTATGGCAATGAGAATGTTAGAATCAATAACATTTCAATAATTGTTGAGTTGACCAATCAAAAATTAATCATCGAGTTGACTCACTGATTTTGTGCACGTAGGATTTTAAATTGATTTTCATTTTTCAAAATGTGGCCAATGAGTCAACTCACTGATTTGTGTGCATGTAGGATTTTAAATTGATTTTCACTTTTCAAAATGTGGCCAATGGGTTGACTCACTATTTTTTTTTTTTTTTTGTGCGCATGAGATTTAAGTCGATTTTCATTTTCAAAAGAAATAGGAAAACTCTTCGAATTGCACATCAAAATAATGTTTTGCTTCATGACACGTGGAACTAACGAAGTTATTTGGAGATAAAATCTTTTCAAAATTTCTTAATATAATTTTGGGAGAATGACAAGGTTTCAAATTTGTAAAATCATAGCCATAGGATTTGATTGGCTAACATAACATAAAAAGATGATGATGAATGGACCTAAACCCCTTTGGATCTTGACCATGACTTTGGTCTCCTTAATTTGATCCTATGATGATTTAGCCTATTATCTTGACCATAGTCTTTCCTTATTGACCTTAGGATATCTTGGATCATAGTAGATACCGATTTTATAATCGGGTGGGTTCGGTGCCTAACACCTTCTGCAACTCATAACCTAACCCCTTACCCATTTCTTTTGCTCATAAACCGACTCAAATCCTTTTGGAGACAAGTTTTAGTTCTTATACCTAGTATTAGTTGGCGGTTCCCTAATCCCCCAAATACCCCAATCGCAAACTTTTTTTATTTCAAAAAGTGTCAAGGTGCTTTCATTAGCAACCATGTAAATCAGAGAAAGTGAAGGTTGAAGAATGGAGAAGAAGATGAATAGTGATGTTGCATAGATTTTTTACTCTTAGTGGTATTTTCATTGATTTTTTCCAAACCCCACTCCATCTTTTGGTGGAGATCTTCTCTTCTCTCTATTGTGGGATTAGTTACCTGCACTGATTCAGACTTTTCCCTGAAGTTTAAAATCTTAAACACAATAATAATAATGATATATTTTTAAGAGAGAGGATTTTGGTTCGTACCTGTTTCGCAGTCGCCTATGGATTAGGTTCCACTGACAAAACATAGATTATAGAATTATAATTGAAGCAGGTTAGCAATCAACGGAACAAGTGGCAATAAATAAAGAAATTCAGGGGCACATTCTCCATCGATCCTACAAAACAAGGAGTTGGACTGCTATCGATCCTACAAGATACGTGGCAGTGTGGCACATTCTCCATGGATTGGACCTAGACGGTCAGAATCCACTAAGTGAAAACCGAAAAATTTGACAGGCCAAAGCCCATAAATTTTATAAATCGAATTTCGGTGGCCCATGGCCGTTAAAATTTTTTTATGTTCCCCAATTCAACGGTTTAAAGCCAACAAATTTCTCCCATGCTCCATTAATTTTACGGTTTCAGTCTATAAAAAAAATATTGACAACGAAAAATTCGACACCTTGGCCCGTCAAATTTTATAAAATTCGACCGCCTTGGGCCATCAAATATAGGTTTTTTCCACGTTGTGATCAGCAGTTGGACCCAACTCCAACTTGAGAAAGGAATATTATTAGTTTTCAGTGCAATAGACATGATTCAAAGGTCATTTACATAATTTCTTAAAACTATTTATGGTAGAAAAATTATTATTTTGAACAACTTTTATTTGTGTTAGTGGAACTAATACTACTGCTTTTACTACTTTCACCTTCATTACAATTGTAGATATAATGTAATTGTCGTTATTATTATTTTCATTATCGCTTGAAACGTAACTATCAATACTGATTTCAGAACAAAGATAATTGTCAATGCAACCATTAATGATGATGTAGGCAAATCGTTTTAACTAAGATAGAGATTGGACCATATTTTGATGAAAAGTAATATTAGGTGGCTCCAAATGACTTCAAAATATGCTAAATTCATATTTTTATAAGACTTGAATCCTACTTGAGCCCACTAAGTTTTTATTAGGACTGGTTTAAAAAGTGTTGTCCACCAAAGGGAAAAATTATACTAAAATAAAAATAAAAAAGTGATGTTTTTTACCCCATGGTTTCATAACTGAGACGGAGTGTCATCCTACAATTTGGCAAGATAGTCAATGCGAATCTCAATGATTCATCTAAGATCCTAGATGATTCATGATATTTTCATAATATGGGTCTTGATGACTTATATGTGTGCTATTCTGTAAAAATATTTTAATCGTTTCAAACAATAAGAATAAAACAATAGAAAGTTATCAGAACCTAAACACGGTTTCTAATTTCATTGTTTTATGTGTTATAAGAAAAGTTGGTGTGGCAATATAAACTCTTATGTTTATTTTCTGACTTTTACAGGCCAATTTGATACATAATTTTTGCAAGTATTGTTGTTACTATCTTGTATCATCAAATACTTAATTGCCCAAGTTTGCCACCATTTTCTATGATAGTAACTAAAAACAGAGGTTGGGAGATGAAATTATAGCTCTCAAGCTTAGATATCAAGGAGAATTTTAAAATGTCCCACAAATCACACCAAAATTTATGGAAAAAAAAAATTGGGTATTGGCAGTTAATAAGCAACTTGTTGCTATTCTTCCTCTCTGTTTTCATACTTCAATTTTGTTTCAATAGTTGATTCATTTTTGAAAGTTTTATTAGATTCTTTTATTTATTTTATATCTTGGATTCTGATTTTCTTTTTTTGCTTTTCCTTTTCCTTTTCTTTTATTTATTTATTTATCCTTTACCTAAAACATTGGGATTGAATTAAATGGGCTTCAACAAATCTCATTATGTTTGATACTTTGACATATTTGGTTGATCTTAATTAGCAAGATCTTAATTTGGTTTGTTTAGTTACATTGTACTACAACTTAATTTTGGTAGTGTCCTTTGGAATAAAGAAAAACAATAACAACAATTGAAGTCTTAGCATTGGGAAATTTTAAGACCAAGTAAATACAAAATATAAGTCATCTAGCTATATCTGATCAAATCAACTAATTTGAATAGGCATATTTATAGGACATAGACCCTCAATGATGCTTCAATTCCAAAGAATATTGGGAAAATTACTTAAAAGACCCTTGTGGAAGGGCATCTTTCTAAATAGTCCTAAGTTTTCAGCGATTGCTTAACTAGACCTCATCTCTCACATTTTTCACGATTGAATGCCCTAATCATTTAAACTCATCGTTTTCTTCAAAAAATTGAATTTTTAACATCTCAATCGAGTTTTGGAGACTCAATTCTATTAGAAAGGATTTAAGGAAAAAGAAGAAACCATTTTTAAGGATTTATTTATTTAATTTTTTTTTTTAATTTTTAAATGAAAATCAATTAAGAATAGTTCTTTTGAATTGAAATCATCTAAACAAGTCGTCATCTAAAGATTTTAGTCGATCTTTCCATTGTATTTTAATCAGAAAAACTTAAAAATTGAAAATAGGTAGGTTTTACCGGTGTTGAGTTCACCACTTTTTATTTAATAATGGAAGACAAATGATGACACAAGAAAATCAACCATTTCTGGGCTAACAAGAATTTGAGCCCCTTTCTCACCCTGAATATCAACATATGTAACACCAAAATCAGGGGTTCAGACAATGGACCCTACTAAGAGCTCTCCCAGATCAAATCCAACCTGATTGGATGATTGCAACCACTAAGTCAATGTGAATTTCCTTTGAATAGTAACCAACTTATCTTACCTTATAGAAGAACAAGGAAGATCAGACTTAACTTGGCCCCTTGCACGTGTGTTACTAAGCCATTTATGGGCTTACTGTTAGATGATAAAATGCAGAAAGTGTACATCATGAAGTAATATGGAATGCAATTGTACGGGGCACGTGCAGCCCCCTCTTCACACACACATCAATAAATAAATTTCTTTCTGGAATTAATACTAGTGAAGACCTCTGTTTCTTGATTGGAAAAAAAAAATAGACAGACAATAAGATTAATTAATTCATCTACTCACATTTAATATCATTGTAGCAGACAACAGTTGATGATTTATTTCAAGGTTCACATTACAACAAACAAACAAACAAATAAACAAGTAAACACACAATCAATAAATAAAAAGCGAGCATGCAGTTCCTTAGTCAAAGAGATTCTCACCATATGAGATAGATCCAAGGAGTTTAATTTCCCAGTCGTCCTGCTTCAAAGCCTACTTTCTTCTTCATCTGCTTCTTCTTCTTCATGCTCCTCTTCTTTCACCCAAGTGCTGTCATCATAATTCCAAGGAGGTGACGTGAGTTTGTCACAATTATCAACTTTAAGTTGTCTTAAGAATGGCATTGCCTTTTTCATCCTAAGCCAATCTATCTCCAACTTTGGCAAAATATCCAAGATTAAGTTCTCTAATTCCCAAACCACATTGTCATTCCCAAAGAACTTTGTATTCATTCCAGTAATGTTTCTTGAAGAATAAATTATAAGTCGTTGCAAATTTGGAAGAGTAGTTGGATTGATCCATGCTGGTGTCGTTTCTCCTGGATACATTATGAATCGTAGATCTTGAAGCTTCTGAAGAGGAGGAATCTCATAATCAACTTTCCCTATGATTTGCTCACTTATCCCAACTTTGAATTCTACCACTAACAACTTAAGTTGTCTAAGCTCAGATAAGACTTTCAGTTCCTCTTCTTTTAAATGATCTTCTGAATCGATGATAATCCAGAGTTCTCTGAGTAGTGTCAACGTTTTCAAGTCAGAAAGGTGACACCCATCTTCAACATTGGAATTTGCAAGCCTAAACCCCCAAAGTTCTGTGAGGTTCACTAGATTTCTAACTTCTTTGGGTAGATAATCTATTTGTTCACATTCAATTAAAAGCAACTTGCTTAGTTTCTCCAAAGTCGTCACCTGTCTGGCAAGCCTTTTTAAGTTATCACACCCACGTAGAACAAGAGATCGAAGGTTATGAAGATTTTCTATAGAATCCGGAAGTTCATCCAAATGCGACCTTACTATTGTGAGACAAATTACATGTGACAGAGATCCTATCTCACTCCACCAATTCACCTTGGAAGGGACATTTTCTGAAATGTTATTGATGTTGAAACTGATGAATAAAACCCTCAACCATTTTAATTGCGGTAATTTGGGTCCAACATTTGACGCAAACTCCTCTTCACACAAATCCATCCCGATCATTGTCCGCAACAATTGGGGATTAATTTGATCAATCTTCGAATTATCAATATGTAGTCTGCGTGAATCGTTTGTACAGGATGGCATGCCCCTATCATCCAATCCCCAAAAATTTTCTTCCTTGGCAATCTTTATAATCATGTCGCGTACCATATCATGGATTTTACATCTTGCAATTCTCATTTCATGGTATTCCATCTTTACACCCAATATTAAACTACGACCGATTAATTCATCAATGTATTCAATTCCAATCTCTTTTGCAGTCCTTCCATCCCTTTCTCGAACAAAGCCTTCAGCCATCCACCACGAAACTATTTCATAAATATTTAACACATAATCTTCTGGGAATGCTGCGAAATACAACATGCAAGGCTTCAAATGCTTAGGAAGCTCTTCATAACTTAAGTGCAATGGAGAAAAAATCAACTCATCTTGGACTGCCAATGCGTGCTTTAGATGCCTAGATATTCTTTTCCATTCGTGGACGAAGTCCCCTTTCCCTATCATCACCCCACCAACAACTCTGATTGCCAAAGGAAGCCCTTTACATTGAGAAACTATCTCCTTGCCGATGTGCTCTATTTTTGGATTTGGACATTGACCTCCATTGTTTGCAAATGCTATTTTGGCAAATAATGACCAATCATCTCCATTGGAAAGAACTTTTGGACGATGTATGTGCTTCTCAATGGCCCCCATTGATCGTGCCACTACCTCATTCCTTGTCGTAACAATAACACAACCACCTTTGTTTGTATGAGACAAAGTGGACTTCAAGCTCTCCCACCATGACCCTTCATCTATTCTCCAAACGTCATCCAAGATTATCAAGTATCTCTTCTCATCCAATTGTTTATGTAGTTCTTCCAATAGATCACCGACATCAATGTCTGATAAATTCTTGTCCACATTCAGTTTTCTTAAAAGAGTTTTGATTAATTCATCATATTTGACGGTCTGGGAAACTGTCGCAAGCATACATTTGAAGGTTTCCTTCAATTGAAGATCATTCATTATCTTTTGAGCAAGGGTCGTTTTACCTATTCCGCCCATCCCCACAATCCCAATGACCCTCATGGGTCCACTTGCATCCATGACCCATTGTTTAATTTTCTTCGCATCATCTTCTAGGCCTACTATTTCAGTATCATCCACCCTGATTGGATATCTTATTGGTCGACTAGCTCCGGCACGTTCATTACTTGGAAGATTGACAGTTGAAGGCAGGTAAGTTTTCATTTTCTCTCTAAGATCTCCTATTTCTTGATTTATTTCACTCAATCTATTTCCCATTTGATAACGATGTTTTAATAATGAAAGAGAGATGCAACACAGGAACTTGTATTTCCGTCTTCGTCTTTGTCGTCTTCTTAGAAACAACTCACAATCTTCTGTAATGTTCTCAGCTTCATATAATAATTCTGTTAGTTCCCTTGCAACAATTTTTAAAGGTCCCTTTCGATCATTTAGCCTCATGTTATTTGCGACTTCGAGAAAGCTTTGCATGTGAGGAAGCTCTTTTTGCATTTTCCTGAACTGTTTGTGGAATTCAAGCACTTGACGCCCTTCATTTAAGAGACTTTCAAGCAATTTTTCTACTAAAACACTAACAACTGCTTCCGCCATTTTCTTGTAAAACTTCTCTGTGTAATTACAACAATACAAGTGTACATTTTTGTTAGTAAAGTTTAAAGTTTCTCTGTGTAATTACAATAATACATGTATGTATGCTTGTTATCTTTTCTATATTTCCCTGTCATCATCCACATAATTTCTCACTTGAAGTGAAAAATAGAAAAATAAAAAATAAAAAATAATTAGAAATTCAGGAAACAAGGGATTGTAAAGAGAGGGGGAGAATGCATGTTATGTGATAGAGGGAAGAGAAAAAGTATGGGGTCAGCAATGCAATTTGAGGGGTGGGAGGATGTAATTAAATTAAACTTTACAAAAGATCATTTTTAAACGATCTCCACCGTTAAATCTATGCAGATCTAACGGTTGTATTGTGCTTGGCCAAATATTTTGGCTATTTTGATGTTGCGTCTCTTTCATGTTGTCTTGGATGATATAAAGCATTGAACTCTGGTTTACAATTTATGACAATTTCTATTGGCACCCCAACTTTTACTTATTACACTCCAATTTCTTAAAGTAAAACACACCTTTCAAATATAATAGAGTTTTGGCTCAAATTATAATTCAATGTACAAAGCATTATAACACATTCAAACAAGTTCAGTTGTTTACCATAAGAGAGCTTCTATTAACATCCCAGCCCAACTTTTACTTATTATCAACCATACACTTATCTTTTTTATTTTTAATTGGAGTGTAATAAGTAATACTTGGGGTACGAATATTAGCTTTTTTATCTATTCATGTATATTTATATAAAATAATTTATAAATGTTTTTATGAAATAGGGAAGATTAGAATATGTTTAATCATAAATTCATATTTTATTTTGATAATAAATATTAAAATTCTAACAAAATTAATTATTTTAATTAAAATAAACAAAATCTTGATTGATTCGATCGAGTTTTACCAACTCGGATGAGATTTTCAAAATATCATCTAAATGATATTGAGATGACTTGGGCAAGTTACATTGGTCTCATACGAGATTTGAACCCATGCTAAGGAGGAGGTTTAAGAATCTGTATTATTGGTTAAATGTGAAGCATTGTAACAAGGTGTACAATGATATATTGAGTCATATCTATGAAGATTTATGGAGATTTAAGTATGGTAGATTAGTTAGAGATTTGAACAGATTGTGATTATCTAATCTGTTAGTGTTTGTTAATAGTTTCTATATAAACCATATTTTGGTCATGTAATCATCTTCAAGAATAAATCAAATATTAGCATTTCACATGGTATGAGAGCTCAAGCACCAATGAGCACAACGATCCCGCTGCGTCGTTCTTTTGCCAACGATGTGATCATATAGCCAGCGGAATCCCATTCATCTATTTCATAGAATTGCATATCTTTTTTATATTTCATCAAACATCACATGAGCACTCAAAACTTCTGTCATCTAAATCCCTACATCGACACATCAAAAGATCACCTATTCTTGTTCAAAATTTTCGTCAAATATCTACTGTGAAAGACATACACATGCAAATTTAAAATTAGAAGAAGAAGAAAAAAAAAGTTGGCTCCATACGAACAACAACATCAAATCTATGACTCCTCTCTGAAGATCATCCAAGCATTACCTCAACAAACATTTCTTAAAAGATTACTTGTTGGAGATAAAGCCCACCTCTTAAGATTCCTGACATTTTTGATTTGCCAACTCTAGGAAGGAAAAGAAAAAATGTG
Organism: Akebia trifoliata; assembly: GCF_017979445.1. Taxonomy (NCBI): domain Eukaryota; kingdom Viridiplantae; phylum Streptophyta; class Magnoliopsida; order Ranunculales; family Lardizabalaceae; genus Akebia; species Akebia trifoliata. The sequence goes on along the minus strand of NW_028237131.1, from coordinate 422,220 downwards.
AAGAAAAGATCAGTTCTAGTTGTTGGGCAAGACAAGTAACGCCCAGGATTTTTAAACACGTGTCTTGAGAAAATTTGTAGGTCAACAAATAGGAGAATTTTTTTTTAAAGTTGGAATTTAACAAAATCGATATACCATTAGATTCGCACCGAAATAGACTATAAGATCGTGAAAATTGAAATTCAGGACATGGATTATTCAATTAAAACAAAACAAATTGAATAATGACCGTTACGTCCTTTTAACTCCATAAATACTAAAACTCTAATCCCATTGTAGTCTTTTACTTTCTTAAGTTTCTTTATCACTAGTCGTCGTCTAGTTTTTTCATTGAAATCTTTGATTTTTACAAAGGTTTTATTAAGACTTAAAAGTTGAAACTCAAAATAAAATTGATTAAGATTTCACAGAAGATGAACCGGGCAACATAGGAAACAAAGAGGTGGACCCAAGTTTCTTTTCATAAAGAAAACCTAATTTGAGTAGTATTGCGATTTGGGTAAGGGAGTTTTGTTGGATCTTTTACAATTTATATATAAAAAAATTAGCTAAGTACTTTATTACAATTTCTTTCCCTTTTAATAAAAATTGAATTTTTGATCTACAAAAAATATACTTATGGGATCAATAGAAATTTTTTGTATTCTATAGACTAATTATCTCAAATAAATTTACATAAATAATTATGCTTTTGAATGTTAATATAGATTTGTGATTTAATTCTTGAATAATCATACTTTTGCATAAAGTGTGGTGAATTATATTATAATCATGCATTTCATACAATGATGAGAGCGAGTTGTAATTGGAAGAAGATCTTGTGTATAGAGATGACGTAACGATTGGCTGAGCTGGGTAATTGATCGCACCATACTTCACGGTTGACTGATGCAGGTAATAGTCAGTTTAGTTGTGTAGACGTCATGCATTCACATTTTTTTTTTTTTTTTGCATCAGTGATTGTCTTGTAAATAAATATACTAGGATTAATTAATTTTGTATGAAATATTTTAGATTTATGAAACTCACCCTTGCGATTATCATTTTCAAGTTATGTTCACCCGGGAAATTAGCCTAACGGGAGTGGACAAAAAATTTTAGGAAATTATTATCTTTTACTTATTTATTTATTTAAAGATATAATTTCTTTTTCTAAATTGGAGTGATGATTTATTCATTGAATATACTTTTAAGAAGAATTTGTTTTGATGAATAAATAAAGTTTTGGTGGATCATTTGACCTTTATAGTTTTGTAATTTTCATGATCTCCATAAAAAAGCTTTTTACTTGAAATTTTTATCATAGGTTTCTCATATGCCTGAGAAGTTGTAAGAATTGTTTTAGGAATTTTCTTTATCATTTAGTATTTTTAACGTATTTTTCATTGATGAAAATTTATAATTGTTTTCTGTACTGAAATATTGTATTGTTGATTTCCAATCAAAATCACACATATTTTTATTCATATTTTGAAAATGTGTAAAACATGAAAGTTGTGGAGTTTTCTATCTATTTTTTCTCTGTTTTGATTTTTAAAAAAATTGATAAAATGAAATTTATATGAGTTTTACACCGAAAACATATCAGGTTTCAAAGTACGCGGAAATTTTTAATTAAAACTTATATTGTGAAATATTCTCATTGAAAATACCATATAGTGAATTATTTATTTATTATTTTCATAATCCTTAATTTTTACTCTTGAATATAGAGTATGAGATTCCTTTAAACGAATTCTTTAAAAATTATACAAATTAGAGTTTTCTGAGTTCATTGAATATTAGTAGGTTAGATTTAAAAAAATAGATTTTATCATATTTGGAGGTGTTTTGTATTTTTATTAGTCATGAATATATTTTTAAATTATTACTATATTTCTTAAAGTTTCTGAATTTATATTATGAATATCGATATAAATTTTCTACACCGATTTAAAAATTTTCAAAATATTAAGTATCTTAAAACTAGTTAGCTGTTAGAAATTAATATGTTTTTTTTTTTCTCTTTATTTATATATTTATTTGACTTTAACTAATTAATATTTTTAAATTCAATTAAATGTTATGTCAATCACACCTTAGTTTTAAATATTTGAATTGGACGAAAATATTGAGTCGGGTCATTGGATTCGAAATTCAGGGTCTAACAAGATATCGTAATGGGTATATAAGCAAGACTAATTTGGTGCATCTCATATATGGAATACAATAACTCCAAAGCCCAACTTATACATCAATTCAATCCACAACCATGGCAACATCCAAGTTTGAGTCCAAACACAACCCAAACAAGCGAGGCCCATTTTTAAATCCAAAATTCATTTTGTTAAATAAAAATGCTTATGAGTTTGATATTGCCCAAAGCTCCCTAGATGCACATGAGCCTTACAATAATTTATGATCAAACTCATTATGGTCCATAGAGACCCATTTTCATGTTTAAGACCCAATAGAGGTTATTGCCAATGATTGAGCCTATGGAGCCGATATTGAGCTCATTTTTCTAACCCGTTAGAGACCCCTTTTCTGATTAAAGTCCGCCAGGTTTCGATCTAGCTAAAATCGATCATGGCCCATTTGAGTTGAGCAGTTAGCTCCTCCTCTCATGAACATTCTGATTTAGATACATCATTTTTTTTTTTGGGGCAAACAATCACAACAAGTTAAGCAAATTTCATGGATTTTAACAACATCAACATCGTTTCTTCAACTCGTATTAGGATTGAAGACACCTCTTTGACAATCCTTCTCTTAGAAGTTATTGATTTTTTAATAAACTAAAGTTGATCCTTGATCACCATTAATTTGAGGGGGAATGTTAGTATTAGATGTGAAGCATTGTAATAAGGTGTACAACAATACACCGAATCATATCTATGAATATTTAGATATAGTAGATTAGTTAGAGATTTAAATTGATTGTGGTTATCTAATTTGCTATTATTTTCTATTTAAATCCTATTAGGTTCATGTAATCATCATAAAGAATAAATCAAATATCATCATTTCACATTATCTTAATTGAGTCATCTAGTTTCAAATGAGCCAATTCGATGCAAAACAAGACAACAATGAAGTCGAAAGTACATAACTTGCTATAGTGATTTGAAAGTTGAGAGAACTAGAATCTAGAGGCTGAAGACTAAAGTTTTAAAAAACATTTTATTATAAACCAAGGTTTCAAAACTTAGATTGACGTCTTGTCTCATTCATGAATGAGATCGAGCCATCTTGTATGAGATAAATCATTTAACTCAGTTTACAATTATTTTTTCATAAATATTTATATAAAAATAATTATAATTTTTTAAAGAAAATAAGGTAGATTAGAAGATGTTTAGTAATAAAATCATATTTTATTTATATATTACATGCTTGATTTTTTTAAAAATTAACTATTCTAATTAAAATATAAAAAAATCTCAATTGACACGAACAAGTTTTACTGACTTGGCTGATATTGTCAATATCTAGTTTTTCTCACAAGATTTTGCATATGTGAGTCCCCATGTCTATTTGTCAATTATATCCATGTTTGTAGTACTCAAAAGCAACTAATCCATCCAATAATGAGTCTGACTTTGAAACGGCCAAATTTTGAAGGAACCCTCACACTTAGAGTTTTGAATTTATTTCACACCTACATTTTTATTAAAATTTGAAACACCTCCTTAAAAATCCCACGTGTAATTCAGTGGAGAGGGCTCCTTCAGAATTTTAAAGCGGGCTGCCCGCTTCAAAGTTTTTTCCTCGGATAATTGGGTACCCATTTACAGCTTTCATGCAAGTTGACTTTTCCTATTGAATAAAATAAAATAAATATTATTTCTATAATATTGTTTTCATTTAAAAAGAATAAACAAATAATATTTTTTTTTTTTATGTAGGTATACGTTATAATGTACATATAAAGGCCATCAACCATATATGTACATTTTTTTTTTTAAGATCACACAGTCAATTTCGATGTTGACCGTTAAGTATCATATGACCATAAGTTGTGGATAACCGAAAGACAGATGTCGAGATAACGACGACATTGGGGGAACGTTAAAGATTCCCTTATTAATGTCTACGCCTTCCCCAATGGCCGTCCAACTTGACGGGGTTAACGGATAAACACCAGTAGGGGTCTGTGACTGTGTATTGTCAGATTCTGCCGAACTCTCCTGTTTAACGTCTAGGCCTTCCCAAATGGCCGTCCAACTTGAAGGGGTTAATGGACAAACGCCAGTAAAAGTCTGTGAAGAAAGGGTAAATTCGATGCAAGGTCCGTGGATTTAGCTAAATCCAAGTCATTTCGATGGACCTTGACATCAAATTTACCCTTTTTTCACTTAGTGCCTACTACATGAAAATTGGAGAATTCTACAAGAAAATTCGACAGACCAAAGCTTAGAAATCAAATATCAACGATCAAGGGCCATCAAAATTTTTTATGTTCCCCAGATTTAACCGCATTCGATGGCTTAGAGCCATCGAATTTCTCCCCTCCTTCATTAATTTGACGGTTTTGACCCATCGAAAAAAAATATTCGACAATGAAAAATTCGACATCTTAATCCGTCAGATTTTATGAAATGCAATGTACTTGGCTGTCGAATATGAGCTTTTTTCATGTTGTGGTCACATGTGTGATGAAAGAAAATTATTGGTGGCAGAGCAGAATTTAAATCAAAATGTATGTTTTATCTCTTGGTCTTTAATATAATGCATCTTGATATATTTTTGCAAATAAGTTATACAATCCTAAACTGAGGAACATTTGAAACACTTAGATCCTACTTGATCTGTATATTTATTATTGATTGACTAGGTGACCATGATCAATAAGGCAACTCATTTTTATTTTCAATAAAATAATCCAACGGTTAGGATTGTGGGGGACATCGACTGACGTGGATGTGTGTTAGAACCAATAGATGTTTTTCATCGATATACGAGTGAGATCTCGATGAAAGCATCAATGGTTCTGTGCACAACAATGTCCTTCACAATGTTACTTCAACATTATTCTTAATGTAATTAGGATTCTTAATCCAATTAAGAAATGACTAAGATTTTACTATTTTAGACTTACTATAAATAATATTTACAATTTATAGTAAATATGCAATTAGAATATGAATTTGTTTCTTTTATGTAAGTATGCCAATTAGAGTAGGATTGATTTCTTTCTTCTTTTATAAATATGGAAGGAAAACAATGAAAAAGGAATTCTTTTTCTCCCTCAATTTATTTTGTTCGTCATATGCGGTGTTTTTGGATTAGGGAATGAGTTTTTTTTTTTTTTTTTTTTTTTTTTTTGTAATTGAGGATGTTGATTCAATACCTCGAGATCTTATGAACATTGTAACCGGAGATCTTTCATGTAACTATGTTTGAGTTTAATGAATAAAAGAGAGGGATCCTCCAACCCGAGCTTGCCGATCAAAACAAAAATTCAAAGAGGTAAAAAGTAATAAAAAGAGAAAAGTGAATTGATTGATATATTTTTTTTTTCATTGAATTTCGTTTTTTAAGATCCTAATATAAGTAACTTCATCATAATAATTTATAAATATTTTAAACTACTAAAAAATAACTTTTTAATCTATCTATAATATAATACCAACTTTCTAAACTTAATATAACTTAATTTGGACACTTAAAAATCATTTCTAATTATAGCTTAAAGATTAAACATGAATTTAGGCAAAAGTAGAAACTTCAAAATAATTTAGAAACTAACGAAGAATAATACACCTAAAGTAACTATGAAAATAGATATCCTAATAAAATTAGAAAATAAAACAAATCCTACTAGAACTAGGAAACTACTTAAGATTCTAACTAGAACTATAGATGCCCTACATCACTTAAAAACAACTATAATGTGCTAATAAAATCAAGATTTGATATTTTTGTTGTTTGATCGTACATAAGAAAGATGAAGATTCAATTTTAGAGTGCTCTTGTGCGAAGAGGTAGGGACTCTTTTGGTGGTATAGTATAATAAGAGCACGACATTTTGTCTCTGAAAAAATTGACTCATCAAAGTTGAATGAATTGATTGTTTAAGGTGATAGGAGATTCTATAAGTACCGCCATCCCCCTCTGTCTCCTCTCATATACGTCCTAGCAGGGACTCTTAATATGGTAAAGTGTCCATGAGGGACATGATTTTAAAGTGCTACTACTCATGTGGTCTGCATTGATGGGAAAAGGGTTATTGATATTCCTATTGAAATTTGCAAAAACTCTTGATAATCTGACTTACCCATGTGGCATACTCAACTGACACTCTTGATGTGACATGTTCAAGAACTGTAGATCTACACCCCTTGGGATACACAAGTCACTCGGGATACATTTTTAATGGGGAAGTGCAATTGTGTATCCCAAGGTGTGCAAATCTACGATTCGTATGAAAGACCTTATTTGCAATCCACATGAGTCATGACAACTATATAGACTATTTGATCTGTATATTTATTGATTGACTAGGTGACCATGATCAGTAAGGCAACTCATTTTTATTTGCAATTGAGAGAAGTGTATTAAATATGGTTCATTATCAAGAAAGGTAAGTAAAAAAATTTCCCAAAAAATTAAAGAAAAAAAGAGAACAACATACGCTTGACTAACCAAATAATCCAACGGTTAGGATTTTTTGCAAATCCCTATGATAATTATCTTAAGAATAACTACCAACAGTTGGATTTTGATCTTGTGTTATTTCTTGCGTCAACAGAACCCAACCCACCCATTAAAATAAGGAAATTAAAAGAAATGATTAAAACCAAATGGAAAGAAAATATAACCACTTACAACTTACAAGAGTTTTGGTAATTTATATCTTCTCTTCTCTTCTCTTCTCTCTATTGTGGGATTAGTTACCTGCACTGATTCAGACTTTTCCCTGAAGTTTAAAATCTTAAACACAATAATAATAATAATATATTTTTAAGAGAGAGGATTTTGGTTCGTACCTGTTTCGCAGTCGCCTATGGATTAGGGTTTCTTCTGAATAGGAGAGATGCAGAGAGGAAAGATGAGATGAGAAAAGCTTTAATAATCTAGTCACTTGAATTATTAGGTTCCACTGACGAAACATAGATTATAGAATTATAATTGAAGCAGGTGAGCTATCAACGGAGCAAGTGGCAATAAATAAAGAAATTCAGGGGTCTATTTTTTATTATCTCCGTAATATTTCTTCCATTTAAAAGAAGAAAAATTGAATACTTGACCTAGGGCATTGAATTTGATCCAATTGATCATAAAATAGTCTATCTGGATCCTACGAAACAAGGAGTTGGACTGCTATTACCCTACAAGATACGTGGCAGTGTGGCACATTCTCCATGGATTGGACCTAGACAATCAGAATCCACTAAGTGAAAATCGAAAAATTTTATAAATCGAATTTCGATGGCCTATGGCGGTTGAAATTTTTTTATGTTCCCTAATTCAACGGTTTAGAGCCAACAAATTTCTCCCATATTCCATTAATTTTACGGTTTTAGTTTGTAAAAAAAAAATATTGACGATGAAAAATTCGAAACCTTGGCCCGTCAAATTTTATAAAATTCAACGGCCTTGGGCCATCAAATATAGGTATTTTCCACGTTGTGATCAGCAGTTGGACCCAACTCCAATTTGAGAAAGGAATATTATTAGTTTTCAGTGCAATAGACATGATTCAAAGAAGGTAATTTACATAATTTCTTTAAACTATTTATGATAGAAAAATTATTATTTTGAAAAACTTTTATTTGTGCCAGTGGAACTAATACTATTTCTGCTTTGACTGCTTTTGCCTTCATTACAAATGTAGCTATTATGTAATTGTCGTTATTATTATTTTCATTGTCGCTTGAAACGTAACTATCGATACTGATTTCAGAACAAAGATAATTGTCAATGCAACCATTAATGACGAAGCAGGTAAATCGTTTCAACTAAGATAGGGATTGGACCCATATTTTGATGAAAAGTAATATTAGATGGCTCCAAATGACTTCAAAATATGCATGAATTTATATTTTTATAAGACTTGAATCCAATTTGAGCCCACTAAGTTTTTATTAGGATTAGTTTAAAAAGTGTTGTCCACCAAAGGGAAAAATTATATTAAAATAAAAATAAAAAAGTGATCTGTTTTTAACCCATGGTTTCATAACTGAGATGGAGTGTCATCCTACAATTTAGCAAGATAGTCAATGCGAATCTCAATGATTCATCTAATACAATGGTTTTTCAAAATATGGTTTAGAGGTTTTATATTGAGCTGATTTTTCGTGAGGATGGTCACCATGATGAGAAGATCATCATCACAAAAAATCAGCTCAATCTGAAACTTCTAAATCCATCAAAAGTGATTTACATATTATTGACAAAAATTGACAGAAAATCGACGGTCCACATTCTAAATCACTTTTAATGGGATTAGAAGTTTCAGATTGGACTGATTTTTTTTTTTCTGGATGATCTTCCCATCATAGAGATCATCCTCACAAAAAATCAGCTCAATCCCAAACTTCTAACCCATATTTAGAAATTTTATTAATGTTACATTATTTTTACATATGTTTTTTCATATGTCCTTTGATCCGTTCCTGATAAATATCTAACAACAACTCATTTTGAAAAATTGATTTTTTTTTCTATTTTGTAAATTTGAGTGTTTTAAATTTAGATCTTCTTAATCCTTTTATAATGGACCAATTCAGAACTTTCCCAAAAGTTTAAAATGTTATATACAATATATTTTTTTATAATAATAGTTCCAAGAAAACCTTCTTCCCTTTCAGCCTCTAAACAAGGAATTGGAGGAAGGCATATCAGTCCAAATGCTACTTTTGTCTTTTCCACACCTTAATTCTTCATTCCTTTCTTGTAGGAGGAGAAAAGAAATTACAAAATTGATGGAATAAAGTGTATAAGGTGTACCTTTATGCTTGCCTTGGTCGCATTGGACACGACTAGTATTTCTTTGACTTAATGGGTGGCTATTTTTTTTTGTTTTGTTTTGTACCACGTTAATAAAGTCCTCGTCTAACATGCTTTCTTAGAAACAATTAATCCTTTATTCTCTCTCTCTCTCTCTCTCTCTCTCTCTCTCTCTCTCATATTTCCTAGTATTTATTTGTTACCTCAATTTTAGACTAAGTGAGAGTGAGGAATTTCCCTATTATTCCTAAACCATCATGCCATCAACCCATTAACCATGCATGCTTTGATTTAATTAAAGCTACTTATTAAGAATTAAATTTCGTTGGGCAGAAGCATGTCAGCTTGCTCTTTCGAAAAGGGGGGAGGGGAGTTTGCCCATGAGGGCATAAATGATTTAGGTCAAATTTAAGTTTGCCAATCGAATTTCTCCCATCCTCCTTTAATTTAACTGTTTCAGTCCATCAGAAAAAAAAATGACAATGAAAATTTTAATGGCTTTAGACTGTCAAGTATGGCCTTTTTTAATGTTGTGACATCCCCTGTCTTCCTGCAGCTGATATCCCTTTATTTTCCATGACACAAACCCCATTGCTACATTTTTCATCTCTTGCTGAAAGCCCTTTATTTTTCTCTAACCTAAAGTTTCTTTCTCCTTCAACATACAAAACTCAAGCATGGTCGTGTAGTATAGGTTTGGAAATTATATAGTTGAGTGGAGCAATAACTCAATTAATTTAAGATAAATTTGGGAAAATTTGAATGGAGAATAGGTGGGGGAAAAAAAAAATCAAGGGAGGTATAGATAAATAAATAAAAAATAAAAATCGCCAGCTTTCGAAAAATTGTTGATTTTTTATGAAATATGAGCAACTTTTTTTTACTTTGTTGTTAATTATTGATATCTTCAAGACCCACTTTACAGTGAATTTTTCAGAATTTTCTTAGAAAATTTTGTGACTATGAGCTCAACAATAAAATGAGACTTTTGATAAAGTAGATAGAAATTTTAGGCAGAAAAAATACGAATTTTCCACGCGAGGTTAAAGACAACATTGAACTGGACTCCCCCACGTGGCACACTCAAAACACTCTCTTGACGTGGCATGTGCTAGAACCATAGATGTTTTCTTTTTTTCAAGATACAAAACTGCCCATATTTATGGGGATGGGGAGATGAGTATCCCAAGGCATAAGATCTATGGTTCTAGCACATGCCATGTCAGGAGAGTATTTTGAATATGCCACGTGGGGGGAGTCTGGTTATCACGACTCCTAATTTTAACATGTGTAATGATTTTCTAACTCAACTCTGACAGACTAACTTAAACTCATTGATGTGGCATGTGCAAGAACAACAAATTTTTCCCTTGGGATATAGAACTCACATCCCCATAAACATGTGCAGTTGTGTATCCCCAGGGAAAAATTTTACAATTCTTGCACATGACACGTCAGTGAGTTTTTGCGTTATTCTGTCAGGTTGAGTTAGAAAATTAGCACTTTTTTAACATAAAAGTAGAACTTGAAGATGACAGATTTTTTAGCAAAAGTCAGAAGTCAGGTACATTTAATTAGGTCATTTTTGTTAGTCTGTCAAAGGAATATGTCATTATTTTAAAATGGGAGCAGATTCTCGATCTCTAGCCAGGGTAGAGCTAGTAAGGGGCAATTGCCCCCACGGAACTTTGAGACACCCCTCTTTTCAACTAATTACATACCCCATTTGTCCCCACTCCCTCACCTCTCTCCCATTTGCTCCCACACCCCTCACCTCTGTCCAATTTAAACCCCCCCCCCCTCTTCAAATTTTTTTGATGACATTACCTCTTAATCGGACCTTCTCATATACTTTTTGGAAATGACCTAAATATCATTTTTTTTTTTTTCAATTTCTAATAAAAATAAACCTCTGAATTTCTCCTTAAAACCATTCATCTTCAAGTTCTTTAACTATATGACTGACCATAGTTTGCCCCCACTACAAGAAAGAAAAACCTGGCTCCGCCCATCTGTAGCGCTATGTTCCTGTAGCTCTTATCAAGGGTTGAAAGTGTGCCACGTCATCCAGATAGAGACATCCGCACATTGAAGTATGAGAGAACAGTGACTATTCATTTCAAATGTTTGATCAAGAAAAAAAATGTTTTTATGTTTTTTATTTTATTTTTTAAATCTGATCTAAACGTTGAAGTCTGAGGTGTCACTATTATTCTTTTCTTGTTTTCTCAATTTGGTGTTTTATGAATTCTAGAAGAAGAGCTACACGGAGCTACAAAATGTGGAGCTACAGTTGAAGACAACCAAATTTTTGTTTAATAACTTCTGAACTTCGATTACCATATATGCGCATCAACTTGTTCTTATAACACTTCAATATTAAAATTAAATATAAAATTAAATTAAATAGAATTTAAGATGTAAACATAACTTTCTAAATTACTTTTTATCATAACAACCGTTCTTTCACTTTCAACTAAAAAGAGAGAGAGAGAGAGAGAGAGAGAGAGAGAGAGAGAGAGAGAGAGAGAGAGAGAGAGAGGCACAACCACATGTCAAAAATCAAATTAAAGTAATGTTTCTGTATAATAAGATTAGCAAAGGCTAAACACGGGGATAATACAATGTAGTATGTCGTCTGATTTGATCACTTAACATGTCTTAATAGAAACATTAAGCGGTATTACCTTACATACAAGATAGTGCATAATCTATAAATTACGAACAATGAAAATTATTGTTATTTCAATTTATATGACCACTGAATCCAAGTTGAAAGCACTCTTTTTTGTAGAGAGCTGTTTGGGCATCCACTCCTTGAGATGAAACTTGATGTTGATGATCGAGATGAAAATCTTGATTAGGAGGCTTCACTTCAACTCCGTTTTGGCTTTGAACGGTGGAAGGCAGAAGGATTGAGGCCTCAGTGTAGTGCCTACCACTAAGGCCCGTGTGGATACAGGAACCAGAAGTACTTAGAACAATACTATTTGAAGTACTGTTTGGAGTAGGTGGATAACTGTTGTGTGTTTGGATGCAGGTTCTGAAAAGTACTGTTAGAAGTACTTTTAATAGAATTTTGTGTTTGGAAACTATTTTGGATTATGTTAAAATGATCAAAATGCCCTTATAAGTATTAGTTATTATTTTTAACATTATAATTCAACAAATTATTCTTCAAAATAAATAAAAGTTATTGTTTTTATTCATAAAAACTAATATAAACACCCAACAATTATAAAAAAATAGAAGATATTGTGAGCAAATATATACAACCACAAAAATATGAAGAAGCTTTCACCACATCAATGGATAGTAAATTTGTGTGTAATTGTTCACATCAATATTGCAATAAGAAAATTTCAACCATGGTTGAAATGCTCATGGATAAATTATTGAGTGAGCAATTGGGGGAGATAGAAATCCAAATTCAAATGCTACACTAAAAGGCTACCACCACATCAATGGATAATAATAAAATATTATTTAATTGCATTTTTGAGGGTATGCTTATAATTTTCAAAATTTATGAGGAGCATACTTGTCCCAAATGCTACATCAAAAAGCTACCACCACATCAATGGATAGTAATATAGTATTACTGCAATTGCATTTTTGAAGGTATGCTTGTAATTTTCAAAATTTATGAGGGGTATACTTGTCCAAATGTTACACCAAAAGACTATCACCATATCAATGGATAGTAATATAATATTATTCCAATTGCCTTTTTGAGGGTAGGTTTGTAATTTTCAAAATTTATGAGGGCATACTTGTCCCAATCCTGTCATTTTGACAATATTTTGTGGCTCCGCGTAAGAGTAGTTTAGAGAAGTAGCACCATTGATACTCTATGAAAAAGCACTAAAATGACTCCACAGTAAAGTAGTTCTTTCCAAGAGTTATTTATCCAAACACCTTCAAAGTGCTTCTGACCCCCCGCAAAAGTCAGAAGTACTTAGAAAAGTCAATCCACACAGGCCCGAAAATTTTGATAGTAAAATTTGATGGGCCAAGGCCCACGAATTTTAGAAATCAAGTTTCAATGGTGCATGACTATCAAAAATTTTTATGTTCCCCAACTCGTTTGCTTAGAACCATGAAAATTTTCCCATCCTCTATTAATTTAAAGGTTTCAGCCTGTAAAAAAAAAAAAAATTGATAATCAAAATTTTGACATCTTGATCTGTTGAAGATGGCCTTTTTTCATGGTGTGTGCCAATGATCCATTGATGATTTTTTTAGTTGTAGGCACCCTATTCTTTATCCGCCTAATCCGACAACCCGTCACCTAATTGTGGATTTCTAATAATGAACACAAATAAATTTGAGAGATCACAAGATCCCCTCCCATTTCGTTTCAACTTCCCCGATTACCTTGCATTTTTATCTGAGTTCTTGCTTAGAGTCCTCTCTGGTTTCTTTCCTTCTCTAACATGCCAATTTAGAAATTATGCACGTTTAGGATAACTACACATTTCGATGACCTTAAAGACCTTGCATTAATACTAGAAAAGTGAGACCTCTCGCCAAAATTCACACAAATCGACAAAGTGATCAAAATAACCCTCACGCTCAACTCATACTTGATTCATTAGGAAAACATAACTTTGGGATCTAGAAATGAAAATTTTGAGATAAATTTAAGTTTTCCGATAATATTTGTATAAATCAACAAAATCTAGAGACCTCATATGCTTAGGAAAACAAAAAATAATCACATGAAATAACGAGTTTTCGCATACAATGATGAATTCCTTCGTATGGAATGACACTCGATAATAAAATTGAAGCCACAATCCATTAGAAAAAAAAACCATTAAGACGCCCTATTTTGAAAATGTATTTTCACTAGGTGATTATCTATTAGAAGAAAAAAAAAATGAAATGTTTAAATTAAATTTGAAATCAACAATAAAAGTCTCGATTGTTTATAATCAATAATAAGATTATTGGCTGTATGAGCTTGTATTGAGGAATTTTCAGGTTTAGAGTACTTTTGAGTACTATGTAATAGAGCATAGGATGCAATTAGGACGATAATTGTGGGACGGTGTACTTGCATGTTTATTATTTTATGATTTACTACTTTCGATATACTACTGCATGTTTATAATTCTATAATACGTGGGAATATCGTTACACTTGAAAATTTATTTTAATTTATTTCAAATGAATTTTGAAAAATATAATTATTATTTTTGTATTACATTAAAGAGGTAATGAATGCCCACAAGATTAATCGGTAACTCTTTTTAGAAATAACCAATTAATTGAAAATAATAAGAATTTGATATTCTCTCTGGTAGTTTGAAATATCACTTTGAGAATATCTTTGTACCTACTATTCGAAAAATTCCAATATTATCTTTATTTGAAAATAATAAATTGTACTGTAAAGATGGTTTGTATATGACTAGATTGATTGAGGATACATGCATATCACAAAAGTATGATGAAACTAGCTTGTTAAATGATTATTTACAATCTATAGTAATCAAATGATTGATTTTCGTTAAGGATCAACGGTCAACCTGAGCCAAAAAACACGATCAACCAATTATGGTAAATTGTCAGACTTACCATAAAATCAAGAACTAACAGTGAGTTCCACACTGATTAAGTACTAGAGCATCGATATATAGATCGGTACTTTTGTATCGATCGTGTACCTCGTCATTCTTATCACATACACCACTAGGATTGATATTCTTATGACATGTTTATGTTTATTTTATTTTATTATGAGATGGAGATATTACGTTATTATTTTATTAAATATTAACATGTTTTAAATGTTATTTGTTTTGTTTATTTATTTAAAAATATGCATTATTTATAATAGATTAACTTGTTTATCCATTTATATTGAGATTATTAATTTGAAATATGAGTTTATTAGTGAGTAACTTCCCTATTATTCACCCTACCAACAAAACATTATAGATGTCTCAACTACTGAGATGTCTATTCTTGATGGAGAACATTATATAGAGGGATTGCAAGATCAGGATGATGAGTATTATTTCTGTTATATGTGAGCTGAGATTTGAGTTTAGCAAAACTATTTTGTATAATTTTGGACTTTCTTGTATATATTGGCATCATGTGCATTGTGTATTTTGTATGTATATGTCTAGAGAATAAGAATTAATGTTTATGATGTGAACAACTGTTAATTGATATAAGATGTGTAGTTGATCTATATACACTTTTGGGTTGTAATTATAATATATTTTTAAGTGATGTATATTTGTTATGATATAATGGTTGAAAAGTAGTAGATACTAGGGGTGCACATTGGATTGGGTAAATTCGAGAATCGAACCAATCCGAAGCTTTTGGATTGGATTGGTTCGGATTGAACACACTCACGGTTCGGGTACAGATTAAAAAAAAAATGTGGTTGATTTGGTTTGGTTCTGGATTAAGGATATAACAGAACCGAACCAATCCGAAATCCGAACCAATTATATATATATATATATATATATATATATATATGTAATTATTTAAAAATAAAAATTTTGTTTTCTTTATTTCTCTCTTCTTTTTCGAATAAAACTTAGCAGTAGTCTAAAAATCGAAAACCTAGTCGCCGTCGTTCACGTTCGTCTCCCTCGCTCACCTCACCTCGCCACCTGATCGAAAAATAGAGGTAACTCTCTCTCTCTCAAAACCTAGCTGTCGTCGTTCTCGTTTGTCTCGAAAACAAAGATTTTCACTCGGTTCACAAAATAATCTGCAATGCAATTTCCTTTCTTAACTGATTTAGCCAAATAAACAATAAAGAGTTAAAGACAGACTAAAAATCGACATATTTAAAAACCCTATTGTAATTTCTCATCTAGAAAATCATGTTGACCCTAATTCTTAATTCGTCAAAAGATTTTTTACAGAGGGTATCTTATGTGTGTGAGATTCTCTGTAACTGGGATGGAATAGAATAGAAAATTCTGATGTTCCTTTCTATTCGAAAAGAAAATTTAGAATAGAAATTTCAAAACAGAAATTATTAATTTTATATTTTCGACGAACGAGAGAAATGGAGAGGTGGAATAAAATAGAAATTTTTTATGTTCCTTTCTATTCGAACATAAATTTTAGAATAGAAATTTTATATTTTATATTTTCAACGAACCAGAGAAATGGAGAGGTAGAATAGAAATTTCTGATGTTCCTTTATTTCTCTTTTCTTCTTTTTCATGATTCTTATTACCATTGAAAATAATAAGTATGAGAACCGAGAATTGATCCGAACCAATCCAAACCAAGATTGGTTCGGTTCTATAGGGTAATTGGATTGGTTTGATTCCAATTTTGCCAAAATCCGAACCAATCCAAACCAATCCGAACCATGTGCACCCCTACTAGATACATGGATTTTGATTACATAGGTATATTTCTATAGGTAAAATTTTTTTATAAGTCCAATTTTTAGGGAAAACTCTGTCGAAATTAATTGGAAGAAATCCATATCATATTTAAGTTTCGAAGATCTTAATTTGGATTTTTTAATTATTTTTTGCTCCACCCTCGAGATTTGGAAAATCTAGATCTTAAATCGGGGGGGGGGGGGGGGGGCATAACATCATCACTTCACATTTTCTTGGTCGAGTCATTTAGTTTCAAATGAGCCAATTCGATGCAAAACGAAACAACAATGATTCCAAAAATACATAGTTTGTTATAGTGATTTGAAGGTTGAAAGAACTAGAATCTAAAGGCTGAAGACTAAAGTTAAAAAAAAAAAAAAATTATTATAAACCATGGTTTCAAAACTCAGATTGACGTCTTGTCTTGTTCATGAATGAAATCGAGTTGTCTTGAACGAGAAAAACCATTTAATTCGGTTTACAATTATTTTTTCATAAATATTTATATAAAAATAATAATAAATTTTTTTAAGAAAATAAGGTAAATTAGAAGATGTTTCGTAATAAAACCATATTTTATTTATATACTAAATGCTTAATTTTTTTTTAAATTAACTATTTTAATTAAAATATAAAAAATCACAATTGATACGAACGAGTCTTACTATCTTGGTTGATATTTTCAATAATGTTTGAGTCATCTAGTTTTTCTCACAAGATTTTGCATATATGAGTCACTATGTCTATTTGTCTCGTTCATGGACGATACATAGATTTAGAGCCATCCCTCTAATCCATTGTTAGTAATTGATTGCATAATTTTCTAGTGCTTTATTTAGTAAAAACTGGATGTTGTCCTCCCATTGTTGAATCCCTCTCTAATGATTTTTTTTTTTTTTTAAAATTTAATTTGTAATTCTAGATGCCTTCATTGTGGAGTACAAATTTGTTGTTTAAAATTTCCGTGCTAAGTTGATTGACCAATGGTCATTGCCATGTGTATTGAAAAAAGTACACTAGATTAGTTGGTAGAGAGAAACTTTAGGGAGGAAATTTTTGAACGGCCAAGAGTTTTTGGATTTTAAGTATTTTTTCAATACACATGGTAAAATCATAGCAGTTCATCAGCGTAGCACAAAAAACTTTTAAAAACAAATTTGTACTCTTGTGTGTGAAATGCTATGGTGTGTGAACTGTAATGGTGCACAAAAATTCCTTAATTGTATATGACATCATACAAATATCGTGTTGGTTTAGGCATGATGTGCATAAATTAGACCATAATACGAGAATTTGACTTGCCTTTTTGACTCGCTAGTGTGTAACATAAAATGTATTACTTTACTAAAAATGTCATCCAAATGATTAAAGGTCTCCTCAAGGGTAGTTTTCTTGGGAATACTGAGAAATTAAGGAAATTAGACTAGTTTAACCTCAAGGGTCTCCCTAGAGCATGTAAATAGAGGACCCATCTAAGGTAATTGAGAGATCGACAAGTCTAAGACTCAAAATTCTGTGATTTTCTCTCCTTAAAGAATGTGAATGACGGAGACCACTACAATGGTGGTTTAGGAGTTGAGAGAAGAATGTGAATCGTCCACTTGGTCTGGAAGGAAACCGAGCAAGAAAGTCATTGTGAAACATCCACGAAATTGTTACATCTAAGTTTGCAGACGACTCATCCAATATTTTTCAAAATCACAGCTGAGATTATGAAAACTTATCTAAGCCAACCAATTATGATATATTTCCATATAAAATAATTATTTTTTTATCTAATTAATTTAAGTATTTAAACTTTAGAGTCATGGGGCTACCGAAGTGAAAGAAACAATCGACCAATGTCAAAAACAGGAAGTAGACCGATGGAGTAGAATACTATATACTGCCAATAACAGACCTATTTGTGAGTATTTAGCATTACTTATTGGAGAGCAAAATGTATTGGCGGAGTTAGATCTCAAGTCTACTTTTACCAATAAAAAAAAAGGGGAAAGCCAACACACTACGTGAAGAAAGGGTAAATTCGACATCAAGGCCCGTAAATTTGGCTAAATCCAAGCAATTTCAACGAACCTTGGCATCAGATTTGCCCTTTTTTCACTTGGTGCCCACTATGTGAAAACTGGATAATTCTACAAGAAAACTCGACAGACCAAGGCTTAGAAACCAAACTTCGACGGTCAAGGCCGTCAAATTTTTTTTATGTTCCCCATATTTGACCACATTCGAAGGCTTAGAGTTGTCGAATTTCTCCCCTCCTCCATTAATTTGATGGTTTTGGTCTATTGAAAAAAAAAAAAATCGACAATAAAAAATTCAACGCCTTAATCTGTCAAATTTTATGAAATTCAATGGCTTTGGGCTGTCAAAAATGGGTTTTTTACATGTTGTGGCCACATGTGTTATGAAAGAAAATTATTGGTGGCAGAGCAGAATTTAAATCAAAATGTATGTTTCATCTCTTGGTCTTTTATACAATGCATCGTGATATATTTTTGCAAATAAGTTATACAATCGTAAACTGAGGAATATTTGAAACACTTAGATGAGATTGATTGACTAGGTGACCATGATCTATAAGGCAACTCATTTTTATTTTCAATCGACAGAAGTGTATCAAATATGGTTCATATCAAGAGAGGTAAGTAAAAAAAAAATTCCCAAAAAAAAGAGAACAACATTTGCTTAACTAATCAAACAATCCAACGGTTAGGATTTTATGCAAATCCCTATGATAATTATCTCAAGAGTAACTACCAACAGTTGGATTTTGATCCAGTGTTACTTCATTGCGTCAACGGAACCCAACCCACCCATTAAAATAGTGAAATTAAAACAACTGATACCAAATGGAAAGAAAATATAACCACTTACAAGAATTTCGGTAATTTATATCTTCTCTTCTCTTCTCTCTATTGTGGGATTAGTTACCTGCACTGATTGGGAGAGATGCAGAGAGGAAAGCTGAGATGAGAAAAGCTTTGATGAGTTTTGAGTGGGGATGGTATCTTTCAACTTAATTATTCAAATACAGCGGCCACTGGTGTTTGCTAAACTAAAATAATACGTACAAAGACCAGCTAGGAGGATATTAATATAATATCATCTTATAATCCTGACTGTTAGATAATTCTCAAAATTTGAAATTAGAATCTCTAGGATAAGCTGGTCAACTTGAAAACAATAAGAATCATATTGAAGGATTAGGTTCCACCAGCTAAACATAGATTATAGAATTATAATTGAAGCAGCTGAGCAATCAACCGAGCAAGTGGCAATAAATAAAGAAATTTAGGGGTGTATTTTTTATTATCTCCGTAATATTTCTTCCATTTGAGAAAAAAATTGAATACTTGACCTAGGGCCTTGAATTTGATACAATTGATCATAAAATAGTCCATCTAGATCCTTTGAACTAAAGAGTTGGACTGCTATTGACGCTACAAGATACGCGGCAGTGTGGTACATTCTCCATGGATTGAACCCAAATGATCAGAATCAGCAGTTAGATCGAAGTCCAATTTGAGAATGATCCGAGTCCAATTTGAGAAAGGAATATTATTACTTTTCATTACAATAGACATGATTCAAAGAAGGTCATTTACATAATTTCTTAAAACTATTTATGGTAGAAAAATTATTATTTTGAAAAACTTTTATTTGTGTTAGTTGACTGCTTTCGCCTTGGTTACAAATGTAGCTATAAAGTAATTGTCGTTATCGTTATTTTTGCTACCGTTTGAAATGTAACTATCAATACCGATTTCAGAACAAAGATAATTGTCAATGTGATTATTCCAATTATATTTAGCATCATCCATGTAACAATCATAGTAGTGATTGTCAGTCTCAGATCCATTATTAAGATAACTAGAAAAAGCACTTTCTAGTTCACTTAGAAAAGACTGATCATTGTTATTCTTAAAAATCTGATTTTCACTATCAAAATATATGGAATAATTGTAACTACTATTATCATTTACTTAAAAATATATCATTAGAGATGAAACTCCGAATATCCCTGAAAATTAGTTAGTGAACAAATCATATTTTATAATACGGTTGGGACACTAGCTCAATAGTTACTTTATAATGAGGTTATGAGGGGGGACCAACACTGAATAGAGACCATACTACTTTTTCATTACTTCTTAAAGAATATTGAGAATGCTTTCAAACATGATGATGTAGGCAAATCCTTTAAACTAAGATAGAGATTCGACCCATATTTTGATGAAAAGCAGTATTAGATGGCTCCAAATGACTTCAAAATATGCATGAATTTTATATTTTTATAAGACTTGAATCCAACTTAAGCCCACCAAGTTTTTATTAGGGTGCCGCAGACGACTTAAGATAGATAGGATTTAAGGACTGGCTTAAATTATAGTTCATCACTTTAAGACCGGGTTAAGGCATAGTCAAGCTCGGCTTGAACCCACTCATTGATGGCCCTAGCGCCAAAAATATTTCCATTGCCTACTTAGGGGTTGTAAGAGTGTTATTGTTGAATTTGACTTAATTAAATATGAAGCACAAGAACTACTACCGGATCAAATGGCAATAATTAAATTTGAAAAATAAAGTAATTTATACATTGAAGTAGGTAAGCAATCATCGTGGAAAATAATGAAATTTATAATGTGTTGTCCATCAAAGGGAAGAATTATATTAAAATAAAAATAAGAAAGTGATATTTTATTACCCCATTGTTTCATAACTGAGATGAAGTGTCATCCTACAATTTGGCGAGATAGTCAATGCGAATCTCAATGATTCGTCTAAGATCCTAGATGATTCATAATATTTTCAAAATATGGGTCTCAGTTTATAAAAACTTGATAAAGTCAAACTGAGTTTTATAACTTTTGACATAAAAAATAATTGGGTTTCGATGATTTAAATGTTTGTTATCTGTGTAAAAATATTTTAATTGTTTCAAATAATAAGAATAAAACAATAGAAAGTTATCAGAACCTAAACACCATTTCTAATTTCATTGTTTAATGTGTTATAAGAAGAGTTGGTGTGGCCATATAAACTCTTATGTTTATTTTCTGACTTTCTAAGGCCAATTTGATACATTATTTTTGTACGCATTGTTGTTATTATCTTGTATCATCAAATACTTAATTGCTCAAATTTGCCACCATTTTTTATGATAGTTACTAGAAACAGAGGTTTGACAATGTAGCAAAGTTAAGAAATTATAACTTTCAAGCCATAGATCATAGCAAGAATAATAAAAACAAATCTATTATATTAAAATGCCCCCAAATTTAGTCAACTATTATATTAAAAAGAACATTTTATTCCTAGTACAAGGCATTGAGGAGATGCAATGCAACAAAACACAAAAGGAAATGGAATTGAAAGTTTTATTAGAATTTTTTTTTTCCTTTTTTCCTTTTTTTTTTGTAAAAAAAAAAAAAAAAAATCATGTCTAATGCTTCATACAACCTCAAGACTTACATCTTGCCTCGTACAGGCAAACTGCCTTGTGTAGGCATCACACTTTCTAAAACATTGGGATTGAATTAAATGGGCTTCAACAAATCTCATTATGTTCGATGCTTTGACAAATTTGGTTGATCTTAATTAACAAGATCTCATTTTGGTTTGTTTAGTTGCATTGTAATACAACACAATTGAAGTCCTAGCATTGGGCAATTTTATGACCAAGTACTTACAAAATATAAGCCATCTAGCTGTACCTGATCAAATCAACTAATTTGAATTTGAATATTTATAGGACATTATTGACCCTCAATGGTGCTTCAATTCCAAAGAATATTGAGAAAATTACTTAAAAGACCGTTGTGGAAGGGCATCTTTCTAGATAGTCCTAAGTTTTCAGCGATTGCTTAGTGAACTTTTTCTTTCTAAATGCTCCTTGGACCTCATCTCCCACATTTCTCACGATTGAATGTCTTAATCGTTTCTAATTTGTCATTTTCATCCAAAAATTGGATTTTTGACATCTCAATTGAGTTTTGGAGATTCAGTTCTATCAAAAAGGATTTAAGAAAAAAGAAGAAACCATTTTTAAGGGTTTTTTCATTTTTTTCTTAGTTTTTGAATGAAAATAGATGAAGAATGGTTCTTTTGGGTTGAAATCATCTAAACAAGTCATTATCTAAAGGTTTTAGTTGATCTTTTCATGTATTGTAGTAAAAAAAACTTGAAGATTGAAAATGGATGGATTTTACCCGTGTCGAGTTCATCACTTTTTATTTAATATATAAGTGGTGAACTCGACAATAAAAAGTGGTGAATGACAGGTAATTACAGAAGACAAATGATGACACAAGAAAATCAACGAGTTCTCAGCTAACTAGAATTTGAGTCCCTTTCTCACCCTGCAGGACAGGTAACAGAAGACAAAAAATAGAAACCACACAAAATTAATCAAATCTAGATCTATTGCCTGAATATTATAGACATTGATAAAATTGATAAATGGAATATCAACATATGTAACACCAAAATCATCCAACCTGATTGGATGATTGCAACCGCCAAGTCAATGTGAATTTCCTTTGAATAGTAACCAACTTATCTTACCTTCTAGAAGAACAAGGAAGATCAGACTTGACTTGGCCCCTTACAGGAATATGAATTTTTACATTTGTCCAAAAACATTAAAATAAAATATAACTTATACCATCTAATATTTTGATTGAAAAATAATGCATCCTCAAGGACTAAATAAAAATCGTCCATCTTAGTTGGTGAATCATGTTGGTTCAATTGTGTTTCCCACTTAGTTATGGAAAGTGCCAACAACTAGTTTCCTTTTGGGAGAATGTCAATAAAAATATAAATTGAACTATTTTATGATTAAATGCCAATTACACATCCAGGGTTAATGACATATTTGATCAACAAGGTAGGTTTGAACATTTTTGCTAGTCCAATTTATCTAACCATTGAATCCTAGTTGAGATAATATCTTTGATTGAAAAATAATTTCATTAAATGATTAATCATTCCAAGAGAGAATATTTGTCCTCATGACTTTGGACCTATTTTTAGCTCTTAAAAGAATACAACTATTTAAATGTTTTGGATCATTGCACATAGTTGAATTTCACAATTTACGTTTGTTGAATTTTACTTTATTAGATTCTTATTAATTGGGATAACCGTTGTGTATGATAGTAAGGAATTTGTTTTTAAGGGAACATATGACTTCTTCAGGAAAATGACTTCTATGGAAAATTTAAATTGAGTCTGATAGCGATGAAGAAAATGTCAGGGAAAAAAAAACAAAGAGAGTAGGAATTTAATTTTCAGGGTGAGGGTCACGAGAGAATAATATTGGGAGGTGGGGAAATTATTTTGCCACAAATCCGTCCTGATCATTGTCCGTAACAATTGAGATTTAATTTGATCAATCTTTGAATTCTCATTATGTAGCCGACATAAATCATTTGTACAAATTAACATGCCCCTCTCATCTACTCCCCAAAAATTTTCTTCCTTGACAATCTTTATAATCATGTCGCGTATCATATCATGGACACTACACGATATAAATTTTTTCCTATATATGTCCTTCTCTACAGCTAGTATTAAACTATGACTTATTAATTCATTAAGGTATTTTAATCCAATCTCCTCTGCAATCCTTCCATCCCTTTGCCAGACAAAGCCCTCACCAATCCACCGCCAAATTAGTTCTAATGTAATAATCTCATAATCTTTTGGGAATGCTGCGAAATACAATATACAAGGCTTCAAATGTTTAGGAAGCTCTTCATAACTTAATTGCAGTGGAGAGAAAATCAACTCATCTTGGACCGCCAACTCTTGCTTTAGATGCATGAATATTTTCTTCCACTCGTGGATAGAGTCTCCTTTCTCTAACAACACCCCTCCCATGAACTTGATTTCCAATGGGAGTCCTTTACATTTAGAAACCCTAATTTTTTACATACATCTTCAAAATGTTTGAAAAATTCCCTTGAAAATGGCTTCTTTCTTCTTGTTCGGTGCAAATTATCAATAAAAAAAAAAAGAGAACAAAAAAATATAAAAACCTTGGTAAGCAAGGGTTAATCTACAGAGTCAACTTGATCCAACAATTTCTTTTGATTTAAAACAATCTCACTTTGAAATATTAAAGGAAACTGAATTGACACTATTCTAACATAAACAAGAGTAGAAATCACAATGTAAATAATTATATCAGTTAAATCGACCTAAACAAGTCACCTTATCAATTTCTTTGTTTACTTATTATCTCAATTCAATAACAAAGTTAATGTTATTGGATCGGAAGATGATATCTGTTAATCCAAATAATAATCCTAAATCCTGTGATGATATTTAATAAGATGAAATCAAAAATAAAATATTGAATATCTAACAAAGCATAGTTTAACTTGAACTTATCTAAGATTAAACTATCAAAATTATGAGAATAACATTCTATCCAATGATCACTATTTAAGAAATTGGTATAACAACAAAGCATTGAAGCATGATTTAAATAAATAATTATCTAAGATGATCTTGTTTGGGCTTCATCGACCTCTCTAATGAAGGTTTAGCCACAGGTCATAGCAAGAATAATAAAAACATAATAAAAATAAAAAGAGAAGAGAATAAGAAAGAAACTGATGATCCTTTATTAATCTTGGCTTGAATCTAGTAGAGTATTTCTTTTGTTTACAAAACCAAGAGAAATATAGGAGAATTAAGAGAAGAGAGATCCCCCCGATGCTTTGTCTGGTCTCTTATTTATAGAGACCAGATTAAGGTTCTTTTAGAATTTGGAACACTGTCATGTTTTACAAGGACTCTGAAACCTAATGTGTTACATTACAAATCATGTCGCCTCAACATTACACAAATCTCGAGATGAAGTTCGTTTATGTCACCGTACCGCGATGCTTGTGTGGGCTCGTTGAGTATGGTCTTCGGTCCGTGGTCTTGTCTTTAGTCTTAAATTGTAATGTGCATATTTAATTATCTTGGTTCATCTTTTTGAATCTCGCAACTTTAACCTATTACATATAAATAACCATAATTAGTCCAAAATTCACAATTTATTAAAAACTAATAATAATTATAGACGATCAACGTATTATGTCTATTTATAGGATTTTATGCATTATTCAACTTTAAAATCTTTGTAAATAGGGTATTGGAAACAACTTTCTAGGCCCTATTCACTTCTCAAATCCTTTTCATCGGAATGTATCCTCCAAAACTTGATTATGATGCCGGAAATTCAATTTTTCTTTAATGAAAATTTGTGAGTTTGAATGGTTAGGGAAATTTTAACATTTCAATCATGAGAAATATCAAGAGTGAGTTTCATGGACTGTTTTGAAGAAAGGGATTTACTAAATGGACTATTTTGATAATCTGCAAAAGTCAATGACTAAATTGAAAGAAAAATTAGCGGTAGGGACTATTATGTAATTTTCCTGTTATATATGATTAAATAAAATGTAAAGACTTTCTTTCTCCTTACCATTTTTCATTTGACTCATGATAATATGAAGCCCCCATCATAGAACCATATATCATTTGCGTCGGGATGCGCATAACCATAAATCTTTTTCTTGTGCATCCCAAGGCAAATGATCTACAATTCTATAATGAGGGCGTTTGCCAGAGGCAAGTGTCAAATTATCACGGTTTTTTTTCATTTAGGATTTTTTGGAGCTCTCCAACAAGCCTTAAGAATAAAGAGAGTGTCTTTCTCACTACCATTTTCAATCTATGTTTCACTGGAGCTTCCCAACAAGTCTTAAAAACAATGTTTTAGTGTAAGTAAAAGTCGGAGTTTGGAATTTAAAGATGACTCCCATGAGGCATGAGCTGCACCATTTTCGAACATAATAGGTTTTTTTTTTTTTTTTACTTTGTTGGCAAGGGTTAGTTATTAGTAGAAAAGGCGAGTTCAATGGATTTTGAACCTAGGTTGTGATATTACACTCCACAAGCTTTACAGAGTTAGCCAATTAATTGGGACCTTTCAAAGAACATTAAAATTAGTAAATAATCAATTTTCTAAAATTCAAGTCCAGCTTGATTAAAGAACTCATTAGATAGAGTTGATGAAATGAGTCAATTTTTTTTTTTGTTGAAATGTATACAATATAAAATAATGAAATGCAATTCAAAAAACTAAAAATAAAATATAACTTTTACTATCTAATATTTTAATTGAAAAAAAAATGCAACCTCAAGAACTAAATTAAAATCGTCCATCTTATTTCATAACTAATTACTATTATTTACGTATAACAAGAAATATTTACAAAGTTTCATGGCGAATAAGAAAAATCCAAACTTACCACTATAATTCAGGATCCAAAACAAAATCGTGGACCAAAATTTAAGTTAATTGAGCAAAATTATACCGCGACGCCATGAACAACAACGACGGTGCGGTCAACGCAGAAAGTCAAGCCTTGAAATTCGTATTAAAGCTTGGCGGCTGAAAGACATTCGTATTGAAGTAGGACTTTGTTATTTTTGTAATCACGAAATGTTTTTGAAACCCTAATTATCCTAGAAATCATAATCTAGTCTTTATAAATAAGAGACCAGATTAAAGGGCATATCATCTCTCATCTCCCTAGAGATCAACTTTTCTTTTTCTATCTTTTTAGTTTTAGGTTTTTATATTTTTCTTTCTTAATTTTATAGAAGTTTGTAAGGAGACTCTACCGGTTTCAAGTCAAGAAGCAATAAAGATCTTTTCTTTATTTTACTCTCTTCTCTCTTATATGTTATCTTTATTTTATTTTTTACTTTGTTATTCTTGCGATAACTATTGGCTAACTTTTTCATTAGATCGGTTGAGGAAGCCAGAGCAAGACTTTGTCAATGATTTAAATGTTCTCGTAATTACTTTATAGTTTTATTGTGATAGTGTTAGGTATTTATTATTAGGTTAAACATTAAATGTTTCTTAAAGTTTTGATGGTTCATTCTTTAATTAATTCAAGAAGAACTATGCTTTATAGAGAATAATTAATGCTTATCTAATAATCTTAACTTAATTTATCGCATACTTTTGACTTCGTTTATATTATAATTATTTGATTTTTTTATCCTCAAACATTAGGTTTATTTCGTGGATCGAGATAAATAGAGAATCAGAAATCATTGATAAAACTTGTGAAGGTGGATCCAATTGATCTACACTTCATAGTATTTTAAATCTTTTTAGTTTAGTACTTTGTTTTAGATAATTTATGTCAAAAATTATTTTTAATAATTTACATAAACTTGAATTGGATTGGAAGTGAAAATATTTTGGATTAACATTGTCTCCGTGGTTTGACCTTTGCTTGCCAATATTTTCTTTTGTTCTTTATTTTATCATCATCTATTACTCGATCAATTCCCTTTCGGGAGAATGTCAACAAAAATAGAAACTGAACTATTTTATGATTGAATGCCAATTACAGAACCATGGTTAATGACATATTTGATTAACGAGGTTGGTTTGGTCACGTGAAATTAAATGATAATCCTAGTACTATCTTTTATATACAATATGGTATACATAATCATTTTTTTGGTTAATGACATATTTACTTTTTTGCTGATGAAATTGCCTCAACCCTTTTTCACCAAATAGTGAAGGGGGGTCCGATTAGTCTCTACTACGATCCAAAACTAACCTATGGTCAACAAGGAAGACTATGGTTAAGGCTAAGGTCCAATCATCATTATCAATTTACATCAGGTTGGCCAAATGAATCTTATGGCTAATATCTTCCAATTATTACATGATTTCTCAAATTTTGCACAAAATAGAAAGATTTGAAAAAACCTTAATTTTGGCCCCATGATTTGAAATCAATTAAACAAATCCACATGAAATATTTTCCCAATGTCCAAAATAGGAACTCATGAAAATCCTCTAAGTAGGAAAATTATAAATAGAAAACTATTAAATTGCGACTTATGAAGTTTCTAAATTAGAAAGTTGGAATTTCCTAAATTAGAATTCGAAAAATATATGACGAGCCCCCAAATTAGAAGTTTACAAACTCAATCCTCTTAAAATAGAAAGTTTTCGAAAAAATCAAATTTCGAATTAGGAATTTCCAAATCCATGCACATGAAATTTCTAAATGTGAAGATGGAGAATCTTCCAAATTGGGAATTGCTAAAATGTGGATTTTCTAAGTTAGAAATTTATGAGCAAATATCCTCCCAAGATAGAAGATTATGCACTTTTGTATTAGGAAGTTTCAAATATGAATTTTTCAATGAGATTATAAATAGGAGTTTCCGAATTAGGAAATTATGAATTTATGATGAATCATCAAATCGGAAATTAGCAAAATAACAATGAAGAATCCCACATTACCATGCTAACCGAATTAGAGATCGATGAGTACCAATGCATACAAAATTTCCAAATTTGAGAAAAAATATTCACATTCAACCAATTCTCAAAATAACTAAATGTACATGCAAGCATAATTTTTGATCTTTTCAAAATGATTATCATCCAATGATATGCATATTTGTCAAGTCAAGGGGTACATTAATCACATGGAATAATTCTAAACTCATCACCACCTCATCACAAATTCATTGCAAAAAATCGCATAGGGCCATCATGCCTAAATACGAAGATCATGTCATCACAAATTCATAAAAAAGATGCATAAAAAAAAATACTCTCCTAATCCAGTCAATATGTGAAGACAAATAAGAAAAAACATAAAAAAAAATGTAAGAATATTCTCGTAACCCTATTGAAACGCAAAAAACAAATAACAACATAAAAAAATCTAAACACATTCTTCTAATCCTATCAATATGAAAGAGAAAAAAATAAAAATAGGAACAATATACAAAGAAAGCAGATTTCTTCTAATCCTATCGACATGCAATAAAAATATATAAAAACACAAAGAAAATATATATGAAAAAAAATATTCCCCTAACCCGACTAAGATGCAAAATCAAATGAAAACACAGAAAAATACCCAAGAAAAATTCTTGTAATCCTATTAATATTCAAGAAAACAAAAAACGCATAAAAATATTCTACTAATCCTATTGCTATGTAAAAAAAAATATAAGAAAAATAGAGAACGTAAGAATGACACCACTCCTCTATTATGAATTATTCGAATGCGACTAGACATCACATAGCATCACAAAAAGAAATCTTTTTCATAACGAACTCTACAATGATCATGACGTCAAAAATCAATACAAAACCTCAATAGGGGGGTCAATTTAGCATACAAAAGCAGAGATGAGAATTAACAATGCACTATGAAGAACGAGGAGGAAAAGAAAGAGGACACTAAAATAAAAAGATAAAAATAAAAATAAAAATAAACTTGCCTATTGAACTGAGAACGGCCAATTGATTCCTTCAGGTATGACCCAAAGACTTGCGCGTATTGTTGGTGTAGAGATATGAGTGCTAGAGAGAGGAGTTGATACGGCTTTCTACGGAGAACGTAGGGCTGTCGCTATAGGAGTTGCTGGAGTTGGATTTTTAAAGGCAGTTGCAGCAGTGAATTAAGGAGAATTGGTTGGTGTAGAAAACGTGACAGAGAGAGGAAGACGAGAATGTGAGAGGAGGGCGTTGGGGATGATGAAGGTAGCAAGGAGGCTGCGTTGTAGAAGATAAAGTGAGGAGGGTTGAGAATGACGTGAAGAACAGGGGCTGTGGGAGAGAGGGAATGTCTGGGAGAGAAGGAGTTTGAGAAGGGGAGAGAGGCAGAAGACGTAGTCACCGTAAAACGTGGGAGAGAGGAGGGTACACTAAGTCATATTGCGATTTTGGCGACGCCCCAATTGCGCTAAAAACGACTGCTAAAGGCCGTCGTTAATTGCGACAGTTTTTAACTGTCGTTTAAGTGTCGTTTCAACGAAATAAGTAAAAATTTGGGGTGCCAATAGCCACTCTAACAAAAAAAAAATTGTTTTCAGACCATTTCTCTCACTCAATTCTCTCTCTCTGCTTGTATCTCACTCTCACTCTCGCTCTCTCTATCGAATCCGTCGCTCTTCTCACTCTCTCTCGAATCTGTCTGTCACTCTGTCTCTGTCTGTCTGTCTGTCTGTCTCTCTCTCTCTCTCTCTCTCTCTCTCTCTCTCTCTCTCTCTATCTCTCTCTTACTCGACGCTATCCCGATTTCAATAAGTTTCAAGTCATCTTCTTCTAAGTTTCGATCTAGAAGGTAAATCGATTGGAGTTTTATCGAAAGAGCTGCGCTCGATCTCTCACTACAGAATCTGTGATTTTGATCGCATTTCGATTTGCAATCAGATTTTGATTTGCAAGTTTTAGGGAAAAATCGATCGGAGTTTGATCGAAGGTTTTAGTGATTTGTTCGATCTCCCTCCCTTTGCTTGGTTTGTGATCGAATCTTCAGGTATGTTAAAGTTTTTTATTGAATCTCTGATTTTCCTTAATTAATTTAGGGTTTCAAATATTTTCTTCAATGTTAAAGCATGTTTTAGGGTTTTGTTTGGTTCTATTGCAAGCTGTAATTAGATCCTTTGTTCTTAACAATAAGATGGAGTTTGGTTATGGAGTTTTATATCATAAATGGTCAATATGTTTGGTTAGAGCGAGCCTTGTAGGGAAGTTTGATCAGACAAAGTGGAATTGATCTGAATTATTGGTTTTTAGACTAGAGTCTTGCACATTTCTAGTTTCATCCCCAGTTCTATTTGGAAATCGAAAGTTTATTTTAGATCAATTTGTGGTGTTTATGTGTTGGAGACATGTCATCTTTAATTTTTTTTTTTTTTTTTTTTTAAGTTCATTTTAGATCAATTTGTGGTGTTTGTGTGTTGGTGTGCCAAATATTGATCAGAGAGGACATGTGAGTGTTGCAGTGCTGAGATATTATGTAATATAGAGGACCAAATAAACAGTATATCCATTTTATATCTAGAGAGCATATTTGTAATTGTATTTCCTTTTTACTTGACTATGTTGGTAGCATTGTGATGAGAGGCACTAAAAAATGCCTTATTAAACAAAGAAATGGAGACTAAAGTACTCCATCTCAGCATATGTACTTTAGTATTAGTACTACATCATAGCTATCATTTACCTCTCTATCAATCATCAAATGCAATGTGAATCAAATACGTATTGTAACAGGAAAAATCAGTAAAGAACATGACATATGTACCTAATCATCCAATATGTTAGCTCTGGATTTCATTTGTGATTCTTAGTTTTTTTTATTTATGATTATTTGTTCTTGCTTGGGGGCTACCTCAGCCTCCTCCCTTTGTAGTTCTTTCTTTTCTGATTAATAAAACTTTACACTTACATATAAAAAAAAGATTTAGGGGAATTCTTTGGTGCACAGAAATGTCAATCCCAGATTTCACAAAATCTCATATTGACTAATAGTACACCATGTGCATTAAGGACTTTTCATGTTAGCCGAGTATTGACCGAGTGAAGACTTTCTTGTTAGAAAATTAGTAATCCTTTATTTAATTTTATTTAGGGCTCTTAGGATTTTGTGTGTTTTTTGCAACTAAATAACTTCCTATAGCCTTCTAACCATCCTTGTAATTACATCATTAGGATTGTAACTTGTAAAAGGAAAAGAGTTTAAATTACCCTAAAATTAGGAGATATCAAACATTTATTTTAAGACAAAAAGAACATCAAAACCAAAATCGTTGGATTCACAAATTTATTGTAATATAAGAGAAGAGACAACCAATATTTTATTTACGTAATTTTCTGTTATATAAGAGACAGAACTAATAAAAACTAATCACAAATGATGTTGATTTTGGGGAACATGAGCAGTAACCACAACAACAATGTCGGCAAGACACTTTAAATTATGATTCCTTTGTGTCAATGGAGATTGAGATGGTGACGTCGACTTCGTGAACACATCGTCGCAACTAGGTACATCTTGAACAACAGTCCCTGACTCAAGAAACGCATCCACGTAATTCTGCTTCATGTTGTTATCATAAGCCATATTAAGATTTTCAATGGCTTTCTTATAAAAATTAGAACACACTGTGAGGGGATCCTTTGGCACATATTTTTTGTCACCTTGTCTACTAAGCATTACATGGTCCTTTCCATATTCATCAATCTGTGTGATAGAATGCAGCTTACTTATCCTCCTTATGTTCCATCTTATATATAGAAGGAAGGGGAAAAAAGAAAAGAGAATGAAAAAAAAATAAAACAGATGGGTTTGTGAGTCTTTTTATAACACTTTCTTTTTCAAACCAAAAGATCATTAGTAGCGTTAGTTGTGCTCCTAACATTTTGTCAAAGAAAGTGGATCATTGATGGTTACATGGAAGGTGGTTTATTCATCTTTCAAAATCTGGTATTTATACTTTAAGCATGCCTATCATGTTAGGTTGATGGGTACTCTAGTAATGGTGTGTTGCAGCTGTTTGCTTGCTGCTTCCCATTGTTTACTTGTGGTTCTCATGTTTTCCAACTTTCTTTCTGCTAAATTTACTTTGTACTTTTTGTGACAGATGTCTTGATCATAATCTATGAGATTTCCTATCTTGATGTCATTTTCTGTGGCTGCACCTTCTTCTTTGTCAACCTATCTTGTTCTCCTATCTTAGTTTTTTATTCACTTTTTTTCGTCAATAATAAATTCATTTTTATTTCCATTCGTCAATAATGTCTTCATTTTTAGATAATATTCTTGACTTGTCACAGTCCTATGGTAACTTAAACCTAAATTGATTTAAAGCAAGACTAGCATCAGAATAAGCTGTTCCATGGTACCCCAATTTTAGCAAAACTACCAAGAAACCATCAACCTCTGAGAAAGGTTTATCTTGAGCCCAAAAGATAAACATAAATAGAACAACAACTCAAATGTATAGATAGTGGAATGGAAAAATGTTTTGAAAAGAGAGTAACAAATTTCAGCAGAGGAAAACATCTTTAGCAAACTTGTATTATCAATAGATGCAATGCAATAACAAATTACTGGAAAGGGCAAGCAGACACATTGGACTCATACCTGCTGTTGTTGGTAATTTCCATACCCAAGATATGCTCCATAAGCATACATGTTAGGATCTTGAGGAGGAGGAGCATATCCATAGCCTTCATAACCTTGGCTGTATCCATAGTATCCCCTATTCCACTGGTTTGGATCTACCTGTGGCTGAACCAATCCAGCCAATGAGTCCTGTAAATTTGCCAGATTCATTAAAATATGTGCATTTACACGCACTCAAGTCTAAAATATGTAATGTTAGGAGCTAGGTATGATCTAAACAACCTGTTTGTTTGAAGGACTACGTCCCAATGAAAGTCGCAGCCAACATCATCAAAGGAGGTTTCTCTTATAGGTAACTTAAAATCTTCACTTTCATCAAATAGTTTGGCTCCTTACTCCCAACACTTCCAATTGACGAAAATGTACACTAGAGTGGTCAAAGATGTGTATTTATGCTTCTTCAGTATGTGTTTGTTTGTGCAGCCCACATGATTCTGTGTTGGGACAGTCCAACCATCCTCGGAAAGAAGTTCTAATTCATTCTGACTTAATTAATTTTAGGTGAAGTGTTTATAAAGTTAGAAATATCGGAATAGACTCAGTATGACTCATGTTATGATTGGATTATCCAAATTGATATTCATTTGGGTCCTACAAGTAAGGAGTACAAATAGACCAACTGTTAAATATATATCTATTATTAGAGTTGTACAAATATATCTCATTTTTAAATTTGATTAGATTTTGATCGAGTTTCTATAACTCTATTTCATATTTTAATTTTGCATATATGTTTTAAAATTTCTGGATTGTCTTTGGTTTCAGTGAGTTGCCAGAATTTCTTGGTGGTACGTGTACCTGTGCAGATCAGGGGGGTTGCCTTAGGTCTGATAAGGGTCCATGGAAGGACCCAAACATATTGAAGGTTTTGTTACTTACCTTGGAAAACTTTTATTTCTTATATTTGAGAATAATGTAGATATGGGTTTTTAGCTTTTTCTTCATCTTCTGTGATTCATATATGGAATTGTGAAGTACTTCATTTTTGGGTCCGTGATTGATTTGGTTCTTATTTTCTTACTACGTTTATTTCATGTGATGTCTAATGACTTAATGTAATGCTGACCATCTTTATATAATATTCACTTCTTTCCCTTGGGTTTGATTGTTACTACTATAATCAGCATCACATTTGGCCAAGAACTTTCTAACATTGATTTTATGGTTGTACTGCAGTCAGGACATAACATTGAGAAGGTGCGAGAAAGATGTGGGAACTGACAAAACAAATTGCTCGTGTATATTCAGCAACAAAGCTTTTTCCTTACATTTTGGGTTCTTAATCGATCACCATGGAACTGAGGTAAAAAGTTTGTTGTCTTTTATCTGTACCTGTCTTCATTTGAAGATGCTTACAATGGTTATCCATTTTCAACAGATAACTGGACAGTTGAAGTCCTTGCAACTTGTTGCTGGTTTGACATTGGAACGAGATGGTGAAATTAGGAAAGCTGCTCTAAATACACTTGCTACTGCTTATAAGAATCTTGGTATATAATTATCTATGGTACTCCAGTTATATAAACCTATGAATCTTTAGGTCATAGTTATTGAGTGCTTTTACTTGAACTGCGAATCTTCATACGTATGAACAAGTTTTAAAATGCCGACTTTGAAGGAATGTTTAAATCAAGAAATACATTAAATATTTCTGAGTCAATATTGCATCAGTATTGGCCGTACCAGTACATATTGGTTGATAAACTATTTTGAAACATGGATAGGAGTTTATATCCCTTTTTGTTTCAGTTTTGTTATCCTTGCCTGTTTGCAATTAACTTTCACTCCATTGATATTGATTTGAACAACCACATCGAACTTTAGATGGTTTATGTTTAATAATTGATAATTTCTTGGCCTTTTATAACATGAATACATGATTACGAGTGTTTCTGTATACACTTTTTTTGGGCGATTTCTTTCTTTTTTTACAAATTAACATTTTTTGGCCTTTTAACACTTGCGTCTATTTTTACGACAAATCATCAGAAGTTCGAAAAGCAGCAGAAGCATTCATTGGTGAAATTTTGAGAGTTTGTGGTCACGTCGGCGTCACAAGTGCCTGAATTCAATCCTATTTGTCTCGTTTGGGACCATGACATCGATGGAGGATGAACAGATCAAATAAAGTTCATTTGGGTGTTAAGAGAGGCAGATAGAGGTGATATATTTGCAGGGGAGGAGAAATTAGGAGAATTCAACTTCCAAATGGCTATGAGAAGATGATAGAGAGAGTAGGAATGATTGTGAGGGATTGGGTGGCAGATTTTGGGTGCAGTGGTTTTGTATTTCAGAAAAATAATTAAAAATGATCCATTTTTTTTTCATTTATAAATTTAGGAAAAAATATAATATTTTTTTTTATTACAAATGAGGTTTTGAGTTTTTCATTTGGATCTTGGCAGATTTTGGTGGCAGTGGTTTTGTATTTCAGAAAAATAATTAAAAATGACCAATTTTTTTGCATTTATAAATTTAGGAAAAAATATAATTTTTTTTTTATTACAAATCAAGAAAAAGTGACTGTCTGTGGCAGTCGTTTTTACCGACTATCAAAGACCGTCGTTTTTTCCGACTGTCGAGGATAGTCATTTTTTTCCAACTGTTTTAGACTGTCGCAATTTAAAAACCACTCCTTTTAAAACGACTCCTATTTCGACTGTAGGGGCAGTCGGTTTTTTCAAAAACGACTATCATGGACAGTTGTTTTTAGCGCATCATGACGTAGTGGTAGAGAGAGTGAGATCAGAGAAGGGGTTCAAAGAGAGAGAGGTCGTCTCGGAGCCATATTTGTTGTCCAGATTAGAGAGAGACGTGTGGAGAGGGCTGTGTTGCAGGTAGAGAATGAAGAAGAAGATTAAAGCATAGAAGAAGAGGTTAGGGAGAGATCAGAGACAATTTAATGGCAAAACATGAAAGGGAGAACATTCAGCCATAAAGAGAAGAAGAGCTTCAGCTCGTTGGGGGAAGATGATGTGAAGAACTCTGAAGGAGGAGAGAGATTAGCCAAAAGCTCCTCCTCTCTTTAATGTACAACCCATGTTATAGAAACTAAGGTGGTGTTTGTTACCGCTTCAAAACACGGATTTTACTGCGTTTGCGGTGTGAATCTGCATTTGGGGTGTGAATTGCCATTTGTTAAAAAAAAATGCGCTAAGAATTTGCGTTTTTAAACGCAGATTTGTAAAACGGATAAAAGACGCTTTTTTATATTGCGTTTGCGAGAGAATCCAACACCGAAAAACAGTTCTAGTGAAATGACGGGACTACCCCTGATATAATTTTCTTCTCTTCTTCACTTCTTCTCTTCTCTATCGACAGAGCCACACACAGCAGCTCCTCTTTCTCAACTGAACCTCACACATCACGCTCACACAGCTCTCTTTCTCTCTTCTCGACAACACGCAGTTGTTCTTGTCGATATAACGAAGAAGAAGAAGAAGTTGCTTTAATGGCTTCTACGCTCTTCTGCGTTTGCTTCTCCAAGCCTCTCTACGTTTCTTCAGAAACCATAAAAAAAATGAAGTAAGATTCAAAGACAAACCCTAATTTTTTGTTTGTTTTGTTGTTGTTAGCTTTAAAGTTATTTTTT
The DNA here is from genome assembly GCF_017979445.1 of Akebia trifoliata. Classification (NCBI taxonomy): domain Eukaryota; kingdom Viridiplantae; phylum Streptophyta; class Magnoliopsida; order Ranunculales; family Lardizabalaceae; genus Akebia; species Akebia trifoliata. The sequence continues at coordinate 385,279 of NW_028237131.1, read as the reverse complement.
CATCTCTGCAAATGTTTCTTCTTTGTGATGAGTTAACCTTAGATCGAACTAAGAGAGAGAAGGAGATATTGTAAGATTCATGAATCCTCGTTCGCCTCTTATATTACATTTGATCGACGCCCTTTTTGTGATTCCTCTTTTCATTTTTGCTCCTTTAATCTCAACTAAATTTACTATTAAAAAAATAATAATAATTCAGCTACTAATGGGTAACTGAACTTTGGTCAACGGAATCCAAGCTCCCTCAAAAAAAAAAAAAACCTGATTTAAGGGCTTGTTTTAGTTACTGCCTTTGAATGAAAGGGTTTTCTAAAATATCTTTCTTTTGTCTCAAGAATGATACAAACATTCCCCTTACTGTTATAATCTAATTAGGGGTTGAGGAGGTTGTTTCTAGTCGATTTCGAGAATTTTTGCAGACATTTGATAAATTCTATTTTATTTTTTAAAAAAAAAATTCCATTTGTAATGGTAAACTTTGTCAAGTTTGATATGTTATACTTTCAATTTCATGTTTCTTGAACACCCCAGTTATTTATTTATTTATTTATTTTAATTTTATTTTATTAATAAATAGAATTTTATTGAAGCAAAGAAGAGAACTAAGAGGCAGTCTTCTTGACTGACCAAACAAACAAGACAAAACAATAGAAACTCAACAAAGTGAAGATCCCAGCTTGTTAAGTTGGTAAAGGTCTTAGGTGTTGATACCACGAATCTAGGTTCAAAATCGATCTTCTCTTACTAACCAACTGTCTTATTTGCTTTCTAGTTCTTGCCCTCCAAAGAGTAGAAGAAGAATTTTCTTCCCCCTATTTAGGTTGGGTTTTTGTTGTTCGCTCGGGAAAAAAAAATGTGAAAAATAATTTTCTTCCCATTGTTTAGGTGTTTATTTTTTGTTGTTCATGTTCAATGGTTGTTTTATATTTTAAATAGTGAGAGATAATGGATGATTATTGAAAAAGACCATAAATACAATGCACTCTTGCTTAGTACACTACAAATGATTTGCATTGCAAATTTTTTGCAATGCAAATGGTTTGCTATGAATGATTTACTATTGCTTGGTAACCATTGGGAAATCTCTTGTGAATCTTTTTTTGTGATGGCTTGATCTTTATAATAAAAAAAATTCATTGTTATTTTGCAAATGATTTATGGTACTTTTTGTACTGCATAGCTTTTGCTGAAATTTGTTAAGAATTTAGGTGATCCATGCAAATTTTTTTTGCAATACAAATCATTTTTAAATTGTGTAACCAAGCACCAGTAAAATTGATTTCAGAAAATCATTTACATTTGCAAGTGATTTGCAGTGTACCAAGTGCAAAATGGAAATGGGTTGGGGTTATGAACTTATAATATAATCGAGTCAATTCTATGATTATAAGTTCATTTCATACCAGACTAGAACAGAATAGGGTTATGTACATTTCATTCCAGACTAGTCCATTTTTAGCTTATTGGATTGTTTATTATGCAGGTATTTTGTTTATTAGGAAAATTTTAAATGTCCATTTTTATTAGGAGATGCTACCGAAATTTCTATAGAATTATAAATTTTTATAATTTTTAAAGAATTATAAACTTTTTTAAATTACAATAATTTTTTTTATAAATTTTTTAATATAAAATTATTATATTTATATATATTTAATGTAATTATATATTTATGAGGGTATTCTAGCAATTTTTGATGCATTCTGGGTGCATTATCATCCTTAAGGGTATTCTGGTCATTTTATCCTAGTACAACATATTCCAAAAGCTGTATCAAACAATAATTACTAGATTTTGGTAAACAGCACAACACTTATATAAAGCTCTATCAAACAAGCCTTTCAGTGTTTTAGCTTCTGACAACAAATTCTAACAGTAGAAGCTAACAACAAATTCAGGCAACTGAATCAAACGGGGTCTAAATTTCTATTTTTTTGCTTTTTCTTTTTAACGTTTTCTCTCTCTTTTTTTATGTTTTATTTTTTATTTTCTTTTATTTTTTAAACGTTTCTTTTTGGGAGAATGGGGAGTAGGGTTCCCACACTGCCCACATCTCAATGCTCTTTCATCAATTGGTTGATTTTTATGATCTCTTCGATTTTAATTTTCAATTTTGTGCGTTGATTTTTGATTTAAAAATTTTGTTGGTCGACTAAATTTTAGTTCCAATTTTGATCATTCATATTTGACTTCGAATTTGGTTAGATTGGCCGATTGAATTTTAGTTTAATCTTTGATTGATTGATTTGATTTTTGTTTTTTTTAATTTTTTTTTTATTGGTTGATAAATTTTGATTTTGAATTTTTTAATTTGATTTTAATTGATTAATTAGTTTTGATTTTGATTTTTAATATAATTTTGATGAAATTTTAATCGGTCAAGTCATTTTTAATTTTGAATTTTCATTGGATTTTGATTTTTAACTTGAGTTTGATTTTTAATTTGGATTTGATTTTCATTAAATTAGATTTTCAATTTGATTTTGATTTGATTTTGATTTTGATTTTTTATCAGGTTTTCCTAAGGATCAAGGTCGTTAAGTCAAATTTGGATGTTGAGGGGTCTTTCGGTCATTTTGATAATTCTTCCTAATTTTCTCTATTTTCGTCGATTTGAGTCTCATTAGACTCGAAATCATATTCTGAGTGCAATGGAAGTACTTTCGAGATTTTTTGGATATCCAAAATTTATGAGGGCTATTTTCGTGATTTTGCAAATTTTTACGAATTTTGGCATGAGGTTTCTTTCAATCCCAACGTGATTATTTCTACGTTTTAAAGTCGCATTTTCCTAGTGTAGTGAGGTATCTAAGTTACCGAAATGTGTAACGAACCTAAGCATACGTGCTTGCTAAATCGAGTGTAAGGTACAGCGGTCCTAAACGTGCATAAATTTCTATGTCGAGTCGTAACAAGTAGGGGGGATGAAAGGAATCAGGGACAGTACTTATAAGCCTTGTGATCATCATTAGGAATTCATGGTAACTAGGCGACGAATTGTTGAATTAGGCAGATGCAAAAATGGGGTGTCTACAGCTGATGTGGCAACTTTGAAAGGTAAATTGCCAATTATAAAGAGATCAAGCCTGAACTCTTAACTTGTGAAAGTTAGGAACCCGATTCACTAAAAAAACCTATCTTTTTATATACAATATGGTATGCATAATTCATATCTCACATGCAATGAACATTTTTGCTCCTCCAATTTATAATAACCATTGAATCCCAATCGAGAGCAATTTCTTTGATTGAAAAATGATTTCATCAAATGATTAATCATTAAAAGAGATAACTTTTTTCCTCGTGACTCTAGACCTATTTTTACTTCTGAAAAGAATACAAATATTTAAATGTTCTGGATCATTGTGTATGGTAGTGAGTAATTTGTTTTTAAGGGAACATGACTTCTTCATGAAAATGACTTCTATGGAATTTAGAGTGGTAGCACTAAAGAAAATGTTAAGAAAAAAAGAGTAGGATTTTAATTTTAGGGGTGGGGGCAATCACGAGAGAATAATGAGGTGGGGAAATAATTTTCCTACCCATTCCTTTGGGTGGAAAAAAATGAATGTTGGGAAAAATACACAAGAAAATAGCATTCTTCATAAAAATCGTTTCTTGCGTAATCATAAGTACCCTTAAATGTTTTGGTCTCAATTGAATGGGCATTCACTAATATCCATCTTTCTAAGGGTCATTGAGCTCAATCAGATTATCACTTTGGCAATCCAACATGTCAGTCCTCTATATTTCATTGAAAAACACAGATCCAATATAATAATAAAAAAAATAAAAGCTTGATCCAAGGTTTTGAAAATGGGCAACTACCGGACTCCCAAAATTACAATTAAAGTTTAACGGTAAAAGTATACTTTGAAAAATATAAAATTAAACTTCATAAAATTATGTCCTTTACAACCCTCTAACTGTGGCATTGGATCATGTATTTGGATACCACAAGGTGAACTCAACAACCATTAGTATGATTTAAATGCATTCTAATTTAGTAAGACTATCCTGGTTATAAAATTTAAAGATATAAAAATAACTTTTTTTATAATAATTAACAAAACAGAGAGAGAAGACCAATAGCGTTACCACATATAAATAAGAATAATAAATGATAAACATGGAGATAATACATCGAAGTAAGTCATCATCTGCTCCCAATATCATTGGAACAGCTGATCATTTATTTCAAGATTCACGTTACAACAAACAAACACACAACCCCTAAAGGGACATACTGGCCAAGTTGTCTTCACAGCCTACTTTCTTCTTCTTCTTCTTCATGCTCCTCTTCTTTTGTCCAAGTGCCGTCATCATAGCTCCAAGGAGGTGACATGAGTTTGTCACAATTATCAATTTCAAGTTGTCTTAAGAATGGCATTGCCTTTTTCATCCTAAGCCAATCTACCTTCAAGTTTGGTAGATCAATCAAGATTAAGTTCTCTAATTCCCAAACCACGTTTTCAACACCAAAGAACTTTGTACTCATTCCAGTAATGTTTCCATTAATAATACGAAGTTGTTGTAAATTTGGAAGAGTGGTCGGATTGACCCATGTTGCTGTTGTTTCTCCTGGATAATCTATGAACACTAACATTTGAAGCTTCTGAAGAGGAAGAATCTCATAATCAACTTTCCTAAGGATTTGCTGCTCACTTATGCCAATTCTGAATTGCATTACTAACTCCTCCAATTGTTTGAGCTCAGATAAGACTTTCAGCTCCTCTTCTTTTAACTGATCTTGTGAATCGATGATAATCTCGAGTTCACTGAGTAGTGTCAACGCTTTCAAGTCAGAAAGGTGACACCCATCTTCAACATTGGAATTTGCAGGCCTAAATCCCAAAAGTATTTTGAGGTTTGCTAGATTTCTAACCTCTCTGGGTAGATACTCTATTTGTTCACATTTAATTAAAAGTAACCTGCTTAGTTTCTCCAAAGTTGTCACTTGCCTAGGAAGCCATTTTAAATTATCACACTCACGTAGAAGAAGAGTTTGAAGGTTTTGAAGATTTTCTATAGAATCAGGGAGTTCATCCAAACAGGACCCTATTATTGTGAGACAAATTAGATGTGATAAAGATCCAATCTCACTCCACCAATTCACCTTGGAAGGGACATTTTCTGAAATGTTATCGGTGATGAAACTGATTCGTAAAACCCTCAACCATTTTAATTGCGGTAATTTGGGTCCAACATTTGATGCAAACTCCTCTTCATACAAATCAATTCCGATAATTGTCCGCAACAATTGGGAATTAATTTGATCAGTCTTCGAATTCTCAATATGTAGTCGGCGTGAATCATTTGTACAAGTTAGCATGCCCCTGTCATCCAATCCCCAAAAATTTTCTTCCTTGGCAATCTTTACAATCATGTCGCGCACCAGATCATGGACTCTACATTTTAAAAACCTTTCCCCAAACACGCTCTTCTGAAAACCTATTATTAAACTACGACATATTAATTCATTAATGTATTCGAATCCAATCTCCTGTGCAGTCTTTCCATCCCTTTGTCGAACAAAGCCCTCACCGATCCACCACCAAACTATATCAAAAATATTTATCTCATAATCTTCTGGGAATGCTGCGAAATACAACATACAAGGCTTCAAATGTTTAGGAAGCTCTTCATAACTTAAGTATAGTGGAGAAAAAATCAACTCATCCTGGACTGCCAACGTTTGCTTTAGATGCATAGATATTCGTTTCCATTCGTGGATAGAATCCCCTTTCCCTATCATCACCCCACCAATGACTTTGATTGCCAAAGGAAGCCCTTTACATTGAGAAACTATCTCCTTTCCGATGTGCTCTATTTTTGGATTTGGACATTGACCTCCATTGTTTGCAAATGCTATTTTGGCAAATAATGACCAATCATCTCCATTGGAAAGAACTTTTGGACGATGTATGTGCTTCTCAATGGCCCCCATTGATCGTGCCATTACCTCATTCCTTGTCGTAACAATAACACAACCACCCTTGTTTGTATGAGACAAAGTGGACTTCAAGCTCTCCCACCATGACCCTTCATCTATTCTCCAAACATCATCCAAGATAATCAAGTACCTCGTCCCATCCAACTGTTTACGTAGTTCTTCCAATAGACCACCGACATCAATGTCTGATAAATTCTTGTCCACATTCAGTTTTCTTAAAAGACTTTTGATTAATTCATCATATTTGATAGTCTGGGAAACTGTCGCAAGCAAGATACATTCGAAGGAATCTTTCAATTGAAGATCATTCATTATCTTTTGCGCAAGGGTAGTTTTGCCTATTCCACCCATCCCCACAATCCCAATGACCCTCATCGGTCCACTTACATCCATGACCCACTGCTTAATTTTCCTCACATCATCTTCTAGGCCTACTATTTCAGTATCATTCACCATGATTGGATATCTTATTGGTCGACTAGTTCCAGCACGTTCATCACTCGGAAGATTGACAATTGAAGGCAAGTAAGTTTTCATCTTCTCTCTAAGATCTCCTATTTCTTGATTTATTTCACTCAATCTCTTTCCCATTTGGTAACGATGTTTCAATAATGAAAGAGAGAAGTAACACAAGAACTTGTATTTCCGTCTTTGTCTTATAAATAACTTACAATCTTCTGTAATGTCCTCAGCTTCATATAGTAATTCTGTTAGATCCCTTGCAATAGTCTTTAGAGGTCCCTTTCGATCATTTATCCTCACGCTATTTGTGACTTCAAGGAAGCTTTGCATGTGAGGAAGCTCCTTTTGCATTTTCTTGAATTGTTTGTGGAATTCAAGCACTTGGCGACCTTCATTTAAGAGACTTTCAAGCAATTTTTCTACTAGAACACTAAAAACTGCTTCCACCATTTTCCTATAAAAAATTTCTCTGTGTAAGTACAGTTTGTAAGTAAAGTTTAAAGTTTCTTTGTGTAATTACAACAATACAAGTGTACAATTTTGTTGACCTCAATGTATGTGTGCTTGTTATCTTTCTATATTTCTCTCTCATCATCCATGATCTTCATCATTCACAAAATTTCTCTCTTGAAGCAAAAATAAAATAAAATAAAATAAATTAATTTTAAAATCAAGAAACAGGGGACGATAGAGAGAGAGAGAGAGCGAACATAGTACATGTTATGTGACAGAGGGAGAGAGAGAGTATGGGGTCTTGTGATGCAATTTGAGGGGTGAGAGGTTGTAATTAAATTAAACTTTACAAAAGATCCTTTATTAAATCTATGTAGAACTAATAGTTGTATTGTGCTTGGCCAAAGATGTTGGCCATTTTGACGTTGCGTCCTTTTCATGTTGTCTCGGATGATACAAAGCATTTAACTCTGGCTTACAATTATTTACAACAGTTTCTATTGGCATCCCAACTTTTACTTATTACACTCCAATTTCTGAAATTAAAACACACTTTTCAAACATAACAAAGTTTTGGCTCAAATTATAATTCAATATTACAAAACATTATAACACAGTCAAACAATTTCAGTTGTTTACAATAAGAGAGCTTCTATTAACATCCCAACCCAACTTTTACTTATTATCAACCATACACTAATCTTTTTTATTTTTAATTGGAGTGTAATAAGTACAAGTTGGGGTAGAAATAGTATCTCTCTTATCTATTCGTGTATATTTATATAAAATAGTTTATAAATGTTTTTTATAAAATAGGGAAGATTAGAATATGTTTAATCATAAATTCATATTTTATTTTGATAATAAATATTAAAATTCTAACAAAATTAATTATTTTAATTAAAATATACAAAATTCCGATTGATTTGATTGAGTTTTACCAAGTCGGATGAGATTTTCAAAATATCATCTAAATGATATCGAGATGACTTGGGCAAGTTATCTCAGCCTCAGACGAGTTTTGAAACCATGCTAAGGAGGAGGTTTAAGAATCTATCTTATTGGTTAGAGTATTAGATGTGAAGCATTGTAATAAGGTGTACAATAATACACCGAATCATATCTATGAAGATTTAGGAAGATTTAAACATGGTAGATCAATTAGAGATTTGAATTGATTGTGGTTATCTAATTTGTTAGAGTTTGTTTCTAGTTTCTATATAAACCCTAGTTGGGTCATGTAATCATCATCAAGAATAAATCAAATATTTGCATTTCACATGGTATGAGAGCTCAAGCTCCAATGAGCACACGGATCTTGATGCGTCATTCTTTCGTCGACGGAATCTCATTCATCTATTTCATGGAATTGCATCTCTTTTTTTATATTTCATAAAACATCACATGAGCACTCAAAACTTCTATTGTCCAAATCCCTACATCGACACATCAAAAGATCACCTATTCTTGTCCAGATTTTTCTTCAACTATTTACTGTTAAAGACGTACACATGCAAATCTAAAATCAAAAGAAGAAGGAAATTTTTTTTTTGGCTCCACACGAATCAACAAGATTAGATCTATGACTCCTCCCTGAAGATCATCCAAGCATCGCCTGAACAAACATTTCTTAAAGGATTACTTGTTGGAGATAAAACCCACCTCTTAAGATTCTCGACATTTTAGATTTGCCAAGTCTAGGAAGAAAAAGAAAAAATGTGAAGAAAAGATCAATTCTACTTGCTGGGCAAGACATGTAACACCTTGGATTTTAAATGCGTATCTCAAAAAAAAATTGTAGGTCAACAAAATGGAGATTGTTTTAAAGTTAGAATTTGACAAAACCGATTATACCATTAGATTCGCACTGAAATAGACTATAAGATCTCGAAAATCAAAGTTCAGGACATGGACTTTTCAATTAAAACAAAACAAATTGAATAATGACCATTGCGTTTTTTTAACCTTATAAATACTAAAACCCTAATCCCATTGTAGTCTTCTACTTTCTTAAGTTTCTTTATCACTAGTTGTCATCGAAATCCTTTTAATTTTTACGAAGATTTTATCAAAATTAAGAGATGAAACTCAAAATAAAATGAATTCAGATTTCATAGAAGATGAACAGAATAACGTAGGAAACAAAGAGGTGGATCCAAGTTTCTTATCCTAAAGAAAACCTAATTTGAATAGTATTGCGATTTGGGTAAGGGGGGTTTTATTGGATCTTTTGCAATTCATATAAAAAAATTTAGCTAAATATTTTATTACAATTTCTTTCCCTTTTAATAGAAATTGACTTTTAGATCTACTAAAAATATATTTATGATATCAATAGAATTTTTTTGTATTCTATAGATGAATTAGATCAAATAAATTTACATAATTAATTATGCTTTTGAATGTTAATATAGATTTGTGATTTAATTCTTGAATGATCATACTTGTGCATAAAATGTGGTGAATTATATTATAATCATGCATTGCATACAATGATGAGAGCAACTTGTAATTAAAAATAAATATAAGTGATAAAATCCTGTATAGAAGATCTTGTGTATAGAGATGACCTAATGGTTAGCCGAGTCAGGTAATTGATCGGATCATACTTAACGGTTGATTGACCCGGGTAATAGTTAGTTTAGGTGTGTAGACCTCATGCATTCGAAAAAAAAATTTTGCATCAGTGACTGTTGTGTTAATAAATATACTAGTAATTAACTTTGTATGAAATATTTTAGATTTATTAAACTCACCCTTGCGATTAACATTTTCTAGTTATGTTTACCCGGGAGATTAGCATAACGGGAGTGGAGAATAAATTTTAGGAAATTATTATCTTTTATTTATTTATTTTAAGATGTAATTTCTTTTTCTAAATTGGAGTAATGATTTATGCATTGACGATATTTTTAAGAAGAATTTGTTTTGATGAATAAATAAAATTTTGATGGATCAATTGACTCTTATATTTCTATAATTTTCATGATCTCCATAGGTAAGCCTTTTACTTGAAATTTTTATCATAGGTTTCTCATATGCCTGAGAAGTTGTAAGAATTATTTTAGGAATTATCTTGATTCTTTGGTATTTTAAACATATCATTGCTGAAAATTTATGATTGTTTTATGTATTGAAATACTATATTGTTGATTTCCAATCAAAATCGCATCTATTTTTATTCATATTTTAAAAATGTGTAAAACATGAAAGTTGTGGAGTTTTCTATCTATTTTTACTCCATTTTGATTTTAAAAAAATGGATTAACTGAAATTTATATGAGTTTTATGCCGAATACATATCAGGATTCAGAGTACGTAGGAATTTTGAATTAAAACTTATATTTTGATATATTCTCATTGAAAATATCATATAGTGAATTATTTATTTATTATTTTCATAATCCTTAACTTTTAATCTTGAATATAGACTATGAGATTACTTTATTTCGATTTATAGCAAATTCTTTAAAAATAATACAAATTAAAGTTTTTTGAGTTCATTGAACATTAGTAGGTTAGATAAAGAAAAATAGATTTTATCATATTTGGAAGTGTTTAGTATTTTTGTAAGTCATGAATATATTTTAAATTATTAATATCTTTCTCAAAGTTTCCGAATTGATATTATGAATGTCGATATGAATTTTCTGTATCGATTTATGATTTTTTAAAGCTGTAGGTATCTCAAAACTAATTAGCTGTTAGAGATTAATATCTTTTTTTCTCTTTATTTATATATTTATTTGACTTTAATCTAATTAATATTTTTAAATTAAATTAAATTAAATGTCAATCACACCTGGGTTTTATATTTTTGAATTGGACCAAAATATTGAGTTGGGTCATTGGATTTGAAATTCGGGGTCTGACAAGACATCATAATGGGTATATAAACATGAATGATTTGGCTGATTTGGTGCATCTCGTATATGGCATACAACAACTCCAAAGCCTAACATATACAGCAATCCAATCTACAAGCATGGCAACATCCAAGTTTGAGCCCAAACACAACCCAAACACGCAAGGCCCATTATTATTAACGTAATTAGGATTCTTAATCCAATTAAGAAATAACTAGGTTTTTACTATTTTAGACTTACTATAAATAATATTTACAATTTATAGTAAGTCTGCAATTAGAATATGAATTGGTTTCTTTTATTTAAGTATGCCAATTAGAGTAGGATTGATTTCTTTCTTCTTTTATAAATATGGAAAGACAATAATGAAAAATGAAATCTTTTTTTCCCATAATTTATTTTGTTCTTCATCTGTGATGTGTTTGGATTAGGGAATGAGTATTTTTTTTTTGTAATGGAGGATGTTGATTCAATACCTCGAGATCTTATGAACATTGTAACCAAAGATCTTTCGTGTAACTATGTTCGAGTTTAATGAATAAAAGGGAGGGGACCCTCCAAACCTAGCTTACCGATCAAAAAAGAAATTCAAAGAGCCTAAAAAGTAATTAAGAAAGAAAAGTAAATTGATTGATATGCTTTTTTTCATTTGAAATTTATTTTTTTAAGCTCCTTATATAGATAATTTCATCATAATAACTTATAAATCTTTTAAACTACTAAATCAATCTATAATATAATACCAACTTTCTAAACTTAATATAACTTAATTTGGATACTTAAAAATCATTTCTAATTATAGCCTAAAGATTAAAAACGAATTTCGGCAAAAATAGAAACTTCAAAACAAATTAGAAACTAATGACGAATAATACTCCTAACGTAACTGTGAAAATAGAAATCCTAATAAAACTAGAAAATAGAACAAATCCTACTAGAACTTGGAAACTATTTAATATTCTAACTAGAACTGTAAATGTCCTACATCACTTAAAAGCAGTTGTAGTGTGCTAAAATCAAGATTTGAGATTCTCGTTGTTTGATCGTACATAAGAAAGATGAATATTCAATTTCAGACACTCTCTTGTCCGAAGAGGTTGGGACTCTTTTGGTGGTATCGTATAATAAGAGCAATTGACTCATCGAAGTTGACTGAACTGATCGTTGAAGGTGGTGGGAGATTCGATAAGTACCACCATCCCCCTCTGTTTCCTCTCATATACATCCTAGTAGGCACTCTTAATATGGTAAAGTGTCCATGAGGAACATGATTTTAAAGTGCCACTACTCATGTGGTATGCGTGGATGTGAAAGGGTTATTGGAAGTCCTATTGAAATTTGCAAAGAGACTTGATAATCTGACTTACCCATGTGGCATACTCAATTGACACCCCTGATGTGACATATTCGGGAACCAAGATCTGCACTCCTTGGGATACACGGTTAACTCGGGATACAGTTTTTATGGGGAAGTGAAATTGTGAATCCCGAGGCATGCAAATCTACGATTCCGAACATGTCACATCAGGGGTATCGATTGAGTATGCCGCATGGATGAGTCAGATTATACAGGCTCATTTGCAAATACTAAAGAGAATGAGACATTGTGATTACTATCATGCACACTCAAAAATTGTGTCAGATCAGTTTCGACAACAGGTGTCCGAGTTTGCTTTTACATTGACTCAAAAATTGTGTTAGAGCGGATTAGTAATTGGTACCAAAGTGACTTCAACATTGAATAGATCTGTCATGTTCAAATGAACTCTATTGGACCTTGAAATGGTCTTAATACAGGCTTGACTATGGGGCTTGATCACTATGTGAAAACTAAAAAATTCTCCAGAAAAAATTGACAGGTCAAAGCCCATGAAATTTAGAAACTGAATTTTGATGGTCTAGGACCGTCGAAATTCTTGATGTTCCCAAATTTTACGGCTTAGAGCTGTCGAATTTCTCTCATCCTTCATTAATTTGACAGTTTCGGCTCATCGAAAAAAAAATTTGACAATGAAAAATTTGATTGCAATTCGACCTCTTGGTCCATCGAATTTTATGAAATTTGACGGCCCAAGGCCGTCAAATTTGGGCTTTTTTCACATTGTGGATGATTAGTCTGAGCTTCTTTTGGGTCTTAGATGTTCTCTGCCAAGACTCAATTGTGACTCAATCCTTGACCAAGTTTGGAGTTTGTTAGTCCCCAAGCCATTTTGTGTGTAACCACAAGACTTGATTCAATTTGGGCCAAGTCAACAAGCTTGGTCTTGACTAAAGGACTAGAAATTAAGAGATTGATTGAGTCCACTAGACGTTGTCTACAAGGGCCTGCAGCATGGTTAGTGAGAAGATATGACGGAGACCACGACAATGGTGGTTTAGGAGTTGTGAGAAGAATATAAATCGTCCACTTGTTCTCGAAGGAAACCAAGCAAGAAAGTCATTGTGAAACATCCACAAAATTATTGTCCAAGCCAACCAATTTTGATATGTTTCCATATAAAATAACTATTTTTTTAACTAATTAATGTAAGTATTTAAACTTTAGAGTCTATACAAGTAAAGGGCCATGGGGCTACCAAAGGGAAAGAAACAATGGACCAATGTCAAAACAAACTGTACCGGCGGAGTTAGTTTGTATTCTTGCAGAAGATCTCAAGTCTACTTTTACTAATAATAAAAAAAAGGGAAATTCGATATATTTTTGCAAATAAGTCATGACAACTATATTATAGACTATTTGATCTGTATATTTATCGATTGAATCAAGAGAAGTATATTAAATATGGTTCATTATAAAGAGAGGTAAGTAAAAAAAATTCAATCGAGAGAAGTATGTTAAATATAACCACTTACAAGAACAATAATCATATATTATTACCTGCACTGAATCAGACTTTTCCCTGAAGTTTAAAATCTTAGACACAATAATAATAATAATCTATTTTTTTAAGAGAGAGGATTTTGGTTCGTACCTATTTCACAGTCGCCTATGGATTAGGGTTTCTTCTGAATAGGAGAGATGCAGAGAGGAAAGATGAGATGAGAAAAGCTTTGATGACTTTTGAGTGGGGATGGTATCTTTCAACTTAATTATTCAAATGTGCCTCCACCTAATACGCACAAAGACCAACTAGGAGGATATTAATAATCTAGTCACTTGAAAACAATAAGAATCTTATTGAAGGATTAGGTTCCACCGACTAAACATAGATTATAGAATTATAATTGAAACGGAGCAAGTGGCAATAAATAAAGAAATTCAAGGGTGTATTTTTTCTTATCTCTGTAAAATATCTTCCATTTCAAAAAAGAAAAATTGAATACTTGGGCCTTGAATTTGATTCAATTGATCATAAAATAGTCTATCTAGATCCTACAAAACAAGAAGTTGGACTGCTATCGACCCTACAAGCGATCAAAATCCACTAAGTGAAAATCGAAAATTTTGACAGGCCAATTCGACGGCTAAGAGCCAACAACATTCTCCCATGCTCCATTAATTTGACAATTTCGGTCTGTAGAAAACCTAATACAGAGACTACTGGTGTTTATTAAGCAGTTGAGCAATCTTATTTGAAGATGAGCTGAGAAAAGCTTTGATGACTTTACAAAAGATGCTGTTGTAAACGATCTCTACCGTTAAATCTATGCAGATCTAATGGTTGTATTGTGTTTGGTCAAAGATGTTGGCGATTTTGACCTTACTTCTCTCCTTCGCATTGTCCCGGACGATATAAAGCATTGAACTACGTTTACAATTATTTATGAGAGTTTCTATTGGCATCCCAACTTTGACTTATTACACTCCAATTTTTCAGAAATTAAAAATCTTAAATACAATAATAAATATTTTTCTTATAATAATAATAGTTCCAAGAAAATCTTGTTCTATTTCAGCCTCCAAACAAGGTATTAGAGGAGGACCTTTCAGTCAAAATGCCACTTTTGTTATTTCCATACCATAATTCTTCATTCCTTTCTTGTTAGGAGGAGAAAAGAAAATACAAAATTGATGGAATTTCCTAGAACTTCCAAAATTAGTGGCAATATTAACACCACACAAAATTAGTGGGTTTGGGTCAAGTCTAATTGGACTTTGAGTTATAATAGTGTCAATCTGTCTAATCCAGTTATTAAATGGGTTGGATTCGGGTTAGGATCATCAACCCGTTTACCTTATTTTTGACACGTTTAGTTGTCATTAATGTGTAGTTTTAAATATATTAACAATTATTTAAGAATTTTGTAAGTTATATTTTTTTACAATAATTTCTTAAAACTTTTTTATAATACATTTTATTTTTTTAATTTTATAAAATATAAAAGGTGTCTTAAGATATTTTTCAAATAATTAATAATTAAACTTTTAGTTTAGGAAAGAAAAAATATTTTTCTTAATAGATTATTTATTTATATTTATATATTTTTAAATTTATTTTTTCATTGACATCTATAGGCATGTAGTGTTCGATTCCTAATATGCTGATCCAAGTGGCAAAACGACCCTTATTAAGTGTAATGGTATGTTGCAGAAATGTCCATTATATTGATTCCTTTGTTATAGTACTTTTTATCCCTATTGTCTATTTTAATAGTGTAATGGTATGTTAGACCTGTCATGATAAATAACTAACAACAACTCGTTTTGAAAAATTGATTTTTTTCTGTTTTGAAAATTCGAGTGTTTTAAATTTAGATCTTCTTAATCCTTTTATAATGGACTAATTCAGAACTTTCCCAAAAGTTTAAAATCTTATATACAATATAATTTTTTATAATAATAGTTCCTAAAAAACCTTCTATTTCAGCCTCCAAACAAGGTATTGGAGGAAGTGAATAAGGTGTACCTTATATGCTTGCCTTGGTCGCATTGGACACTAGTATTTCTTTGCTTTAATGGGTGGCTATTTTTTATTATTCCACTTTAATAAAGGTCCTCATATAACATGCTTTTGTTAGTGTTGAACTTCTTAGAAACAATTAATCCTTCATTCTCTCTCTCTCTCTCATATTTCCTAGTATTTATTTGTTACCTCAATTTTAGACTAAGTGAAAGTGAGGAATTTCCCTATTATTCCTAATATTATTCTTAAACCATCATGCCATCAACCCATTACCCATGCATGCCTTGATTTAATTAAAGCTACTTATTACGAATTAAATTCCATTGGGCAGAAGGATGTCAGTTTGGTCTTTCGAAAGGGGAGTTTTCCCATAAGGGCATAAATGATTTAGGTCAAATTTAAGTTTGCCCATCAAATTTCTCCCATCCTCCATTAATTTGACGGTTTTAGCCTATTGAAAAAAAAAAATGACAACAAAAATTTTGACAGCCTTAGACCGTCAAGTATGGCCTTTTGCATGTTGTGACATCCTCTGTCTTACTGCAGCAGCTAGTAAATATTTGAGATTTCTTGTTGTTTTTCCAAGCCCATGACAAACCCCGTAACGACATTTTCACCTCTTTCTGAAAGCCCTTTATTTTTCTCTAACCTCAAGTTTCTTTCTCCTTTGACATACAAAACTCAAGCATGGTCATGTAGTATAGATTTGGCAATTATATAGTCGAGCGGAGGGATAATTCAATTAATTTCAGATAAATTTGGGAAATTTTGAATGGAGAATAGGTGGGAAAAAAACATCAAGGGAAGTATAGATAAATTTAATAAATAAATAAATAATAAAAATCGCCAGCTTTTGAAAAATTGTTGATTTTTTTTACAATAAAAAAAAAAGAGCGAATTGTTTTTACTTGGTTGTTAATTATTGATATCTTCAAGACCCCTTTTACAATGAATATTTCAGAAATTTCTTGAAAATTTAGTGATTATGAGCTCAACAATAAAATGAGACTTTTGATACGAAATTTCAGGCAGATAAAATACAGGTTTTCCACATAAGGTTGAAGACAACCACTATGTGAAAAAGGCCCATATTTGACGGTCTTAGCCCGTCAAATTTTGAGAAATTTGACGGATGCTCCCATCAAATATGCCTGTCAAATATTCTCTTGTAGAATTTTTTTTTTTGACGGCCGTAGACTATCAAATTATTGGAGAATGGACTTAAAAAAAAATAAAAAACAAAAAATCCATAAAGTATAACTGTCGAATTTGGAGGTTTAACAAACAATAGCACGGTCCTCTAATTCACCAATTACAATGAACGAAATAATAATAAAAAAAATCAAAAAAAGAAAAATCATAAAACAAGCTCCAAATTAAACTAAACAACCCAAAATTCATATTAGGAAGTCTAAAGTTTCTCACATTTCAAAATGTTAATTTTCCACAAAATATATCAAGCATATCATTGAATGAAACAATACCTAGTTAGATGATCTAAATCAATTGCGATGGTAATATAGAGGGCAAAACGTATGCTCAACAACCAACCATCGAGGTGGGAAAATGACAAAATCATGCAATGCAACACCAGGCTTCTCAAATGGCGCCGTCAATACTGCCATTCAGTTAGAAAAAAAACAATACAACTTAAACAAGAAGTGTATATGAACACAAAGATTATTTGCTTTTATATTATCTAATAAAAATATGTTGAGAGGTTGAAACACACCTACCAGTATTTATTAAAGGGTCACCATGATCCATCAGAACAGTATTGAATGGGTAGAACTTTTTAGATCATACTGCAAGGTACATGACCCAAGGTAATTTCAAAATTTTAGTAACAGTCACTTGTTAATAATTTCATAGAAGAAGAGCCAACAATTCCTAGAAAATTGTATTTATCTCTACAAAATCAGGATGGAGGAATTAATATAAGTTCCCACCTTATATGGCACGTAATTGCCTTGCCAAGCAACTACATTGAACGGAGAAATGAGAAATATTCCATCTATTGCTTGTCAATTCCATCTGTTTACAGACACATGTAGGATGAGAATGTAACATAAAAAATGAGAAATATTCAAACTTCCCACATGGAAACAAGTGGACTACTGATTTAAAATTCTGATTTTATAAATTCATGAAAGAGTTTAACATAGCTAATGCACATCATGAAAGATAGACAAATCAAGCATTGAAATCCAGTAGTATGGAGACGAACAGAAACATTGTTTTGGCATTCTAGACCTATATATGCAGACATCCATGCACCACACTCACACAGACAAATAAATGCATACAAACACAGACACAAAGAAAATGGATATACCTTATGGTATAAGGTGAGACCTTTCAAAATCTTGATGAGAACAAAACTACTAGCATTCGTTGTAGACTGCAGCATTGGCCCGATAACAAGGCAGGGACAAATTGCTACAACATCAAGCCCACTTCCTTTCGCATACTCCAAAGCCTCGCTTTCTGCCACTGTTTTGGCATAACAATACCAATTCTGATTCATGGAAATTGGAAATTAGTGTAATGTAGAGGAAATAAAAGTACCCATTTCATCAAAGTAAATCCATGTACATAGGAAGCACAAAAATCATTTCATATGCTAGTAAATCATTGCAATGAGACTACTTCAGTTGGCTAAGTCAAAATACTCTCTTGATGTGGCATGTGCTCGAACCATAGATGTTTTTTTTTTTTTTTTTATCTAGATACAAAACTGCACATATTTATGGGGATGTGGAGATGAGTATCCCAAGGCATAAGATCTATGGTTCTAGCACATGCCATGTCAGGAGAGTATTTTGGGTATGCCACGTGGGGGAGTCAGATTATCACGACTCATAATTTTAACATGTGTAATGATTTTCTAACTCAACTCTGACAAACTAACGCAAACTCATTGATGTGGCATGTGCAAGAACGGCAGATTTTTCCCTCGGGATACACAACTCACATCCCCAAAAACATGTGCAGTTGTATATCTTCAAGGAAAAATTCTACGATTCTTGCACATGCCATGTCAATGAGTTTTTGTGTTATTCTGTCAGGTTGAGTTAGAAAATCAGCACTCTTTTAACATATAAGAAGAACTTAATTAGGTGATTTTTGTTAGTCTGTAAAAGGAATATATCATTATTTTAAAATGGGAGCAGATTCTGGATATGTAGCACTCTGTTCCTGAAGCTCTTATCAAGGATTGAAAGTGTGCCACATCATCCAGATAGAGACATGTGCACGTTTAAGTATGAGAGAGCAATGACTGTTCATTTTCAAATGTTTGATCAAGCACAATAAATATATATATATATATATTTTATTTTTTAAAAATCTGATCTAAACATTGAAATCAAGAGGTCTGAGGAGTTATTATTATTCCTTTTTCTCAATTTGGTGTTTTATGAATTCTAGAAGAAGAGCTACACGGAGCTACAAGAAGATAGCGTTACAGAGGATCCGCTCCCTTTTAGAACAGAAGGGTTATCTCAAATATTCACCCAAATGTGGAGTGTTACTATTCTTTATTACTACATTTTTGTTTTCTATGTTATTGAAATGATCCTCATAAAAGTATAAGCTACAAATTTGAAGACAGACAAATTTTTGTTTAATAACCTCTGAACTTCAATTACCATATATGCCCATCTACTTGTTCTTATTGCACTCAATATTAAAATTAAATATAATTTAAAGATAAAATAAAATTAAATAGAATTTAAAGATGTAAACGTAACTTTATAAATTACTTTTTATCATAATAACCGTTCTTTCACTCTCAACTAAACAGGGAGAGAGAGAGAGAGAGGCACAACCACATGGCAAAAATCAAATTAAAGTAAATATGGGGATAATACAATGTAATACGTCATCTCCTCACATATCATGGCAGTAGATGATTTGATCACTTAACATGTCTTAATAGAAACATTAGGCGGTATAACCTTACATACAAGACAGTATGTAATCTATAAATCAAGAACAATGAAAATTATTGTTATTCCAATTTGGAAAATGCTGAAATGACAAAAGTATTTACTGCGATTCTCACAAGTCTGACGTGGGATGTGCAATAACCATAGATTTATTTCCGTGTGATACGAGTAAAAACCATCTAGGGTTATGTATGCATGTCCACGTCAAAATTGTGAGAATCACAGCAAATCCTATGTTGCCCCAGCACGACTCTTCCAATTTATATGACCACTGAATTCAAGTTGAAAGCGTTCTTTTTTGTAGAGAGATTTTTGGGCTTCCGCACCTTGAGATGAACCTTGATGTTGATGATCGAGATGAAGATCTTGATCGGGAGGTTTCGTTTTAACTCCTTTTTGGCTTTGAACAGTAGAAGGCAAAAGGATTGAGGCATTAGTATGGTGCTTACCACTAAGGTGAAAATTGAAAATTTTGATAGTAAAAATCAATGGGCCAAGGCCCACGAATTTCGATGGTCCATGATTATCAAAAAATTTTATGTTCCCCAACTCATTTGCTTATAACCATGAAATTTCTCCTATTGTCCATTAATTTAAGGGTTTCGGCCTGTCGAAAAAAAAATTGATAGTCAAAAATTTGACGTCTTGGTCCGTCAAATATGGCATTTTTTAATTGTGTGTGCCAATGATCCTCTGATGATTTTGTTAGTTGTAAACACCGTATTTTTCATCTGTCTGATCCGACAACTTGTCACTTAGTTGTTGTGGAATCTTAATGATGAATGTAAAATAAATTTGAGAAATCACAAGATCCCCTCCAATTTTGTTTCAACTTCCTCGATTATCTTACATTTTTATTTGAGTTCTTGCTCAAAGTCCTCTCTAGTTTCTTTTCTTCCTTCTGTAGCACACCAATTTAGAAATTATGCACGCTTAGGATCACTATACATTTTGATGACCTTCGAAACCTTGCATTAGTACTAAGAAAGTGAGACCCTGAGATTTAGAAATAATCATGTTAGGATTAAAAGAAACCTTTCACCAAAATTCACATAAATCAACAAAGCAATCAAAATAACCCTCACACTCAACTCATACATAAAGACCTTGATTTGTTAGGAAAACATGACTTTGGGATCTAGAAATGAAAATTCTAAGATAAATTTAAGTTTTTTTGACAATAGTCATATAAATCAACAAGATCTAGAGACCTCTTACGCTTAGGAAAACAAAAAAATAATCACACGAAATAACGATTTTTCACATAAAATGATGAATTCCTTCACATGGAATGACAATAATAAAATTGAAGCCACAATTCAAAAAAAATCAAAACTTGAATTAAAACTTAAAAACTAATCAATCAAAATCTAATCGACCAATCAAATTTAATTTTTGTAGAATTGATTTTAACCCATCGCTAATCGAGAACAAATCCGAGCCAACACATTTTAATACTTTTTTGCCAATTAATTAATTGATCAAACTAATCAAGTAAAAAATTGAACAATCTTAAAATTCAAAAAAAAAGAAAAAAAAAAAAAAAAAGAAAAAAGATTTACTCAACAAATCAATCTATTTCAATTTTTATTACAAAAAATCTCTTTTGCTTTATCAAGCTTGTTATTGGGCAAACCTTATTTTATGAATCAAGCTAGCATGATTAATATAGTAAGATTTCCTATCGTACAATGGTCGTGGGACCCACTCCAAGGTTTGCTGGATAACAAACATATTGAAGTAAGGTTTGGTAGGCAGCGAACTTCATAAAGTAAGGCTTATTTGAAAACCAGTTAAAACCTTGAAGGAGTCATTTGTAATAAGAAATAAATAGTTTGCTAGGGTTGCCAGATAAATCTTTTTAAAACACATCATAGAAGGTAGGGTAGTTCTACTGCTCACGTAGTCACAGAAAACTTATCACTCATAAACCAAAAAAAAGGAGGAAACTTCAAATTTTCGTCCAACCAACGTTCTCCTAATTGGGAACATAAAGTACTAGAAAGTAAGATGAGAATAAAATCTATAGGTTCCTATGGACGGATAAAAATTGGCTTTCATCTGGATCATTGATTTGCGCCATCAACATATATCTCAAGATAGACACTTGATAGAGTTTGAGTAGACTTCTATGTAATTAGGGAAGAACTTCAATTTGGGAGGATTTCCTATTTAATTATAGTTAGGGTTAGGATTTTTCTATTTAAAAGGGACTAAGGCCATTGTAAAGAGGGGAGGAAAGGGAAGGAGTAGAGGAGGGGGGGGGGGGGGGGGGGGGGGGAGACCAAGTACGAGAAATCATTTAACAGTGAGATTTATAATGGAACGGCTCTCCGAGTCCGTGGATATATGCATGTTTGTCGAACCACATAAAAAACCCTTGTGTTCTTTACCTTATCTACTTTTTTCTATTCTTTGGTTAATTTAATGATGGGATCATGATTGAGGGCGGTTTATCACAAAATTGACCTCTACAGTCCCCACAATTGAGTCATGATAATATGAATGGTCAAGTTGCATACTCAATCGACTCCTTGACATGACAAGTTCGAGAACTATAGATCTATAAGCCTCAAAATACATGATTGCATTTCGCCATAAAAAAATGTATTCCAAGTCGTATTGATCTACGGTTCCCGAACTTGTCATGTTAGGGAGTTGATTGAGTATGCCTCTTGAAAAGTCATATGATAACCACTCTTTTTTTTAAAGACAAAACCCGTGCCAACGGCATCGAAGCTAATCGTGAGATTTATAGTGGAATGGCTTTCTAAGTCCGTGGACATATGCATGTTTTTCGAACCACATAAAAAACCCTTGTGTTCTTTACCTTTTCTACTTTTTTCTATTCTTTGGTTAGTTTAATGATGGGATCGTGATCGAGGGTGGTTTATGACAAAATTGACCTCTACAATCCCCACAATTGAGTTGTGATAATATGAATTGCCAAGTTGCATACTCAATCGACTGTCTAACATGACAAGTTCGAGAACTGTAGATCTATACGCCTTGGGATACACGATTGCACTTCGCCATAAAAAAGGTATTCCAAGTCGTATTGATCTACGGTTCCGAACTTGTCATGTTAGAGAGTCGATTGAGTATGCTACTTGGCGAGTCATATGATAACCACTCTTTTTTTTAAGACAAAACCCGTGCCAACGGTTTATCGAAAGCTAAAATAAAAACCCAAGAATCTGAAGAATCCAATCATAATCGGACTCTAGAAGGAAGAAAATATTGTATATATTTTATGTCTAAAAGATTAGAAAGCTTCTAAAATTGGAAAACACACATAGAGGGAGAGACGTCCCACTTTGGAGGTGAGATCGAACAATCCAATATCTTTGATTGACTAATCTTCAAGGCATCGAAAATCAGAGGAGCACCCCCTTTTTTAGATGCATGTCTCTTGCTCCCTCATCTTCCCCTCATCACGTTTTTTAGTCTTCTCCAATTCTCACAAGAAGCCTCATGACTTCTTCTTGTTGGAGATTTCTCTCTCTCATTCATCATAGTTACATCTCTCTCCTTGCTGGATTTTCATGCAAGGTATCGGTCATTTGATCATTCTCTTAAGGAATTACAATGGCCACATATTGAATTTTTTTTATTGCTGCTTAATGATTTAAGAATAGATTTTGTTAATATTGTTCAAATCGCTTCATCAGGCCTAAGGTAAGGGTCCCCTCAACCTTCTTTCTCTTCCCTGTATTATATTATTCTATGTGGGTTTGGAGGTCTGATTTGCTAAATCATGAATAATAAGGCAATTTTATTTTAAGTTTTGAAGGAAATTGACACGAGGCAGTTCTTAACAAGAAAACAAAGTTTTTTTTTAACAAACCTATTTGCCCACTCATCTTTACAATGCTCTTGGATAGTGCAGGAGTTTTGTTTTTATGCCAATACGATATGGTATGGCATTTAATTTGTTTAAGTTGGTTTACCATTTTAATGTACATGCATTTGATCAGTTTACCGTGTTGACATTCATTGTGTATGCTACTGATTTGGGGAAGCAAACACTAACAATGCACAACGTGAAAAAACCTATTTTTGACAGCTCAAGGTTGTCAAATTTCATAAAATTTGACAGACCAAGGCATCAAATTTTTCATTGTCAAATTTTTTTTTCGACGGACCGATATCATTAAATTAATGGAGGATGGGAGAAATTTGATGGCTATAAATTGTCGAATTGGGGATCATAAAAAATTTCAATGGCCATAGGCCACAAAAATTCACTTTCTAAAATTTGTGGGCTTTAGCCCGTCGAAATTTCTTATCAAAATTTTCAATTTTCACGTAGTGATGGCTTGAATTACTTGGAGAGTAATAAGGGTCAGTACCTTAAGACCCACATTTTCTAAGAGTGGCCAAAAAAATCTAACTTTATGAGATGAAGTCATCGGTGAAAGTGCATGTTTTGGGATGGTTTTGGTCAATTCCTTTTAATCATGTTAAGCCTTTTAGCCATTTTGATAATTTATTTCGCCATGATGAAACTTGAACCCTTTTTGGTAATTATTTAAACCTAAGGTAAGACTTGGGCTGTTTTTTTAGCTTATCTTGCCGAAGGTAAGTATTCTATCACCTTGGTATCTTCCTTGCCTATGGTATCATGATTGCTATGGCAATGAGAATGTTAGAATCAATAACATTTCAATAATTGTTGAGTTGACCAATCAAAAATTAATCATCGAGTTGACTCATTGATTTTGTGCACATAGGATTTTAAATTGATTTTCATTTTTCAAAATGTGGCCAATGAGTCAACTCACTGATTTGTGTGCATGTAGGATTTTAAATTGATTTTCACTTTTCAAAATGTGGCCAATGGGTTGACTCACTATTTTTTTTTTTTTGTGCGCATGAGATTTAAGTCGATTTTCATTTGCAAAAGAAATAGGAAAACTCTTCGAATTGCACATCAAAATAATGTTTTGCTTCATGACACGTGGAACTAACGAAGTTATTTGGAGATAAAATCTTTTCGAAATTTCTTCATATAATTTTGGGAGAATGACAAGGTTTCAAATTTGTAAAATCATAGCCATAGGATTTGATTGGCTAACATAACATAAAAAGATGATGATGAATGGACCTAAACTCCTTTGGATCTTGACCATGAATTTGGTCTCCTTAATTTGATCCTATGATGATTTAGCCTATTATCTTGACCATAGTCTTTCCTTATTGACCTTAGGATATCTTGGATCATAGTAGATACCGATTTTATAATCGGGTGGGTTCGGTGCCTAACACCTTCTGCAACTCATAACCTAAGCCCTTACCCATTTCTTTTGCTCATAAACCGACTCAAATCCTTTTGGAGACAAGTTTTAGTTCTTATACCTAGTATTAGTTGGCGGTTCCCTAATCCCCCAAATACCCCAATCGCAAACTTTTTTTATTTCAAAAAGTGTCAAGGTGCTTTCATTAGCAACCATGTAAATCAGAGAAAGTGAAGGTTGAAGAATGGAGAAGAAGATGAATAGTGATGTTGCATAGATTTTTTACTCTTAGTGGTATTTTCATTGATTTTTTCCAAACCCCACTCCATCTTTTGGTGGAGATCTTCTCTTCTCTCTATTGTGGGATTAGTTACCTGCACTGATTCAGACTTTTCCCTGAAGTTTAAAATCTTAAACACAATAATAATAATGATATATTTTTAAGAGAGAGGATTTTGGTTCGTACCTGTTTCGCAGTCGCCTATGGATTAGGTTCCACTGACAAAACATAGATTATAGAATTATAATTGAAGCAGGTTAGCAATCAACGGAACAAGTGGCAATAAATAAAGAAATTCAGGGGCACATTCTCCATCGATCCTACAAAACAAGGAGTTGGACTGCTATCGATCCTACAAGATACGTGGCAGTGTGGCACATTCTCCATGGATTGGACCTAGACGATCAGAATCCACTAAGTGAAAACCGAAAAATTTGACAGGCCAAAGCCCATAAATTTTATAAATCGAATTTCGATGGCCCATGGCCGTTAAAATTTTTTTATGTTCCCCAAGTCAACGGTTTAAAGCCAACAAATTTCTCCCATGCTCCATTAATTTTACGGTTTCAGTCTGTAAAAAAAATATTGACAATGAAAAATTCGACACCTTGGCCCGTCAAATTTTATAAAATTCGACCGCCTTGGGCCATCAAATATAGGTTTTTTCCATGTTGTGATCAGCAGTTGGACCCAACTCCAACTTGAGAAAGGGATATTATTAGTTTTCAGTGCAATAGACATGATTCAAAGGTCATTTACATAATTTCTTAAAACTATTTATGGTAGAAAAATTATTATTTTGAACAACTTTTATTTGTGTTAGTGGAACTAATACTACTGCTTTTACTACTTTCACCTTCATTACAATTGTAGATATAATGTAATTGTCGTTATAATTATTTTCATTATCGCTTGAAACGTAACTATCAATACTGATTTCAGAACAAAGATAATTGTCAATGCAACCATTAATGATGATGTAGGCAAATCGTTTTAACTAAGATAGAGATTGGACCATATTTTGATGAAAAGTAATATTAGGTGGCTCCAAATGACTTCAAAATATGCATAAATTCATATTTTTATAAGACTTGAATCCTACTTGAGCCCACTAAGTTTTTATTAGGACTGGTTTAAAAAGTGTTGTCCACCAAAGAGAAAAATTATACTAAAATAAAAATAAAAAAGTGATGTTTTTTACCCCATGGTTTCATAACTGAGACGGAGTGTCATCCTACAATTTGGCAAGATAGTCAATGCGAATCTCAATGATTCATTTAAGATCCTAGATGATTCATGATATTTTCATAATATGGGTTTTGATGACTTATATGTGTGCTATTCTGTAAAAATATTTTAATCGTTTCAAACAATAAGAATAAAACAATAGAAAGTTATCAGAACCTAAACACGGTTTCTAATTTCATTGTTTTATGTGTTATAAGAAAAGTTGGTGTGGCAATATAAACTCTTATGTTTATTTTCTGACTTTTTAAGGCCAATTTGATACATAATTTTTGCAAGTATTGTTGTTACTATCTTGTATCATCAAATACTTAATTGCCCAAGTTGCCACCATTTTCTATGATAGCTCTCAAGCTTAGATATCAAGGAGAATTTTAAAATGTCCCACAAATCACACCAAAATTTATGGAAAAAAAAAAATTGGGTATTGGCAGTTAATAAGCAACTTGTTGCTATTCTTCCTCTCTGTTTTCATACTTCAATTTTGTTTCAATAGTTGATTCATTTTTGAAAGTTTTATTAGATTCTTTTATTTATTTTATATCTTGGATTCTGATTTTCTTTTTTTGCTTTTCCTTTTCCTTTTCTTTTATTTATTTATTTTTCCTTTACCTAAAACATTGGGATTGAATTAAATGGGCTTCAACAAATCTCATTATGTTTGATACTTTGACATATTTGGTTGATCTTAATTAGCAAGATCTTAATTTGGTTTGTTTAGTTACATTGTACTACAACTTAATTTTGGTACGTTAATGTCTGGGTTGCGAAAAGTGCAAATCAACAATTCATGTAGTGTCCTTTGGAATAAAGAAAAACAATAACAACAATTGAAGTCTTAGCATTGGGAAATTTTAAGACCAAGTAAATACAAAATATAAGTCATCTAGCTGTATCTGATCAAATCAACTAATTTGAATAGGCATATTTATAGGACATAGACCCTCAATGATGCTTCAATTCCAAAGAATATTGGGAAAATTACTTAAAAGACCCTTGTGGAAGGGCATCTTTCTAAATAGTCCTAAGTTTTCAGCGATTGCTTAACTGGACCTCATCTCTCACATTTTTCACGATTGAATGCCCTAATCATTTAAACTCATTGTTTTCTTCAAAAAATTGAATTTTTAACATCTCAATCGAGTTTTGGAGACTCAATTCTATTAGAAAGGATTTAAGGAAAAAGAAGAAACCATTTTTAAGGATTTATTTATTTAATTTTTTTTTTAATTTTTAAATGAAAATCAATTAAGAATAGTTCTTTTGAATTGAAATCATCTAAACAAGTCGTCATCTAAAGATTTTAGTCGATCTTTCCATTGTATTTTAATCAGAAAAACTTAAAAATTGAAAATAGGTAGGTTTTACCGGTGTTGAGTTCACCACTTTTTATTTAATAATGGAAGACAAATGATAACACAAGAAAATCAACCATTTCTGGGCTAACAAGAATTTGGGCCCCTTTCTCACCCTGAAGGACAGGTAACAGAAGACACAAAATTAATTAAAGCTAGATCTATTGCCAGAATATTATAGACATTGATTGGATGATTGCAACCATTGAGTCAATGTGAATTTCCTTTGAATAGTAACCAACTTATCTTACCTTCTAGAAGAACAAGGAAGATCAGACTTAACTTGGCCCCTTGCACGTGTGTTACTAAGCCATTTATGGGCTTACTGTTAGATGATAAAATGCAGGAAGTGTACATCATGAAGTAATATGGAATGCAATTGGACGGGGCACGTACAGCCCCCTCTTCACACACAAATCAATAAATAAATTTCTTTCTAGGATTAATACTAGTGAAGACCTCTGTTTCTTGATTGGAACAAAAAAACAGACAAACAATAAGATTAATTAATTCATCTACTCACATTTAATATCATTGTAGCAGACAACAGTTGATGATTTATTTCAAGGTTCACATTACAACAAACAAACAAACAAACAAATAAACAAGTAGACACACAATCAATAAATAAAAAGCGAGCATGCAGTTCCGTAGTCAAAGAGATTCTCACCATATGAGATAGCTCCAAGGAATTTAATTTCCCAGTCGTCCTGCTTCAAAGCCTACTTTCTTCTTCATCAGCTTCTTCTTCTTCTTCATGCTCCTCTTCTTTCACCCAAGTGCTGTCATCATAATTCCAAGGAGGTGACGTGAGTTTGTCACAATTATCAACTGTAAGTTTTCTTAAGAATGGCATTGCCTTTTTCATCCTAAGCCAATCTACCTCCAACTTTGGCAAAATATCCAAGATTAAGTTCTCTAATTCCCAAACCACATTGTCATTCCCAAAGAACTTTGTACTCATTCTAGTAATATTTCCTGAAGAATAGATCGTAAGTCGTTGCAAATTTGGAAGAGTAGTTGGATTGATCCATGCTGGTGTTGTTTCTCCTGGATACCTTATGAATCGTAGTTCTTGAAGCTTCTGAAGAGGAGGAATCTCATAATCAACTCTCCCTATGATTTGCTCACTTATCCCATCTTTGAATTCTACCACTAACAACTTAAGTCGTCTAAGCTCAGATAAGACTTTCAGTTCCTCTTCTTTTAAATGATCTTCAGAATCGATGCTAATAAAGAGATTTCTGAGTAGCATCAACGTTTTCAAGTCAGAAAGGTGACACCCATCTTCAACATTGGAATTTGCAAGCCTAAACTCCCAAAGTTCATCAAGGTTTGCTAGCTTTCCAACTCCCCTGGGTAGATACTCTATTTTTTCACATTCAATTAAAAGCAACCTGCTTAGTTTCTCCAAAGTCGTCACCTGTCTAGGAAGCCTTTTTAAATTCTCACACTGACGTAGAAGAAGAATTTGAAGGTTTTGAAGATTTTCTATAGAATCCGGCAGTTCATCCAAACGCGACCTTACTATTGTGAGACAAATTAGATGTGACAGAGATCCTATCTCACTCCACCAATTCACCTTGGAAGGGACATTTTCCGAAATGTTATTGGTGTTGAAATTGATGTGTAAAACCCTCAACCATTTTAACTGCGGTAATTTGGGTCCAACATTTGATGCAAACTCCACTTCGTACAAATCCAACCCGATCATTGTCCGCAACAATTGGGAATTAATTTGATCAATCTTTGAATTCTCAATATATAGTCGGCGTGAATCATTTGTACAAGTTATCATGCCACAGTCATCCAATCCCCAAAATTTTTCTTCCTTGGCAATCTTTATAATCATGTCGCGTACCACATCATGGATTCTCCATATTTCAAATCTTGTTCCATAGGTGTCCTTCTTTACACCTAATATTAAACTACGACCGTTTAATTCATCAAGGTATTCTAATCCAATCTCCCATGCAGTCCTCCCATCCCTTGGTCGAACAAAGCCCTCACCAATCCACCACCAAACTATATCAAGAAAACTTATCTCACAATCTTCTGAGAATGCTGCGAAATACAACATACAAGGCTTCAAATGTTTAGGAAGCTCTTCATAACTCAACTGCAATGGAGAGAAAATCAACTCATCTTGGACCGCCAACTCTTGCTTTAGATGCATAGATATTCGTTTCCATTCATGGACAGAATCCCCTTTCCCTATCATCACCCCACCAACAACTTTGATTGCCAAAGGAAGCCCTTTACATTGAGAAACTATCTCCTTGCCGATGTGCTCTATTTTTCGATTTGGACATTGAACTCCATTGTTTGTAAATACTATTTTGGTGAATAATAACCATTCATCTCCATTGGAAAGAACTTTTGGACGATGTATGTGCTTCTCAATGGCCCCCATTGATCGTGCCATTACCTCATTCCTTGTCGTAACAATAACACAACCACCCCTGTTTGTATGAGACAAAGTGGACTTCAAGCTCTCCCACCATGACCCTTCATCTATTCTCCAAACGTCATCCAAAATAATCAAGTGCCTCTTCCCATCCAACTGTTTACGTAGTTCTTCCAATAGACCACCAACATCAATGTCTGATAAATTCTTGTCCACATTCAGTTTTCTTAAAAGATTTTTGATTAATTCATCATATTTGACGGTTTGGGAAACTGTCGCAAGCAAGATACATTCGAAGGATTCCTTCAATTGAAGATCATTCATTATCTTTTGAGCAAGGGTCGTTTTACCTATTCCACCCATCCCCACAATCCCAATGACCTTCATGGGTCCACTTGCATCCATGACCCATTGTTTAATTTTCTTCGCATCATCTTCTAGGCCTACTATTTCAGTATCATTCACCATGATTGGATATCTTATTGGTCGACTAGTTCCGGCACGTTCATCACTTGGAAGATTGACAGTTGAAGGCAAATAAGTTTTCATTTTCTCTCTAAGATCTCCTATTTCTTGATTTATTTCACTCAATCTCTTTCCCATTTGATAACGATGTTTTAATAATGAAAGAGAGATGCAACACAGGAACTTGTATTTCCGTCTTCGTCTTTGTCGTCGTCTTAGAAACAACTCACAATCTTCTGTAATGTTCTCAGTTTCATATAATAATTCTGTTAGTTCCCTTGCAACAATTTTTAAAGGTCCCTTTCGATCATTTATCCTTATGTTATTCGCGACTTCGAGGAAGCTTTGCATGTGAGGAAGCTCCTTTTGCATTTTCCTGAACTGTTTGTGGAATTCAAGCACTTGACGCCCTTCATTTAAGAGACTTTCAAGCAATTTTTCTACTAGAACACTGACAACTGCTTCCGCCATTTTATTGTAAAACTTCACTGTGTAATTACAACAATACAAGTGTACATTTTTGTTAGTAAAGTTTAAAGTTTCTCTGTGTAATTACAATAATACATGTATGTATGCTTGTTATCTTTTCTATATTTCCTTGTCATCATCCACATAATTTCTCTCTTGAAGTGAAAAATAAAA
This sequence comes from Akebia trifoliata, assembly GCF_017979445.1. NCBI lineage: Eukaryota > Viridiplantae > Streptophyta > Magnoliopsida > Ranunculales > Lardizabalaceae > Akebia > Akebia trifoliata. The sequence goes on along the minus strand of NW_028237131.1, from coordinate 354,120 downwards.
AATAAAAAAATAAAAAATAATTAGAAATTCAAGAAACAGAGGATTGTAGAGAGAGGGGGAGTGAACATAATGCATGTTATGTGACAGAGGGAAGAGAAAAAGTATGGGGTCTACAATGCAATTTGAGAGGTGGGAGGATGTAATTAAATTAAACTTTATAAAAGATCATTTTTAAACGATCTCCACCGTTAAATCTATGTAGATCTAACAATTGTATTGTGCTTGGCCAAATATTTTGGCCATTTTGATGTTGCATCTCTTTCATGTTGTCTTGGATGATATAAAGCATTTAACTCTAGTTTACAATTTATGACAGTTTCTATTGGCATCCCAACTTTTACTTATTACACTCCAATTTCTTAAAGTAAAACGCACCTTTCAAATATAATAGAGTTTTGGCTCAAATTATAATTCAATATTACAAAACATTATAACACATTCAAACAAGTTCAGTTGTTTACCATAAGAGAGCTTCTATTAACATCCCATCCCAACTTTTACTTATTATCAACCATACACTTATCTTTTTTATTTTAATTGGACTGTAATAAGTAAAAGTTGTTTGTGTATATTTATATAAAATAATTTATAAATGTTTTTATGAAATAGGGAATATTAGAATATGTCTAATCATAAATTCATATTTTATTTTGATAATAAATATTAAAATTCTAACAAAATTAATTATTTTGATTAAAATATACAAAATCCCGATTGATTCAATCGAGTTTTACCAACTCGGATGAGATTTTCAAAATATCGTCTAAATGATATCGAGATGACTTGGGCAAGTTATCTCAGTCTCGGACGAGATTTGAAACCATGCTAAGGAGGAGGTTTAAGAATTTGTATTATTGGTTAGAGTATTAGATGTGAAGCATTGTAATAATGTGTACAATGATTGCACTGAATCTTGTCTATTAAGATTTAGGGAGATTTAAATATAGTAGATTAGTAAGAGATTTGAACTGATTGTGGTTATTTAATTTGTTAGAGTTTGTTACTAGTTTCTAAATAAACCCTATTTGGGTCTTGTAATCATCATAAAAAATAAATTATATATCAGTATTTCACATAGTATGAGAGTTCGAGCTCCAATGAGCACACTGATCTCGCTGTGTCGTTCTTTCGTCGGTGGTGTGATCATATAGTTGGCATAATCCAATTCATCCATTTCATAGAATTTCATGTTTTTTTTTTAATATTTCATCAAACATCACTTGAGCAGTCAAAACTTCTATCATCTAAATCCCTACATCGACACATAAAAAGATCAACTATTCTTGTTCAGATTTTTTTCAAATGTCTACTGTGAAAGATATACACATGCAGATCTAAAATCAGAAGAAGATGATGAAAAAAGATGGCTCCACACTAATCAACAAGATCAGATCTATGACTCTTCCCTGAACATCATCCAAGCATCACCTCAACAAACATTTCTTAAATGATTACTTGTTGGAGATAAAGCCTACCTCTTAAGATTCTTGACATTTTAGATTAGCCAAGTCCAAGAAATAAAAGAAAAAAATGTGAAAAAAAGATCAGTTCTAGTTTTTGGGCAAGACTTGTAACGCCCTAGATTTTTAAACACATGTCTCGACGAAATTCGTAGGTCCACAAATAAGAGATTTTTTTAAAATTGGAATTTAACAAAACCGATTATACCATTAGATTTGCACTGAAATACACTATAAGATTGCAAAAATCAAAGTTCAGGACATGGACTTTTCAATTAAAACAGAACAAATTAAATAATGATCATTACATCCTTTTAACACTATAAATACTAAAACCCTAATCCCATTGTAATCTTCTACTTTCTTAAGTTTTTTTTTTTTTTATCACTAGTCATCATTTAGTTTTATCATCGAAATCCTTTTGATTTTTACGAAGGTTTTATCAAGATCTAAGAAATGAAACTTAAAATAAAATCGATTCGGATTTCATATAAGACGAACCAGACAACGTAGGAAACAAGGAGGTGGATCCAAATTCTTGTTCTAAAGAAAACCTAATTTGAGTAGTATTGTGATCTTGGTAGTGAGAGTTTTGTTGGATCTTTTACAATTCATATAAAAAAATTAGTTAAATATTTTATTACAATTTCTTTCCCTTCTAATAGAAATTGAATTTTAGATATACTAAAAATATAATTATGAGATCAATAGAAATTTTTTGTATTCTATAGATGAATTATATCAAATAAATTTACATGAATAGTTATGCTTTTGAATGTTAATATAGATTTGTGATTTAATTCTTGAATGATCATACTTGTACATAAAGTGTGGTAAATTATATAATAATCCTGCATTGCATATAATGATGAAAGGAAGTTGTAATTGAAAAAAATATAAGTAAGAAAATCCTGTATAGAAGATCTCGTGTATAGAGATGACCTAATGGTTGGCTGAGCCGGATTATTGATCGGATTATACTTAACGATTGACTAACCCAAGTAATAGTCAGTTTAGGTGTGTAGACCTTATGCATTCACATTTTTTTGCATCATTGATTGTCTTGTAAATAAATAAACTTAGATTAATTAATTTTGTATGAAATATTTTAGAATTATCAAACTCACACTTGCGATTAACATTTTCAAGTTAAGTTTACTCGGGAAATTAGTGTAACGGGAGTGGAGAATAAATTTTAGGAAATTATTATTTTTTATTTATTTATTTTAAGATATAATTTCTATTACTAAATTGGAGTGATGATTTAATCATTGACGATATTTTTAAGGAGAATTCTCCTTGATGAATAAATAAAATTTTGGTGGATCATTTGACTTTTATATTTTTGTAATTTTCATGATCTCCATAGATAAACTTTTTACTTGAAATTTTTTTCATAGGCTTCTCATATACCTGAGAAGTTCTAAGAATCTTTTTAGGAATTACCTTTGATCGTTTGGTATTTTAAACATATTTATCATTGATGACAATTTTTTATTGTTTTCTGTAATGAAATACTATATTGTTTATTTCCAATCAAAATCACACCTATTTTTGTTAATATTTTGAAAATATGTAAAACATGAAAGTTGTAGAGTTTTCTACCTATTTTTACACCGTTTTGGTTTAAAAAAAAATTGATAAAATGAAATTTATATGAGTTTTACACCGAACACATATCAAGATTTAGAGTATGCGGGAATTTTTAATTAAAAGTTATGTTTTGATATATTCTCATTGAAAATACCATATAGTGAATTATTTATTTATTATTTTCATAATCCTTAATTTTTACTCTTGAATATAGACTATGACATTTCTTTATTTCGATTTATAACGAATTCTTTAAAAATCCTACAAATTAGTGAGTTCATTGAACATCAGTAGGTTAGATAAAAAAAAAAATAGATTTTATCATATTTGGAGGTGTTTAGTATTTTTATTAGTCATGAATACATTATTTAATTATTAATATATTTCTTAAAGTTTTCGAATTGATATTATGAATATCGATATGAATTTTCTACACCGATTTATAATTTTCAAAACCGTAGGTATCTCAAAACTAGTTAGCTACTAGAGATTAATATGTTTGTTTTTCTCTCTATTTGACTTTAATCTAATTAATATGTTAAATTAAATTAAATGTCATGTCAATCACACCTGGGTTATAGATATTTGAATTGAATCAAAATATTGAGTCGAGTCATTAGATTCGAAATTCGGGGTTTGACAAGACATCATAATGGGTATATAAGCAAGATTAATTTGGTGCATCTTGTATATGGTATACAGCAACTCCAATTCCCAACTTATACAACAATCCATTACACAGCCATGGCAACATCCAAGTTTGGGCCCAAACACACGAAGACCATTTTTCTGGCTAAAAATGCTTATGTGTTGTTTTTTTTTTGGTAAGTAAAAATGCTATGGGTTTGATATAGCCCAAAGCTCCCTAGATCCACATGAGCCTTTCAATCATTTACGATCAAGCTCATTATGGTCCATAGAGACCCATTTTCATGTTTAAGACCCAATAGAGGTCATTGCCAATGATTGAGCCCATGGAGCCGACATAGAGCTCATTTTTCTAGCCCATTAGAAACCACATTTTCGGACGAAAATCCGCTAGATTTGGGTCTAGCCAAAATCGATCATGGCCCATTAGAGTTGAGCGGTTAGCTCCTTTGATTTAGATACATCATTTTTTTTCGGGCAAACAATCACAAGTTAAGCAGATTTCGTGGATTTTAACCACATCAACATCGTTTTTTCAACTCGTATTAGTATTGAAGGCTCTTCTTTGACAATTCTTTTCTTTGAAGTTATTGATTTTTCAACAAATTAAAGTTGATCCTTGATCACCATTAATTTGAGGGGGGATGTTAGTATTAGATGTGAAACATTGTAATAAGGTGTACAATGATACATCAAATCATATCTATGAAGATTTAGATATAATAGATTAGTTAGAGATTTGAATTGATTGTGGTTATCTAATTTGATAGATTTTGTTATTAGTTTCTATACAAACCCTATTATGTTCATGTAATCATCACAAAGAATAAATCAAATATATCATCATTTCACATTATCCTGGTTGAGTCATCTAGTTTCAAATGAGTAAATTCGATGCAAAACGAGACAACTATGAAGTCGAAAGTACATAATTTGTTATAGTGATTTGAATGTTGAAGAACTAGAATTTATAGGCTGAAGACTAAAGTCTTAAAAAATAAATTATTATAGACCATGGTTTCAAAACTCAGATTGACGTCTTGTCTCGTTCATGAATGAGACCGACTTGTCTCAGACGAGTTAAACCATTTAACTCGGTTTACAATTATTATTTCATAAATATCTATACAAAAATAATTATAATTTTTTAAAGAAAATAAGGTAGATTAGAACATGTTTAGTAATAAAATCATATTTTATTCATATACTAAATGCTTAATTTTTTTAAAAAATTAACTATTTTAATTAAAATATAAAAAATCCCAATTGACACGAATGACTTTTACTGACTTGGCCGATATTTTCAATATTGTTTGAGTCATCTAGTCTTTCTCGTGAGATTTTGCATATGTGAGTCACTATGTCTATTTGTCTCGTTCATGGACAATACCGAGATTTAAAATCACGCCTCTAATCCATTGTTCGTAATTGATTGCATAATTTTCAGGTGCTTAATTTAGTAAACCCTGGATGTTGTCCTCCCATTGTTGAATCCCTTTTTATTGAATTTTTCTTTTTCAATTTAATTTGTAATTCTAGATACCTTTATTGTGGAGTACGAATTTGTTGTTTAAAATTTATGTGTTAAGTGTATTGACCAATGGCATGATGCCACATGTATAGAAAAAAAGTACGCTAGATTAGTCAGTGGAGAGAAACTTTAGGGAGGAAATTTTTGAACGGCTGAGAGCTTTTAGATTTTAAGTATTTTTTCAATACACATGGTAAAATCATAGCAGTTCATCAGCTTAGCTCAAAAAACTTTTAACAACAAATTTGTACACTTGTGTGTGAAATGCTATGGTGTGTGGCCTGTAATGGTTCACAAAAATTCCTTAATTGTATATGATGTCATACAAATATCATGTTGGTTTAGGCATGATGTGCATAAATTAGACCATAATACGAGAATCTGACTTGCTTTTTTGATTCACTAGTGTGTAACATAAAATGCATTACTTCACCAAAAATATCGTTCAAATGATTAAGGGTCTCCCAAGGGTAGTTTTCTTGGGAATATTGGGAACTTAAGAAAATTAGACAAATTTATCCTCTAAGGCAATTGAGAGAAGGACAAGTCTAAGACTCAAAATTCTACCATTTTCTCTCCTTGAAGAATGTGAATGACGGAGACCACTACAATGGTGGTTTAGGAGTTGTGAGAAGAATGTGAATCGTCCACTTGGTATTGAAGGAAACCGAGTAAGAAAGTCATTGTGAAACAGCCACGGAATTGTTGCATCTAAGTTTGGAGACGACTCATCCAATATTTTTCAAAATCACGGCTGAGATTATGAAAACTTCTCCATGCCAACCAATTTTGATATGTTTCCATATAAAATAATTATTTTTTTAACTAATTAATTTAAGTATTTAAACTTTAGAGTCATGGGGCTACCAAAGTAAAAGAAACAATCGACCAATGTCAAAAATGGGAAGCAGACCAATGGAGTAGAACACTATATACTGCCAAGGATAGATCTATTTGTGAATATTTAGCAGAAGATCTCAAGTCTACTTTTACCAATAAAAAAAAGGGGAAAGATAGCACACTACCGGAAGAAAGGGTAAAATCGACTTCAAGGTCCGTGAATTTGACTAAATCCAGGCAATTTTGACGAATCTCGGCTTTCAATTTACCCTTTTTTCACTTAGTGCCCATTATGTGAAAATTGGAGAATTCTACAAGAAAATTCGATGGACCTAGGCTTAGAAACAAAATTTTGACGGTCAAGGGCCGTCAAATTTTTTTATGTTCCCTACATTCAATCGCATTCGACGGCTTAGAGGAGTCAAATTTCTCCACTCCATTAATTTGAGGGTTTTGGCCCGTCGAAAAAAATATTCCCAAAAAATATTAGTGTCTTTTAGACAATGCATCGTCAACCGAGGAATATTTGAAACGCTTAGATAGGATCCTAATTGATCTGTATATTTATTGATTGACTAGGTGACTATGATCAATAAGGCAACTCATTTTTATTTTCAATCGAGAGAAGTATATTAAATATGATTCATTATGAAGAGAACAACATATGCTTAACTAATCGAATAATCCAACGGTTAGGATTTTATGCAAATCCCTGTGATAATTATCTAAAGAAAAACTACCAACAATTGGATTTTGATCCTTTGTTATTTCTTGCGTGCATTAAAATAAGGAAATTAAAAGAAATGATAAAAACCATCATACAAATGGAAAGAAAATATAACCACTTACAAGAATTTTGGTAATTTATATCTTCTCTTCTCTCTATTGTGGGATTTAGTTACCTGCACCGATTCAGACTTTTCTCTCAAGTTTAAAATCTTAAAGACAATAATAATAATAATAAATTTTGTAGAGAGAGGATTTTGGTTCGTACCTGTTTCACAGTCGCCTATGGATTAGGGTTTCTTCTGAATAGGAGAGATGCAGAGAGGAAAGATAAGATGAGAAAAGCTTTGATGACTTTTGAGTGGGGATGGTATCTTTCAACTTATTTATTCAAATGTGCCTCCACCTAACATGCACAAAGACCAACTAGGAGGATATTAATAATCTAGTCACTTGAAAACAATAAGAATCTTATTGAATTATTAGGTTCCACCGACTAAACATAGATTATAGAATTATAATTGAAGCAGGTGAGCTATTAACGGTGCAAGTGGCAATAAATAAAGAAATTCAGGGGTCTATTTTTTATTATCTCCGTAATATTTCTTCCATTTAAAAGAAGAAAAATTGAATACTTGACCTAGGGCATTGAATTTGATCCAATTGATCATAAAATAGTCTATTAGGATCCTAGGAAACAAGGAGTTGGACTACTATCAACCCTACAAGATACGTGGTAGTGTGGCACATTCTCCATGGATTGGACCTAGACGATTAGAATCCACTAAGTGAAAATCGAAAAATTTGACAGGTCAAAGCTCATAAATTTTATAAATCGAATTTCGATGGCCCATGGCCGTTGAAATTTTTTTATGTTCCCTAATTCAACGGTTTAGAGCCAACAAATTTCTCCCATGCTCCATTAATTTTACGGTTTCAGTTTGTAAAAACAATATTGACAAAGAAAAATTTGACACCTTGGCCCGTCAAATTTTATAAAATTCGACCGCCTTGGGCCATCAAATATAGGTTTTTTCCATGTTGTGATCAGCAGTTGAAACCCAACTCCAATTTGAGAAAGGAATATTATTAGCTTTCAGTGCAATAGACATGATTCAAACTAGGTCATTTACATAATTTCTTAAAACTATTTATGGTAGAAAAATTATTATTTTGAACAACTTTTATTTGTGTTAGTGGAACTAATACTATTTCTGCTTTGACTGCTTTCACATTCATTGCAAATGTAGCTATAATGTAATTGTCGTTATTATTATTTTCATTGTCGCTTGAAACGTAGCTATCAATACTGATTTCAGAACAAAGATAATTGTCAATGCAACTAAGATAGAGATTGGACCATATTTTGATGAAAAGTAATATTAGGTGGCTCCAAATGACTTCAACATATGCATAAATTCATATTTTTATAAGACTTGAATTCTACTTGATCCCCCTAAGTTTTTATTAGGACCGGTTTAAAAAGTGTTGTCCATCAAAAGGAAAAATTATACTAAAATAAAAATAAAAAAGTGATGTTTTTTACCCCATGGTTTCATGACTGAGACGGAGTGTCATCCTACAATTTGGCAAGATAGTCAATGCGAATCTCAATGATTCGTCTAATATCCTAGATGATTCATGATATTTTCTAAATATGGGTTTTGATGACTTATATGTTTGTTATCTGTGTAAAAATATTTTAATCGTTTCAAACAATAAGAATAAACAATAGAAAGTTATCAGAACTTAAACACTATTTCTAATTTCATTGTTTAATGTGTTATAAGAAAAGTTGGTGTGGCAATATAAACTCTTATGTTTATTTTCTGACTTTTTAAGGCCAATTTGATACATTATTTTTGCAAGTATTGTTGTTACTGTCTTGTATCATCAAATACTTAATTGCCCAAATTTGCCACCATTTTCTATAATTGTAACTAGAAACAGAGGTTGGGAGATGAAGAGAGTCGATTGATGAGGTAGGACAATGTGGCAAAGCTAAGAAATTAAAAAGAACACTTCATTCCTTGTACAAAGCATTGACGATATGCAATGCAAAAAGATACAAGAAAAACTGCCCACAAATCACACCAAAATTTATGGAAAAAAAGGGTATTGGCAGTAGGGGTGTCAATGGGTACCCATTTAACCAAAACCAAATCAGAATCAGAATCAAAACTGAAAACCCTGGTTCTGGATCCCTTTTTATTGGAACTGATTAGAGCCGGATCTAAAATGGAACCAAATCGATAGGAACCATAATTGTTACGTTTCAAAATAAATGGAACCAGAACCGAACCGCGGATATCCGAAACCGATTTATTTTGTTATTTATTTCCATACTATAGAAGATTAAAGGTATTTTTTATTTCAAAATAAATGCATGTTATATACAATTCTTCAATTTTTCATATAAATTATCAATTGAAGCTTAAAATGAGTTATTCTTCTAAAAAATTTATTACTTTTAACAAAGATAAATTTTTTATTTTTGAAAAAAATCATTAATTTGTATTTTTAGTATAATAAATTATAACTCAATTAATAATTTTGTTAATAATATATTAATGTTTGGAAGGAATTTTTTTGTTATAACGATTTAAAATACTTTTTTTCTCATTTGATTCTTGAAAATCGGAACCGCTGGGTACCCAAGATTTTTGGCAGTTCCGATTCCGATTCCATTTATTTTGGAATCGGACACGGAACCGACAAGAGCTGGAACCAAACTAATATTAATGGTTGTGGTTTTAAATTCCTTAGGAACCGAACCGGAACCCACACATTGACACCCCTAATTGGCAGTTAATAAGCTACTTGTTGCTATTCTTCCTCTCGGTTTTCATACTTCAATTCTGTTTCTATAGTTGATTCATTTTTGAAAGTTTTATTTGATTTTTTTTATATATATCTAGTATTCTGATTGTCTTTTCTTTTCTTTTTTTCCTTTTTCTTTTATTTTTTTTATTTTTTATTTCCTTTTCCTAAAACATTGGGATTGAATTAAATGGGCTTCAACAAATCTCATTATGTTTGATACTTTGACATATTTGGTTGATCTTAATTAACAAGATCTTTTTTGGTTTGTTTAGTTGCATTGTAGTACAACTTAATTTTGTTACGTTAATGAAGTCAGGTTAGTCTGGGTAGCGAACAGTGCAAATCAACAATTCCATGTTTAACAGGTTTGTGTACAAATATCCATGTAGTGTCCTTTGGAATATAGAAAAACAATAACAACAATTGAAGTCCTAGCATTTGGAAATTCAAGTACGTACAAAATATAAGCCATCCAGCTGTACCTGATCAAATCAACTAATTTGAATATGAATATTTATAGGACATTGACCCTGAATGATGCTATAATTCCAAAGAATATTGGGAAAATTACTTAAAGGACTCTTGTGGAAGGGCATCTTTCTAAATAGTCCCTAAGTTTTAAACGATTGCATAGTAGGACATTTAGTAAACTTTTTCTTTCTATATGGTCCCTGGACCTCATTTCCCACATTTCTCACGATTGAATATCCTAACCGTTCAAACTCATCATTTTTATCCAAAAATTAAATTTTTAACATCTCAATCGAATTTTGGAGACTCAATTCTATCAGAAAGGATTTAAGAAAAAAAAAGAATCATTTTAAGAATTTTTTCATTTTTTTTCTTAGTTTTTAAATGAAAATCAATCAAAATAGTTCTTTTGGGTTGAAATCATCTAAATAAGTCGTTATCTAAAGGTTTTAGTCAATCTTTCCATGTATTTTAGTCAGAAAAACTTGAAAATTGAAAATTGAAAATGGGTGGGTTTTACTAGTGTCAAGTTTACCACTTTTTATTTAATAAGTAGTGAACACAACAGTAAAAAGTGGTGAATGACAGGTTATAACAGAAGACAAATGATGACGCAAGAAAATCAACGAGTTCTAGGCTAACTTGACTTTGAGCCTTTCTCACAAAATTAATTAAAGCTAGATCTATTGCCTAATATTATGGACATTGATAAAATCAATAAATGGAAATATCAACGTATGGACACTACTAAGAGCTCTCCCAGATAAAATCCAACCTGATTGGATGATTGCAACCACCAAGTCAATGTGAATTTCCTATGAATACTAACCAACTTATCTAACCTTCAAGAAGAACAAGGAAGATCAGACTTGACTTTGGCCCCTTGCACGTGTGTTACCTGTCCTACCATTCTCTTGTAAATTATAATAAGGATCTATAATACTAGGAATATGAATTTTTACATTTATCCAAAAACATTATAATAAAATATAACTTATACTATCTAATATTTTGATTGAAAAATAATGCATCCTCAAGAGCTAAATAAAAATCGTCCATCTTAGTTGGTGAATCGTGTTGGCTTGATTGTGTTTCCAGCTTAGTTATGGAAAGTGCCAACAACCAGTTCCTTTTTTTAGGAGAATGTCCATAAAAATAGAAATTGAACTATTTTATGATTGAATGCCAATTACACATCCATGGTTAATGACATATTTGATCAACAAGGTTGGTTTGAACATTTTTGCTAGTCCAATTTATCTGACCATTGAATCCTAGTTGAGAGCAATCTCTTTGATTGAAAAATAATTTCATTAAATGGTTAATCATCCAAAGAGATAATTTTTTTTTCCTCGTGACTTTGGACCTATTTTTAGCTCTGAAAAGAATACAGCCATTAAAATGTTTTGGATCAGTGCACATAGTTGAATTTTACATTTTCCGTTTGTTGAATTTTTCTTTAGTAGATTTCTTATTAATTGGGACAACTATTGTGTATGATAGTAAGGAATTTTTTTTTTAAAGGGTACATATGACTTCTTCAGGAACTATGGAAAATTTAATTTAGAGCCTGATAGCAATGAAGAAAATGTCAGGAAAAAAAAAACAAAGAGTAGGATTTTAATTTTTGGGGTGTGGATCATGAGAGAATAATATTGGGAGGTGGGGAAATCATTTTCCTAGCCATTGATTTGGGTGGAAAAATGAATGTTGGAAAAAATACTCTATCGTACACCAAAAAATGACATTCTTCATAAAAATTGTTTTCATGCGCAATCATAAGTACCCTTAATATTTTGCTTCAACTGAATGGGAATCCACATATAGCATTACCAAATATAAATAAGACTAACAAATGATAAACATGGGGATGATACAAGTCAGTCAGTCATCATATGCCCCCCCTCCACACACGCATTAATAAATTTCTGGAATTTATCCAAGTCAAGACCTCTGTTTTTTTCTTGGAAAAAATCAGACAAACAATAAAGTATGATACATTGCAGCAGACAGCAGTTGATGATTTATTTCAAGATTCACATTACAACAAACAAAGAAACAAACAAGTAAACACACAAACAATAAATAAAGAGCGAGCATGCAGCTCCTTAGTCAAAGAGATTTCTCACCACATATGAGATAGCCCCAAGGAGTTTAATTTCCTAGTTGTCTTGCTTCAAAGCCTACTTTTTTCTTCATCATCATCTTCTTCTTCTTCTTCTTCTTCTTCTTCTTCTTCTTCTTCATGCTCCTTTTCTTTCACCCAAGTGTCGTCATCATAACTCCAAGGAGGTGACGTGAGTTTGTCATGATAATCAACTTCAAGTTGTCTTAAGAATGGCATTGCCTTTTTCATCCTAAGCCAATCTACCTCCAAGTTTGGCAAATAAGCCAAATTAAGTTCTCTAATTCCCAAACCACATTGTCATTCCCAAAGAACTTTTTACTCATTCCAGTAATGTTTCCCGAAGAATAGATTAAAAGTCGTTGCAAATTTGGAAGAGTAGTTGGATTGATCCATGTTGGTGTCGTTTCTCCTGGATACTCTATGAATCGTAATTCCTGAAGCTTCTGAAGAGGAGGAATCTCATAATCAACTTTCCCTATGATTTGCTCACTTATCCCATCTTTGAATTTTACCATTAAAAACTCAAGTTGTTTGAGCTCAGACAAGACTTTCAGTTCCTGTTCTTTTAAATGATCTTCTGAATCGATGATAATTTGGAGTTTTCTGAGTAGTGTCAACTTTTTCAAGTTAGAAAGGTGACACCCATCTTCAACATTGGAATTTGCGAGCCTAAACCCCCAAAGTCGTTCAAGGTTTTCTAGCTTTCCAATACCCCTGGGTAGATACTCTATTTGTTCACATCCTATAACAACCAAATGGGTTAATTTCTCCAAAGTCGTCACCTGTCTAGGAAGCCCTTTTAAATTATCACAACCTACTAGAAAAATAACTTGAAGATTTTGAAGTTTTCCTATAGAATCTGGGAGTTCATCCAAACGTGAGTACATTATTATGAGGCAAATAAGATGCGACAGAGATCCTATCCCACTCCACCAGTTCACCTTGGAAGGGATTGAAATGTTACGGGACTCGAATTTGATATGTAAAACCCTCAACCATTTTAATTGGGGTCCAATATTTAAAGAAAGAAACTTGTTCTCATCCAAGTTTACCCCAATCATTGTCTACAAAAATTGGGAATTGATTTGATCCATCTTTGAATTCTCAAGGTGTAAACGACGTGTTTTTTTTTGTAAAAGTTATCGCACCCTTGTCATCTAATCCCCAAAAATTTTCTTCCTTGGCAATATTTATAATCATGTCGCGTACCATATCATGGACTTTACATGAAACATATCTTCTTCCATAGTCATCCATCGTTTCAACGAGTAACAAACTACGGCCAATTAATTCATCAAAGTAATCTAACCCAATCTCATATGCAGTCCTTCCAGCCCTTTCTCGAACAAAGCCCTCACCAATCCAGCCAAAAACAACTTCAAAAACATATATTTCATGATCTTCTGGGAATGCTGCGAAATACAACATACAAGGTTTCAAATGTTTAGGAAGCTCTTCATAACTTTACTGCAATGGAGAGAAAATCAACTCATTTTGGACCGCCAACTCTTGCTTTAGATGCATAGATATTCGTTTCCATTTGTGGACAGAATCCCCTTTCCCTATCATCATCCCACCAACAACTCTGATTGCAAAAGGAAGCCCTTTACATTGAGAAACTATCTCCTTGCCGATGTGCTCTATTTTTGGATTTGGACATTGACCTCTATTGTTTACAAATGCTATTTTGGCAAATAATGACCAATCATCTCCATTGGAAAGAACTTTTGGACGATGTATGTGCTTCTCAATGGCCCCCATTGATTGTGCCATTTTCTCATTCCTTGTCGTAACAATAACACAACCACCCTTGTTTGTATGAGACAAAGTGGACTTCAAGCTCTCCCACCATGACCGTTCATTTATTTCCCAAACATCATCCAAGATAATCAAGAACCTCTTCCCATCCAACTGTTTAACTAGTTCTTCCAACATGCCATTGACATCAATGTCTAATAAATTCTTGTCCACATTCAGTTTTCTTAAAAGATTTTTGATCAATTCATCATATTTGATAGTCTGGGAAACTGTCCCAAGCAAGATACATTCGAAGGAATCCTTCAATTGAAGATCATTCATTATCTTTTGAGCAAGGGTCGTTTTGCCTATTCCGCCCATCCCCACAATCCCAATGACCCTCATGAGTCCACTTGCATCCATGACCACTGTTTAATTTTCTTCGCATCATCTTCGAGGCCAACTATTTCAGTATCATTCAGCATGATTGGATATCTTATTGGTTGACTATTTCCGGCACGTTCATCACTCGGAAGACTAATAGTTGAAGGTAAGTAAGTTTTCATTTTCTCTCTAAGATCTCCTATTTCTTGATTTATTTCACTCAATCTCTTTCCCATTTGATAACGATGTTTCAATAATGAAAGAGAGAAGCAACACATGAACTTGTATTTTCGTCTTCGTCTTTGTTGTCGTCTTAGAAACAACTCACAATCTTCTGTAATGTCCTTAACTTCATATAGTAATTCTGTTAGATCCCTTGCGACAGTCTTTAGAGGTCCCTTTTGATCACTTATCCTCACGCTATTTGCAACTTCGAGGAAGCTTTGCAAGTGAGGAAGCTCCTTATGCATTTTCCTGAATTGTTTGTGGAATTCAAGCAGTTGACAACCTTCATTTAAGAGACTTTCAAGAAATTTTTCTACTAGAACACTGACAACTGCTTCCGCCATTTTCTTGTAAAACTTCTATGTGTAATTACAACAATACAATTGTACATTTTTGTTAGTAAAGTTTAAAGTTTCTCTGTGTAAACAACAATACAAGTGTATAGTTTTGTTGACCTCGATGTATGTATGTTTGTTGTCTTTTCTATATTTCCCTCTCATCATCCATGATCTTCGTCGTTCACAAAATTTATCTCTTGAAGCGAAAATAAAATCAAAAAAAAAATTTAATTAGAAAATCAAGAAACAAGGGAATGTAGAGAGAGAGAGAGAGAGAGAGAGAGAGAGCAAACATAGTTCATGTTATGTGAGAGAGGGAGAGAGAGAGAATATCGGGTCTGCGATGCAATTTGAGGGATGGGAGGATGTAATTAAATTAAACTTTACAAAAGTTCTTTTTTAAAATAATCTCCAACATTAAATCTATGCAGATCTAACAGTTGTATTGTACTTGGCCAAAGATGTTGGCCATTTTGACATTGTGTCTCTTTCATGTTGTCTCGGATGATATAAAGCATTTAACTTTGGTTTACAATTATTTATGACAGTTTCTATTGGCATCCCAAATTTTACTTAATACACTCCAATTTCTAAAAGTTTCTTAAATTAAAACACACCTTTCAAACATAACAAAGTTTTCGCTTAAATTACAATTCACTATTACAAAACATTATAACACATGCAAACAATTCCAATTGTTTAGAATAAGAGAGCTTCTATTAATATCCCAACCCAACGTTTACTTATTATCAACCATAAACATATCTTTTTTAATTTTAATTGGAGTGTAATCAGTAACAGTTGGGGTACGAATATTAGCTTTTTTATCTATTCGTGTATATTTATATAAAATTATTTATAAATGTTTTTATGAAATAGGGAAGATTAGAATATGTTTAATCATAAATTCATATTTTATTTTGATAATAAATATTAAAATTCTAATAAAATTAATTATTTTAATTAAAATAAACAAAATCCCGATTGATTCGATCAAGTTTTACCAACTTGGATGAGATTTTCAAAATATCATCTAAATGATATTGAAATGACTTGGGCAAGTTACCTTGGTCTCATACGAGATTTGAAACCATGCTAAGGAGGAGGTTTAAGAATCTGTATTATTGGTTAAATGTGAAGCATTGCAACAAGGTGTACAATCGAGTCATATCTATGAAGATTTATGGAGATTTAAGTATGGTAGATTAGTTAGAGATTTGAACTTATTGTTGTTATCTAATCTGTTAGTGTTTGTTACTAGTTTCTATATAAACCATATTTTGGTCATGTAATCATCTTTAAGAATAAATCAAATATTAACATTTCACATGGTATGAGAGCTCAAGCACCAATGAACACAACGATCCTACTATGTCGTTCTTTTGCCGACGGTGTGGTCATATAGCCAGCGGAATCCCATTCATCTATTTCATAGAATTGCGTCTCTTTTTTATATTTCATCAAACATCACATGAGCACTTAAAACTTCTGTCATCCAAATCCTTATATCGACACATCAAAAGATCACCTATTCTTGTTCAAAATTTTTGTCAAATATCTACTGTGAAAGACATACACATGCAAATTTAAAATCAGAAGAAGAAGAAAAAAAAAGTTGGCTCCACACAAACAACAAGATCAAATCTATGACTTCTCTCTGAAGATCATCCAAGCATCACCTCAATAAGCATTTCTTAAAAGATTACTTGTTGGAGATAAAGCCCACCTCTTAAGATTCCCGACATTTTAGATTTGCCAAGTCTAGGAAGGAAAAGAAAAAATGTGAAGAAAAGATCAGTTCTAGTTGTTGGGCAAGACAAGTAATGCCCTGGATTTTTAAACACATGTCTCGAGAAAATTTGTAGGTCAATAAATAGGAACATTTTTTTTTTAAGTTGGAATTTAACAAAACTGATATACCATTGGATTCACACCGAAATAGGCTATAAGATCGTGAAAATTGAAATTAAGGACATGGACTTTTCAATTAAAACAAAACAAATTGAATAATGACCGTTACGTCCTTTTAACTTCATAAATACTAAAACTCTAATCCCATTGTAGTCTTTTACTTTCTTAAGTTTCTTTATCACTAATCGTCATCTAGTTTTATCATCGAAATCCTTGATTTTTATAAAGATTTTATCAAGATTTAAGAGATGAAACTCAAAATAAAATTGATTCGGATTTCACAGAAGATGAACTGGACAACATAGCAAACAAAGAGGTGGACCCAAGTTTCTTTTCATAAAGAAAACCTAATTTGAGTAGTATTGTGATTTGGGTAAGGGGAGTTTTGTTGGATCTTTTACAATTTATATATAAAAAAATTAGCTAAATACTTTATTATAATTTCTTTCCCTTTTAATAGAAATTGAATTTTTGATCTACTAAAAATATACTTATGGGATCAATAGAAATTTTTTGTATTCTATAGACTAATTATGTCAAATAAATTTACATAAATAATTATGCTTTTGAATGTTAATATAGATTTGTGATTTAATTCTTGAATAATCATACTTGTGCATAAAGTGTGGTGAATTATATTATAATCATGCATTTCATACAATGATGAGAGCGAGTTGTAATTGGAAGAAGATCTTGTGTATAGAGATGACGTAACGGTTGGCTGAGCCAGGTAATTGATCGCACCATACTTCATGGTTGACTGACCCAAGTAATAATCAGTTTAGGTGTGTAGACGTCATGCATTCACATTTTTTTTTTCATCAGTGATTGTCTTGTAAATAAATATACTAGTATTAATTAATTTTGTATGAAATATTTTAGATTTATCAAACTCACCCTTGCGATTAACATTTTCAAGTTATGTTTACTTGGGAAATTAGCCTAACGGGAGTGGAGAATAAATTTTAGGAAATTATTATCTTTTATTTATTTATTTATTTAAAGATATAATTTATTTTTCTAAATTGGAGTGATGATTTATTCATTGAAATTATTTTTAAGAAGAATTTGTTTTGATGAATAAATAAAGTTTTGGTGGATCATTTGACTTTTATATTTTTGTAATTTTCATGATCTCCATAAAAAACTTTTTACTTGAAATTTTATCATAGGTTTCTCATATGCCTAAGAAGTTGGAAGAATTGTTTTAGGAATTATCTTGATCATTTAGTATTTTAAACATATTTATCATTGATGAAAATTTATAATTGTTTTCTGTACTGAAATACTGTATTGTTGATTTCCAATCAAAATCACACATATTTTTATTCATATTTTGAAAATGTGTAAAACATGAAAGTTGTGGAGTTTTCTATCTATTTTTAATCCGTTTTGATTTTTTAAAAATTGGTAAAATGAAATTTATATGAGTTTTACACCGAACACATATCAGGATTCAAAGTATGCGGAAATTTTTATTTAAAACTTATATTTTGAAATATTTTCATTGAAAATACCATATAGTGAATTATTTATTTATTATTTTCATAATCCTTAATTTTTACTCTTGAATAAAGACTATGAGATTCCTTTAACGAATTCTTTAAAAATCATACAAATGAGATTCCTTTGTTTTATTTGTGTTTTAGATTTCTTTCCCATAGTTAGGTTTTTCTTTGTTTTTTGTTTTGCTTGAGGACTAGCAAAATGTTAAGTTTTGGGGGAATTGTGATGAGTAGGTTTTATACCTGCGAATTAACCACTTTTAGATATAATATTTTGTTAATTTTAGAGTCTTTTAGTTGTTTTTAGTTAAGTTTAGTTAGTTTTATACTTTATATGTGTTTATATGTTTTTATTTGATTTTTATGCTTATTTTACAGATTAGGAACAATATGGAACATTGGGATGTTTGCATACATTTAGGAGAAATTCTGGACTCAAATTTGTTCACTCTCAGAAGAAGGAAGCTAAGCATACAAGCTAAAAAATCTTCAAGCCGCAGCTTGATAGAAAACGAAGCTGCGGTGGAAATTCAAGAATTGCACAACAAAAATATGAAAATACAAGCCGCGGCATGACATGTTTTGAGGCTATGGCCTGCTTACGTTTCCAACTTTACACGTTAATTTTTGAGGATCGAATTAGAGACGGATTTTGGGACTCTTAAACCCTAATGACTCCATACCTATAAATAGGAACGATTAAGCCTTATTCTGGGGAGAGAAGTTTTTGGATTTTTCTTGGAGGCCCAAGATCGAGAAGGAGGACAAGAGTTGGAGATTCGACTTTTGAGTTTTATCTTTCTGAACTTTATCTCTTCTCTTGATATTTGTAATCTCTAAGAATGGTTGAATACTTTTGTAATTTTATTTTCTTTTCAATGAAGAACTAATTTCTATTCTAGGGTTATAATGGAACCCATTCATGATATTTGATTAGTTTTTTTTCTTTTTTCTATGATCCCACATGTGATTGTTTATTCTATCCAATGTTTAATGCGATTTGATTAACTGATCATTGATTGAATTGATTTGGTGAACCTTAATAATATCGGTAAAGTTATTTTGTGTTCATGACCTAGATAGATTAACATATGCTAACTTGAGATAGGAATATACTAAGGTTGCATGTGCATTCCTTATGAGAACTTATTCTTAATGAATTCTTCTTGATTTGATTCTCATAGGCATATAGGGAATTAGTCTAGAAGGGTATTTTTACATGACCATCGGAAGAGGCTTGTAGAGAATTTAGTGTTCTTGGATGCCAATTATAGTGGATTAATTTATCATAGAGGGAAGGAGAATTAAATCAAGTGGATTATTTGGGGGAAATTATAAACCTAGATTTTATCACTCATTGATTTTAAATCTGCAAGTTTATTTTCTCCGTTAGTTTTCTTGTTTAGTTTTAATTCATATTTTTACTTTTGTTTGGATAAAATTAGAGTGAGATAAATTGGTAATTAGCAATAGATTGGTATTTAGTCTCCGTGGGAACGATACTTTCTTATCACTTTATTACTTGTTTCGATACGTATACTTGCGTGCGTAAATTTAGACAACAAGTTTTTGGCGCCGCTGCCGGGGACTAATTTATTAATCTTTTTGTTAATATTAATTCAATCATATTTGATTTTAGACCAAACTTTTCTTTATTTTGTAGGTGTTTAGCTAGTGTATGCATAGTACAGGGAATTCAGAACTTGTTCCTTTGGATTTTGAGATCGAGAAAACTTGTCGAAGAAATAGAAAGAATAAGCGAGAAGCTTCTCAACACCATACAATGGCCGACCAAACTAATGGTAATGAAGGTCCTAAGTCTATGCGGGACTATGTTGTTCCATTAATGGATGGGATTCACACTAGTATTCGTCGTCCAACGATACAAGCCAACAATTTTGAACTCAAGCCGACTACTATTCAGATGGTACAAGCATATCAGTTTGGGGGTTCACATGTTGAAGATCCCAATGCACATCTAGCTAATTTTCTAGAGATATGTGCTACTTTCAAGTATAACGGTGTTGATGATGATGCCATCCGGTTGCGACTATTTCCATTCTCATTGAGAGACATGGCGAAGAATTGGTTGAACTCATTGCCAAGGGAATCTATTACCATTTGGGATGACTTGGCGAAAAAGTTCCTTGCTAAATATTTTCCACCGTCAAAAACTGCAAAGTTGAGGAATGATATCACTACTTTCGTGCAGTTGGACAGTGAATCTCTTTATGAAGCCTGGGAGAGGTACAAAGATTTGCTTCGGAGATGTCCTCATCATGCTCTACCGGAATGGTTGATAATCCAAATTTTTTACAATGGGTTGGTTGGATCTATTAGAACAATTGTTGATGCTGCAGCAGGTGGATCTCTTATGGCGAAGACATTTGAGGATAAGTATAATTTATTAGAAGAGATGGCCTCTAACAACTTCCAACATCATACAGAGAGGATGAATCCAAGAAGAACAGCAGGAGTGCATGAATTAGATGTTCTTACTGCTTTAACAGCTCAAGTGGCATCGTTATCTAAGAAATTTGATTCATTTGGAGTTCATGCCATTCAAACTCCTACCATTACATGCAAGGTTTGTGGAGACAATCATTCAGGAGATATGTGCCTTAATAATCCAGAATCTCTCAATTTTGTTGGTAGTAGGCAGAATAACCCATACTCTAACTATTACAATCCGGGCTGGAAAAATCATCCGAATTTCTCATGGAGTAATAATAATCAAGTTGAGGCCTCTTCATTTGCAAAGCCCATGTTTCAACCGAGTTATCACCCTCAAGCTCTCCCCAGAGAAAAGAAGCCTTCTTTGGAAGATCTAGTACATCAGATGAGAACTAACACTAATCAGTTCATGACAAACACTAATCAATTCATGACAAAGCCTAGAACTCAACTCCAAAGCCAAGCAGCTTCTATTCGGAATATAGAAATTCAGTTGGGTCAGCTTGCTTTAACAATTAATAGCCGTCCTCAAGGAACCCTGCCTAGCAATATAGAGACTAATCCGAAAAGAGATGGTAAGGAGCACTGCAATGCTATCACATTGAGGAGTGGAAAAGAGTTGAATGATGTTGTCAAGGAACCAAAGGAACCGGATGTTTTAGTGGCAGATAAAACAATTTCTAAAGAGAAGGGTGAGCAAGAGAAAGAAACTACAAACCAGGAGCATAACACGCCGGGCTTAGAAAATATTACTCCCTACAACCCACCCCCACCATTTCCTCAACGTTTCAAGAAACAAAAACATGACGAGTATTTGCAAAATTTCTGAATGTCTTCAAGAAGCTGCATATTAATATCCCATTCGCTGAAGCTCTGGAGCAAATGCCAAGTTATGCCAAGTTATGCCAAGTTTTTGAAAGATATCTTGACTAAAAAGAGGCGATTGAGTGAATTTGAAACAGTGGGTTTAACTGAAGAGTGCAGTGCTATCATTCAAAGGAAACTTCCAGCAAAGCTTAAGGATCCAGGGAGCTTCACTATACCATGCACAATAGGTAACCAATTCTCTGGTAGAGCTTTGTGTGATTTGGGGGTTAGTATTAATCTAATACCACTGTCTATATTTCAAAAATTGGAATTTGGAGAAGCCAGGCCTACTACTGTGACACTCCAATTAGCAGATAGATCATTGAAGTATCCAAGGGGGGTAATAGAAGATGTGCTTGTTAAGGTTGACAAATTTATATTCCCTGTGGATTTTATTGTTCTTGATATGGAGGAGGATAAGGATGTTCCAATCATTCTTGGTAGACCATTCTTAGCCACAGGTAGAACTCTTATTGATGTGCAAAAAGGGGAGCTTACTATGAGAGTTCAAGATCAAGAGGTGAAGTTTAATGTTTTCAAAGCTATGAAGTTCCCCACTGAAGAGCCTGAAGATTGCTATAGAATTGATGTAGTGGACACATGTGTTCGGCATAATCATGAAGAAACATCCCCATTTGATCAGTTTGAATCAGCAATAATTAATGCATACAATGAGGACAGTTTAGAGTTGGTAAATTACTTGGAGGCTACGCCAAAATTTACTCGTTCTAAGCCAAAGTTTGAATTGTTAGACATGCCATCATTGGGTTCTCATTCGAAGCCTTCAATTCAAGAACCGCCATCACTAGAGCTCAAGCCTCTTCCTAGTCATTTGAGGTATGCTTTCCTTGGTGAATCATCCTCTTTGCCGGTTATTATTTGTGCTTCTCTTGAGCCTGAACAAGAAGATAAGTTATTAAGGGTGTTGCGAGAGTACAAGAAAGCGTTGGGATGGTCCATAGCGGATATAAAGGGGATTAGTCCTTCTATTTGCATGCACAAAATCCTTATGGAGGATGATCATAAGCCCTCTATTGAGCACCAACGTCAACTTAACCCAATTATGAAGGAAGTGGTGAAAAATGAGATTTTCAAGTGGCTTGATGCAAGTATTATTTATCCTATTTCTGATAGCTCATGGGTTAGTTCGGTGCAATGTGTACCGAAAAAGGGAGGAATGATTGTTGTGACGAATGATAATAATGAGCTTATCCCAACAAGGACAGTAACTGGGTGGCGTGTTTGTATGGATTATCGGAAGTTAAATAAAGCTACTCGGAAATACTATTTTCCCTTACCGTTCATTGATCAGATGCTTGATAGACTAGCGGGGCACTCCTATTATTGTTTCTTGGATGGATATTCAGGATATAATCAGATTGCTATAGCACCAGAAGATCAGGAGAAGACAACGTTCACCTGTCCCTATGGAACTTTTGCATTTCGAAGGACGCCTTTCGGACTGTGCAACGCACCAGCAACATTTCAAAGGTGTATGATGGCAATTTTTTCTGATATGGTAGAGCATTTTATAGAGGTATTCATGGATGACTTCTCGGTATTTGGTGATTCTTTCGATATTTTCCTGGAGAACTTGGCATTAGTTCTCAAAAGATGTGAAGAAACGAATCTGGTGTCGGATTGGGAGAAATGCCATTTCATGGTACAAGAAGGAATTGTCCTCCGCCATCGAATATCAAGTAAGGGAATCGAGGTGGATAGAGCAAAAATTGAGACTATTGAAAAACTACCACCGCCATCTTTCGTCAAGGGTGTTCGAAGCTTTCTTGGACACGCTGGATTCTATCGGCATTTTATTAAGGACTTCTCGAAGATCTCTAAACCACTTTGTAGTTTGTTGGAAAAAGAAGTGGTTTTCAAATTTGATGAAAAGTGTCTTGAGGCATTTCAGATCTTGAAAGCAAGATTAGTGTCAGCACCCATCATTGTTGCACCAGATTGGAATCTCTCGTTTGAGCTTATGTGTGATGCTAGCGATTTTTCTGTTGGCGCGGTTCTAGGCCAACAAAAAAATCAAATTTTTCATACTATATATTATGCTAGCAAGACATTAAATGATGCACAGTTGAATTATGCCACCACTGAGAAGGAGCTGCTAGCAGTGTGTTTGCATTTGATAAGTTCCGTGCATATCTCATCGGGACAAAGGTAATTGTTTTTACTGATCATGCCGCTATCAAGTATTTAATTGCCAAGAAAGATGCAAAACCTCGACTTATCCGATGGGTGCTCTTGTTATAAGAGTTTGACTTAGAGATTCGGGACAAAAAGGGGACTGAAAACCAAGTGGCGGACCATCTCTCAAGGCTAGATAATGGGGGGAAAGTTAATGATGAGACTACGATAAATGAGTCATTCCTAGATGAACAACTATTTGCTTGTAATCAAAAGAACTTGCCTTGGTATGCAGATTATGTGAACTTCATCGTTAGCAAAGTGTTCCCTCCTGAGATAAGCTCTCAACAAAAGAAAAAATTCTTGCATGATGTCAAGTATTATGTTTGGGACGAGCCTTTCTTGTTCAAGCGATGTGCAGATCAGATTATAAGGAGGTGTGTTCCTAAAGAAGAAATGGAAGACATACTTAGACATTGTCATTCATCTGAATATGGAGGCCATTTTGGGGGAGAGAGAACCGCAGCCAAAGTACTACAATCAGGTTTTTATTGGCTTACATTATTTAAAGATGCGCATTTCTTTGTCTCAAGATGTAATCGATGCCAAAGGGTTGGTAATATTTCAAAGAGACATGAGATGCCACTCAATAACATTCTAGAGGTGGAGATCTTTGATGTGTGGGGAATTGATTTTATGGGCCCCTTCATCTCTTCCTATAATAATCTCTACATTCTAGTGGCAGTCGATTATGTCTCAAAATGGGTGGAAGCGACTGCATTGCCCATGAATGATGCTAAGGTGGTGCTGAAATTTTTAAGGAAGAACATCTTTACCCGTTATGGCACTCCTCGAGCAATAATCAGTGATGAAGGCACTCACTTCTGCAATAAATTTTTTGAAGCCCTTCTAACTAGATATGGGGTAACTCATAAGATCGCTACGGCCTACCATCCGCAAACTAGTGGTCAAGTAGAGATTTCGAATAGGGAAATTAAGCGGATTCTAGAGAAGACTGTGAACCCATCTCGCAAGGATTGGTCCAAACGATTAGACAACGCATTATGGGCTTATCAGACCGCCTACAAAACACCAATTGGAATGTCACCTTACCGATTGGTTTTTGGCAAGGCATGTCATCTCCCGGTCGAACTAGAACACAAGGCATTTTGGGCAATAAAGAACTTGAATTTTGATTTAAAAGCTGCAGGTGAAAAACGTCTTCTACAACTCAATAGGATGGATGAGTTCCGTCTCCAAGCCTACGAGTATGCCAAATTGTACAAAGAGCAAATCAAAAAATGGCATAACAAGAAGATAGTGGAGAGACATTTTGAGTTAGGACAACGTGTCCTCTTAGTCAACTCTTGTTTGAAACTTTTTCCGGATAAGCTCAAATCAAGATGGTCGGGGCCATTTATTGTTATTAAAACATATCCACTTGGAGCCGTTGAAGTTCAAAATGAAATCACGAAGAACATCTTCAAGGTGAATGGGCAACGTCTTAAACATTACTGGGGTGGTGAAATTGATCGTCAGAAATCCACCATCACTCTAGCAGACCCGGTGTGATTTCAGAGAAAGTCAAGCTAAAGACTTTAAAACAAGCGCTGCTTGGGAGGCAACCCAAGCATTTTAAACTCTCTTTTTTTATTTTGATTTTCATTATTAATTTCAAAAAAAAAAATTAATTAGTTTGCTTTTATCATAATTTTTACAATTTTTCTTAATTCTATTTAATTTTGTTTTGTTGAAACATGTTGAGAGTCTCTAAGCAATTCAAGGGCATTGGTAACATGATGCAAGGCTGTGGAAGTACAAATTGAAGATGCCGTGGCTTAACTCTTCTCAGGCCAAGGCATTAGTCCATGACAGAACTGATCAGAAATATTAAAATGAAGGCGCCATGGCTTAACTCTTCTCAGGCTAAGGCACGAGTCCGTGATAGAAATGATCAGAAACATAAAAATGCGGGCCATAACATGATACTCTAACAGGCCTCGGCCCAAACTCGTACCCACTTAGAAAAGGGTTACACTTGCCCTACTATTTCTATTGTTACACAATTTCACAACCAACAGTCTCTTCGTGTCTCAACGACAGAAAAGTCTTCATCTCTCTCCATCTTATCCAGCATTATTCTTATATTTCCTTCTCAATATTCAAGGGTGGCTAAAGAAAGATCAAATTCGTGAGCATGATTTCACCAAATTTCAATGGATATTCCGAGTACTTTCTTTGCTGATTTGACCAATTCAAGTGAAGCACCATCAGGTTTTGTCTGTAAGTCTTATATTCAATTAACCTATGTTGCATAGTATGAATAAATATTTGATTATTTGGATTGAAAAATTCGAGTTTTGATTACACTTGTGGTTGTTTGAGAGTGTTTAATGGATTTAATTCGTGATTGATGTTGCGTGATTGGTGGAGTGATTGATGTTGGAATGGGTGTGTGGATTGTTCAATTGGTGGAATACTATGTGCTGCAATATGTACGGTCCTTTGTGACAGTAGCTGGTATTACTAAATTTTGGGGAGATCATTAAATTTTTGTGCATACCAGGTATTTGTGAAAAATTCAATGACAATGAGAGAGGTCGGGAAGGTTAAATTGCTGAAAAGTTTGGGGGTTGTTTGATATACATGGTGCTTGCTGGATATAATTGAGTGTAATTGCTATACTTGTCACTTCGACTGTGGGTGATTGGGTTACGATTACTTATTGTGGTGTCTTGATTTTTGACCACCGGTTGTGAAAAGTAATTGAACACAAGCTTCACCATTTCATCACTTCCACCAGGACTGAATGATAATAACAATGAAGATGGCGCGGATGATGCTGATGACTCCTGACCGTCAATAAATATTTCAGGGAAGTTCTTTCACCTACATTTGATTCTAATTGATTACATTGGGGACAATGCAATAACTAAGTTTGGGGGTGGGAGTAGTATTTTTCTGAAATTTTCTTTGATTTGCTGGTTTGTTTTAATGTGTTTAAGTTAGGTTTTGGCATGTTAAAAAAAAAAAAAATTTGTGATGACTTTTGCTTGATAATCTGCAGTCAATGATAATGATTTTGATTTAGTACATACATGATTCTTAGAAAATGATGGAAGTTGAACTTGTCTGTGTGCTTAATTATGATGAAATTCAATCTTGTTTTGAACTCTTTTACATTGAGCTTATAATCTTGATGCACTTGGTAGTTTGATACACTTGGTGAATGTTTATGCTTTTGAGAGTAATCCATGATCTCAATGAACTCTAGAACTTATTTGATTGTTACTCGAGGCAAAATCCTAGGTTGCACTTGATTAGGGACATGATTTAGGCCATCCTTGGATCGATTGAGCCTTTTAAGCTTACCTATGTTGATTTTATCACTAGTCTTCCCCATTGAGCCTTGTTTCCAATTTTCTTTGGCACCCACAACTCTAACCAAACCTTTTTATCTAATTTTTTCAAGATTTGACCCATCACCTTTTAGGCATATTGATTGTTACTGGATAATTTTGAGCTATGCAAATAAGGGTTGAAGGTGAAGTTTATGGAATGTGGAAGGTAAAGTTTCAAGAATATTTAGTTGAGGGTTCGGAAGTACTTATGTTGAAAAAAAAAATTCTTATTACTACATCCCTTCATGTTAAAAGAATGCATTGAATCAGATAAGTTTGGGGGTGCAGTGGGCGATAAAAAAAAATTGATGAAAAAAAAATGGTGAATAAATGGTTATAAAGGGAATGAAGTGAAATAAGAGTGAGAATGTGGAGTGACTTAATGTTGAAATGTAAGTTTGTGCTCTGTGAGAATCCTAAGAGATTGAGGTGTTTAAGGGGTGATCTGAGCCACAAAATTTCCTTTTATCCTACCTTTAACCCAGCCACACATTACAAGCTGAATAAAAGTCCTATTGATTCTTAATTGAGTAACCTACATTAGTGGAGAATAACATGAAAAATAAGCCTATGAAGTTCATCAATGTCAATATCTAGAGATCACTTGTGTTTACTCTTGATTGCATAAACTGATTTGAGTTGAAAACTGATTAAGTGATAAGGGGTTGTTTACACATAGGTGGATGGTTCAAGGTGAGGTTGAATGACATTTGGGTTGAAAATCTAGACTATTTCAATTTCTAAAGTTTTTCTTGAGAATTATGAAATTTACGTAGTCTTTGAGGCAAGTGTGGAGAATCAAGTTAGTATCATCATTTTTGTTTTATTTGTGTTTTAGATTTCTTTCCCGTAGTTAGGTTTTTCTTTGTTTTTTGTTTTGCTCGAGGACTAGCAAAATGTTAATTTTGGGGGTATTTGATGAGTAGGTTTTATACCTGCGAATTAACCACTTTTAGATATAATATTTTGTTAATTTTAGAGTCTTTTAGTTGTTTTTAGTTAAGTTTAGTTAGTTTTATACTTTTTATGTGTTTATATGTTTTTATTTGATTTTTATGCTTATTTTACAGATTATGAACAATATGAAACATTGGGATGTTTGCATACGTTTAAGAGAAATTCTGGACTCAAATTTGTTCACTCTCAGAAGAAGGAAGCTAAGCATACAAGCTAAAAAATCTTCAAGCCGCAGTTTGATAGAAAACGAAGTCGCAGTGGGAATTCAAGAATTGCACAACAAAAATATGAAAATACAAGCCGCGTCATGACATGTTTTGAGGCTATGGCCTGCTTACGTTTCCAACTTTACACGTTAATTTTTGAGGATCGAATTAGAGACGGATTTTGGGACTCTTAAACCCTAATGACTCCATACCTATAAATAGAAACGATTAAGCCTTATTCTGGGGAGAGAAGTTTTTGAGTTTTTCTTGGAGGCACAAGATCGAGAAGGAGGACAAGAGTTGGAGATTCGACTTTTGAGTTTTATCTTTCTGAACCTTATCTCTTCTCTTGATATTTGTAATCTCTAAGAATGGTTGAATACTTTTGTAATTTTATTTTCTTTTCAATGAATAACTAATTTCTATTCTAGGGTTATAATGGAACTCATTCATGATATTTGATTAATTTTCTTTTTTTTTCTATGATCCCACATGTGATTGTTTATTCTATCCAATGTTTAATGCGATTTGATTAACTGATCATTGATTGAATTGATTTGGTGAACCTTAATAATATCGGTAAAGTTATTTTGTCTTAATGACCTAGATAGATTAACATATGCTAACTTGAGATAGGAATATACTAAGGTTGCATGTGCATTCCTTATGAGAACTTATTCTTAATGAATTCTTCTTGATTTGATTCTCATAGGCATATAGGGAATTAGTCTAGAAGGGTATTTTTATATGACCATCGGAAGAGGCTTGTAGAGAATTTAGTGTTCTTGGATGCCAATTATAGTGGATTAATTTATCATAGAGGGAAGGAGAATTAAATCAAGTGGATTATTTGGGGAAAATTATAAACTTAGATTTTATCACTCATTGATTTTAAATCTGCAAGTTTATTTTCTCCGTTAGTTTTCTTGTTTAGTTTTAATTCCTATTTTTACTTTTGTTTGGATAAAATTAGAGTGAGATAAATTGATAATTAGCAATAGATTGGTATTTAGTCTCCGTGGGAACGATACTTTCTTATCACTTTATTACATGTTTTGATACGTATACTTGCGTGCGTAAATTTAAACAATAAATTGGACGAAAATATTGAATCGAGTCATTGGATTCAAAATTCAGGGTCTAACAAGATATCGTAATGGGTATATAAGCAAGACTAATTTGGTGCATCTCATATATGGAATACAACAACTCCAAAGCCCAACTTATACATCAATTCAATCCACAACCATGGCAATATCCAAGTTTGAGCCCAAACACAATCCAAACAAGCGAGGCCCATTTTTCTGGTGATTAAATCCAAGATTCATTTTGTTAAATAAAAATGCTTATGAGTTTGTTTTTTTTTTTTTTTTTTTGGTAAGTAAAAATGCTTATGAGTTTGATATTGCCTAAAGCTCCCTAGATCCACATGAGCCTTTCAATAATTTATGATCAGACTCATTATGGTCCATAGAGACCCATTTTCATGTTTAAGACTCAATAGAGGTTATTGCCAATGATTGAACCCATGGAGCCGATATTGAACTCATTTTTCTAACTTGTTAGAGACCACTTTTTTGATTAAAATCCGCCAGGTTTCGATCTGGCTAAAATCGATCATGGCCCATTTGAGCTGAGCGGTTAGCTCCTCCTCTCATGAGCATTCTGATTTAGATACATAATTTTTTTTTCCGGGCAAACAATCACAACAAGTTAAGCAAATTTCATGGATTTTAACAACATCAACATCGTTTCTTCAACTCGTATTAGGATTGAAGGCACCTCTTCAACAATCCTTCTCTTAGAAGTTATTGATTTTTTAACAAACTAAAGTTGATCCTTGATCACCATTAGTTTGAGGGGGAATGTTAGTATTAGATGTGAAGCATTGTAATAAGGTGTACAACAATTCACCGAATCATATCTATGAAGTTTAGATATAGTAGATTAATTAGAGATTTAAATTGATTGTGGTTATCTAATTTGCTATAATTTTCTATTTAAATCCTATTAGGTTCATGTAATCATCATAAAGAATAAATCAAATATCATCATTTCATGTTATCTTAGTCAAGTCATCTAGTTTCAAATGTGTCAATTCGATGCAAAACGAGACAACAATGAAGTCGAAAGTACATAATTTGTTATAGTGATTTGAAAGTTGCAAGAACTAGAATCTAGAGGCTGAAGACTAAAGTTTAAAAAAAAAAAATATTATAAACCAAGGTTTCAAAACTTAGATTGACGTCTTATCTCGTTCATGAATGAGATCGAACTCAGTTTACAATTATTTTTTCATAAATATTTATATAAAAATAATTATAATTTTTTAAAGAAAATAAGGTAGATTGGAAGATGTTTAGTAATAAAATCATATTTTATTTATATACTACATGCTTAATTTTTTTTTAATTAACTATTCTAATTAAAATATAAAAAATCCCAATTGACACAAACAAGTTTTACTGACTTGGCTCATATTGTCAATATCGTTCGAGTCATCTAGTTTTTCTCACGAGATTTTGCATATGTGAGTCAACATGTCTATTTATCTATTTCATGGACAATACCGAGATTTAAAACCATGCTTCTAATCCATTGTTATTAATTGATTGCATAATTTTCAGGTGCTTAATTTAGTAAAAACTGGATGTTGTCCTCCCATTGCTGAATCCATTTTTAATGATTTTCTTTTTTTTTTTCAATTTAATTTGTAATTATTGTAAAAAATTTCAGTGCTAAGTTGACTGACCAATGGCATGATGCCATGTGGAATGAAAAAAGTAATCTAGATTAGTCAGTAGAGAGAAACTTTAGGGAGAAATTTTTTTGAGCGGCTAAGAGATTTTGGATTTTAAGTATTTTTTCAATACACATGGTAAAATCATAGTGTTTCATCAGCTTAACACAAAAAACTTTTAATAACAAATTTGTACTCTAGTGTGTGAAATGCTATGGTGTGTGGACTGTAATGGTGCACAAAAATTCCTTAATTGTATATGATGTCATACAAATATCGTGTTGGTTTAGGCATGATGTGCATAAATTAGACCATAATACGAGAATCTGACTTGCTTGTCGACTCACTAGTGTGTAACATAAAATGCATTACTTCACCAAAAATGTCATCCAAATGATTAAGGGTCTCCCCAAGGGTAATTTTCTTAGGAATACTGGGAGCTTAAGAAAATTAGACAAGTTTATCCTTAAAGGTTTCCCAAGAGCTTATAAATAGAGAACTCATCTAAGGCAATTAAGAGATTGACAAGTCTAAGACTCAAAATTCTGCCATTTTCTCTCCTTGAAGCTTTCTAATGCCCCAAAACCCTGCCCAAGTCCAGTCTCATACATCCTAAAAACCTATACCAAAAAGAAGAAGAAAGAAGAAAGAAGAGAAGCCAAAGGTGGGAAGAGTCTTATATTTCTGGTTTATGTAATAAATTCTCTCTAATCCCCTACTTCTACCACCCCCTTTCATTTATTTTGAGCATTTTAATTTCTAACAATTTAGTTGTAGCTAGTTTACGTTTGTTTCAAATGTCTTGGGTGGTAAAGATAAATCCCTCCATATGAGGTAATCTCCCATATAAGTCCATAATAAACATCTAGTGAGTATTTAATTTTTTGTATAGTTTTCATTTCAATTTCCTTTAAATTTCTAGTCTACCTATTGCTTCTCATGACTAAGGTAGAAGAGAATAAACCCTTTTTATGATGTAATATTCTCTTTTATCAGTCCATTAATAAGTTCCTTTGAGAACATTTCATGTATACACAATGAGCAGACACCACATTTTCATGCATATGATTTAAGTTCCACCAAGAATGTATCCATTTGTATATGTCCCAAGGACCAGACCAACAAAAAATAACTCTCAAGTGAATAAATGAATGTATAGTAGTGCTTAAGGGCCCAAAAGAGTGAAATCTAAGAGGATTTGCACACAAGTCCCAAGTCTACAAAAAAAAAGTCTAATAAGCAGAACTTTCTTCCTTAGCTAGCTCAATAGTTTTATTCAAAGAGCTAGAAAGTAATTACGAAAGAAAAGTGAATTGATTGATATATATTTTTTTTCATTGAATTTTGTTTTTTAAGCTCCCTATATAGATAACTTCATCATAATAACTTAGAAATATTTTAAATTACTTTCTAATCTATCTATAAGATAATACAAACTTTGTAAATTTAATACAACTCAATTTGGACACTTAAAGTTATTTCTAATTATAGCCTAAAGATTAAAAACGAATTTAGACAAAAATAGAAACTTAAAAAACAAATTAGAAACTAATAAGAAATAATACTCCAAAAGTAATTATGAAAATAGAAATCCTAATAAAACTAGAAAATAGAACAAATGTTACTAGAACTAGGAAATCACTTAAGATTCTAACCAGAACTATAGATGTCCCATAACACTTCAAAGCAGCTGTGTGGCAAAATCAAGATTTGAGATTCTCGTTTGATCGTATATAAGAAAGATGAAGACTAGATTTCAGAGTCTCTCTTGTGCAAAGAGGCAGGGGTGCTTTTGGTGGTATCGTATTAAGAGCAAGACATTTTGTCTCTGGAAAAAATTGACTCATCAAAGTTGATCGAACTAATCGTCTAAGGCTGTGAGAGATTCTATAAGTAGGGACTCTTAATATTGCAAAGCGTCCAACAGGGACATGATTTTAAAGTGCCACTACTTGTGTGGTATACGTCGATGTGAAAGGGTTATTGGAATTCCTATTGAAATTTGCATATACTAGAGAGAATGAGACATTGTGATTACTATCATGTGCACTAAAAAATTGTTTCAGAGCAGTTTCGACAACAGGTACCAGAGTTTGCTTCAACATTGACTCAAAAATTGTGTTAGAGCGGATTAATAATTGGTACCAAAGTGACTTCAACATTGAATAGTAGATCTGTCATGATCAAATGACCTCTATTGGGCCTTGTAATGGTCTTAATACAGGCTTGACTATGGGCTTGATGATTAGTCCTAGCCTCTTTTGGGTCTTAGATGTTCACTGCAAAGACTCAATTGTGGCTAATCCTTGACCAAGTTTGGAGTTTGTTAGTTCACAAGCCATTTTGTGTGCAACCACAGGAATTGATTCAATTTGGGCTAAGTCAACAAGCTTGGCCTTGACTAAAGGACTAGAAATTAAGAGATTGATTGGGCCAACTAGAAGTTGTCTACAAGGGCCTGTAGCATGGCTAGTGAGAAGATATGACAGAGACCACGACAATGGTGGTTTAGGAGTTGTGAGAAGAATGCGAATGGTCCACTTGGTCTTGAAGGAAACCGAGCAAGAAAGTCATTGTGAAACATCCACGAAATTGTTACATCTAAGATTATGAAAACTTGGAGACGACTCATCCAATATTTTTCAAAATCACAGCTGAGATTATGAAAACTTGTCCAAGCCAACCAATTTTGATATGTTTCCATATAAAATAATTATTTTTTTAACTAATTAATTTAAGTATTTAAACTTTAGAGTCTGTACAAGTAAAGGGCCATGGGGCTACCAAAGTGAAAGAAACGATTGAACAAGGTCAAAAACGGGAAGTAGACTGATGGAGTAGAACACTGTATACTGCCAAGAATAGATCTATTTGTGAGTATTTAGCATTAATTATTGGAGAGCAAAATGTACCGGTGGGGTTAGTTTGTATTCTTGCAGAAGATCTCAAGTCTACTTTTACCAATAAAAAAAAAAGGGGGAAAGCCAGCACACTATATGAAGAAAGGGTAAATTCAATGCAAGGTCCATGGATTAATCCAAGTCATTTCGATGGACCTTGCCATCGAATTTACCTTTTTTTCACTTAGTGCCTACTACGTGAAAACTAGAGATTTCTACAAGAAATTTGACGGACCAAGGCTTAGAAACCAAATTTCAACGATCAAGGGCCATCAAAATTTTTTATGTTCCCCAGGTTCAACAGCATTCAATGGCTTAGAGCCATCGAATTCCTCCCCTCCTTCACTAATTTGACGGTTTTGACCCGTCGAAAAAAAATATTTGCCAATGAAAAATTCAACATCTTAATCTGTCAGATTTTATGAAATGCAATGTCCTTGGCCATCGAATATGAGCTTTTTTCATGTTGTGGCCACATGTGTCATGAAAGAAAATTATTGGTGGCAGAGCAGAATTTAAATCAAAATGTACGTTTTATCTCTTGGTCTTTTATATAATGCGTCTTGATATATTTTTGCAAATAAGTTATACAATCCTAGACTGAGGAATATTTGAAACACTTAGATAAGATGCCACTTGATCTGTATATTTATTATTGATTGACTAGGTGACCATGATCAATAAGGCAACTCATTTTTATTTTCAATAAAATAATCCAACGGTTAGGATTTTATTCAAATCCCTATGATAATTATATAAAGAAAAACTACCAACCGTTGGATTTTGATCTTGTCTTATTTGTTGCATCCATTAAAATAAGAAAATTAAAAGAAATGATAAACACCATCATACAAATGGAAAGAAAATATAACCACTTACAAGAATTTTGGTAATTTATATCTTCTCTTCTCTTCTCTTCTCTTCTCTCTATTGTGGGATTTAGTTACCTGCACCGATTCAGACTTTTCCCTCAAGTTTAAAATCTTAAATATAATAATATATATATGGGGGCGGTTCAAGGGCCATATGAGAAAACATATGAAAAAACTTTCGTTTTTCAAAATAAGAGTTAGAGGTTTTGGATTGAGCTGATTTTTTGCAAGGATGGTCACTATGATGAAAAGATCATCCTCACAAAAAATCAGCTCAATCAGAAACTTCTAAATCCATCAAAAGTGATTTACAAATTAGTGATAAAAATTGGTAAAAAATCGACGGTCCACATTCTAAATCACTTTTAATGGGGTTAGAAGTTTCAGATTGGGCTGATTTTTTTTTGGATGATCTTCCCATCATAGAGATCATCCTCACAAAAAATCAGCTCAATCCAAAATTTCTAACCCATATTTTAAAATTTTATTAAAAACGAAAGTTTTTTCATATGTTTTATATATAGGGTCCCGTTCAGCACCCTAAGCTTTACCACACACTTTAACAAACGTGTTTTGTCTTACATGGGTTAGAAGTTTTGGAATTGGCTGATTTTTGGTGAGGATAATCTCTATGGTGAGGAGATCATCCTCACCAAAAATCAGCTCATTCCAAAACTTCTAACCCCATCAAAAATGGTTTACAAAAAATGGACGGTCCACGATTTTTCAACGTGTAAACATGGGGTTAAACATTTCGGAATGGGCTGATTTTTGGGGAGGATGATCTTCTAATCATAGAGATCATCCTCACCAAAAATCAGCCCATTCCAAAACTTCTAACCCATGTAGGACAAAAAACGTTTGTTAAAGTGTGTGGTAAAACTTAGGGTGCTGAACATTTCCCTTATATATATATATATATATATATATATAGGGTCCCTTTCAGCAACAAACATTTTGACAAACATTTTGGCAAAACATTTTTCAAAACATAGGTTAGAGGCTTTGGAATGGGCTGATTTTTGGTGAGGATGATCTCTACGGTGAGGAGATCATCCTCACCAAAAATCAGCCCATTCCAAAACTTCTAGCCCTATGTTTACAAGTTGAAAAATCGTGGACCGTCCATTTTTTGTAAACCATTTTTGATGGGTTAGAAGTTTTGGAATGGGCTGATTTTTGGTGAGGATGATCTCCTCACCGTAGAGATCATCTTCACCAAAAATCAGCCCATTCCAAAACCTCTAACCCATATTTTGAAAAATGTTTTGCCAAAATGTTTGTTGCTGAACATTTCCCATATATATATATATATATATATATATATATATATATATATATATAGGGTCCTGTTCAGCAACAAACATTTTGGCAAAACATTTTGCAAAACATGGGTTAGAGGTTTTGGAATGGGCTGGTTTTTGGTGAGGATGATCTCTACGGTGAGGAGATCATCCTCACCAAAAATCAGCCCATTCCAAAACTTCTAGCCCCAGTTTACAAGTTGAAAAATCGTGGACCATCCATTTTTTGTAAACCATTTTTGATGGGGTTAGAAGTTTTGGAATGGGCTGATTTTTGGTGATGATGATCTCCTCACCGTAGAGATCATCCTCACCAAAAATCAGCTCATTCCAAAACCTCTAACCCATGTTTTGAAAAATGTTTTGCCAAAATGTTTGTCAAAATTTTTGTTGCTGAACATTTCCCATATATATGTATATATATATATATATAGGGTAGCGTTCAAGGGCAAACTTTTTAGCAAACTTTTTGGCAAAACATTTTTCAAAACATGGGTTAGAGGTTTTGGAATGTGCTGATTTTTGGTGAGGATGATCTCTACGGTGAGTAGATCATCCTCATCAAAAATCAGCCCATTCCAAAACTTCTAACCCATGTTTACCAGTTGAAAAATCGTGAACCGTCCATTTTTTGTAAACTGTTTTTGATGGGGTTAGAAGTTTTGGAATGGGCTGATTTTTGGTGATGATGATCTCCTCACTGTAGAGATCATCCTCACCAAAAATCAGCCCATTCCAAAACCTCTAACTCATGTTTTGAAAAATGTTTTGCCAAAAAGTTTGCTAAAAAGTTGGCCATTGAACGCCCCCCATATATATATTAAGAGAGAGGATTTTGATTCGTACCTGTTTCGCCGTTCTCTGTGGAGTAAGGTTTCTTCGGAACGGGATAGATGGAGAGAGAGGAAAGATGAGATGAGAAAAGCTTTGATGACTTCTGACCTTTAGAGTGGATGTGGTGCGATACAGAGGGACAGAAAGCGTGTGGGTCCTGCGATGTAATTTCTGTGGTGTTTAGGAGAGGATGTAATTAAATCAAATTTTACAAAAGATGTTATTTTAAACAATCTTTACCGTTAAATTTATATAGATCTAACGGTTGTATTGTATTTGGTCAAAGATGACGGCCAGCTTGACCTTGCGTCTCTTTCCCGTTGTCTTAGACGATATAAATAAGGCATTTAATAGGAGAGGTTCTATTGTCATCCTAACTTTTACTTATTACACTCTAATTTTCGAGAAGTTTAAAGTCTTAAATATAATAATAAATAACATTTTATAATAATAACCATTCTAAGAAAATCTTATTGGATTTCGTCCAAATAAAGTATTAGAGGAGGGCATTTCAGTCAAAATGTTACTTTTGTCAGTTCCATACAATAATTCTTTGGTTCCTTTCTTTATAGGAGGAGCAAAGAAAATACAAAATTGATGGAAATTTATGAGTGGCAATCTTAACACCACATGAAATTAGTAAGTTTGGATCTAATTAGATTTGAGTAATAATAGTGTCAACCCGAGTTTGGGTTAGTATCATCAATTCATTTTGACTCGTTTAATTATTTTATCATTAACATATAATTTTAAATATATCAATAATTATTTAAGAATTTTATAAATTATATTTTTTTTTAATAAGAATTTTTTATAATTTTTTTATAATATATTTTATTTTTTTAATTCTATAAAATATAAAAGATATTTTAAGATATTTTTTAAATAATAAATTATTAAAATTTTAATTTAAGAGAGAAAAAAAATACTTTCCCTTCTAAATTATTTATTTATA
The DNA here is from genome assembly GCF_017979445.1 of Akebia trifoliata. NCBI lineage: Eukaryota > Viridiplantae > Streptophyta > Magnoliopsida > Ranunculales > Lardizabalaceae > Akebia > Akebia trifoliata. The sequence goes on along the minus strand of NW_028237131.1, from coordinate 316,174 downwards.
TTTATATTTTTTTAATTTATTTTTTCATTAACATCTGGAGACATGTAGTACTTGAAAAGAAAAGAATTACATTGATCGAATCAAGAATTTGGCAAAAATGGATCAAGATTGATGCATGAGAGATGTACTAAATCAGACCCTCAGATTTAAATTGTCGAGGAATGATTCGGATTTGAATTGTCAAGAGTAGGTGGGAGAATTACGGGAAGAGATTTTATATGAAAATAATTCCAACGGTCAGGTTAATGGAGAGCCTTGACCCGTGGGTTGAAACTAGCATTTATTACCTAAGAGAATTTCATTAAGAGGTGAGGAAATAATTTTCCCATTTAGGGGGTGGGGGATAATCATGAGAAATAACGTTAGTAGGTGGGAAACTCACAAGTGGGGTAGGGTAAGAGAACATTTTCCTACCCAAAATGAAAATTTACTTTGGGTGGAAAAATGAATTTTGGAAAAAATACACAATCATACACCAGAAAATTACAGTACCGTGAAAATCCATTTTCCATGTGTAAACATTTTCCATTGATGAGGTTTGAAATGTCCCTCAATTTAGTCAACTATTATTCATATTAAAAGAACACTTTATTCCTTTTACAAAGCAAGCATTGAGGAGCTGCAATGCAACAAAATATAAGAAAAACTGCCCACAAATCACACCTGAATTTATGGAAATAAATGGTATTGGCCATTAATAAGCTACTTGTTGCTATTTCTCCTCTCGGGTTTTCATACTTTAATTTCATGATTTGAACTTCTCCCCATTCCACAATGTTTCATTATCAATCATCCAATCACTTGGATCAATAGGTCGCCTTAACTCTTATCCTGAATGGCAGGTAAGAGAAGACAAATATAAAAACCATGCCAAATTAATCAAAGCTAGATCTATTGCCTGAATACTATAAACATCGATAAAATCGATAAATGGAATATCAACATATGTAACACCGAAATCAGGGGTTAAGATAATGGACCTACTAAGAGCTCTCCCAGATCAAATTCAACCTGATTGGTTGATTACAACCACCAAATCTATGTGAATTTCCTCTGAATAATAATCTGTTGGAAAATAACTCAAATGAAAGTTCTTGAATCTAACAATAATTGTAAAATATAACAAAACAAGAGACGTTGAACTCGAGGCACGAGATCATTTTCTTTAAAACGTTATTCACTCCCAATTCAAGTTAAACTTCAATTTGCAAAAGGGTTTCCAACCAGATGTTTCCAGGATACAACGAGCGCAATCTATTGATCACAATCCGTCGTCTTGCAAACATGGATAATTGTCTTGATAACTCAATCAAATAAATACCAGAAAGTTGAATTAGGAAGAAGGAATTAACAATTTTGTATTTTGGAGAAAGGCTAGAAATTTTGTGTATTTAGATTTGTGTCTACAGATCTCATTTTATAGAAATAAAGTAACTCTTCAAATAGTCATCATGACTGTTTGTCTTAACAGTCATGATTGGATGGCTTGAATATCTCTAGATTTGATTTAATGATCATAGGGGCGTAAAAGACACCCTTTTTCTGAATTTCTAAAGAGTGGTAATTGTTCATGAACCAAAAAAACACTCATTAGAGCATGGTCAAACCCCAATGACTAACTGTCAAGTTGTTTGACCCATAGTCAAATTCCATTGACCAACGGTCTAATAGACATTTTTGTTGTCAAATCCATTTGACTAACTTCCATGATATTGGTTTAGCCCGTCCGATTTACCAAATAGAGTCCAACATCCACAATGATCATCCAATGGTTGAGATCAAATCTCGATGTTTGATCTACTAAATAGAAAATGCTCCCCAAGCTCCTCGTGACGATGCGTATGTGCAAAGTACGCCTCTAAAGCGTCCTATCGCCCTTTCGCACGACGGGAGTACCCCGAACACGACGATGAGCCGCTACTTATAATGAAGTGTAACCTCTAAAACACAACTAAATTAGTTATTTGAGAGATCTCATATAAACTCAGGAGAGTATACTATTTTTCCGATGTGAGACTAATCTATTAGAATCCTAAATTCCACACTTTCTCTAAAATACAAAATATAGAATACCCTTACAAAAAAAACCCAATTTAACCCAAAAATTACAACAAAAAAAAAAAAAAACCTATTATTTTTACTTTTATTGAATCTAATAAATATTTATTTTATTAAAATAATATTAAATATTAACATAACCAACTTATCTTACGTTCAAGATGAAAAAGGAAGACCAGACTTGACTTGGTTTCTTACACGAGTGTGACATGTCCTACTATTCTCTTATATATTATAATAAGGATCTATAAAACTAGCAATATTAATTTTTACATTTGTCAAATCTATCATATCATAAGATCAAAACCCAAAATAACTAAGAAAAATCTTAAGTGTCACTCACACGTTATTGGATTTAAAACTACGCAATTTCCACAATCTCATAAACTTCCTCCAATCAATTTATATGGGCTTCCAAACTATGCATTTATCTGGGTAAATTGGAGATGATACCTGTAAGATAATATCCCCAACCTTATCTCTTACAATCCCTGTACCAAGTATTGATCCAAGGAAGTCACCATGAGTACAAGGTTGAAACCCAAAGTTTCCTGTGATTCTGGAAGGAGTAATTATTTAGTCATATAAATAAAGGTTAAACTAGTTGACATATTAGATGCTACAAAAGCCAACAACTGAATCCAATAGAAAAGTGAAAAGGTAGTAAATAGACCTCAGTGCTGAAACTACATCTGGAGCATTTTTCATATCTTCGGAGTGTCCAACTGAAAGCCGGCAACGTTCAGCCTAAGCAATTTGGATAATAAATCATCATATATATGTGGATAAAAAATTTAAAGCTTGACACAAGATGAACCAGCATTTGTTGGTTTGACCTGAGGATATCCTCCTTGAGCTACGGCTTTGACGTCACTTAGTTTTTCCATTACAAGCATTGACTCCTTCAATATCGGTGGGGTAAGAAAGTCTGTGTGAAGAACTTCTCTTCTAGATGATGCTCGTCTTGCCTAGCAGAAGTTTGGAAGTTGGAATGAAAATCAGTTCAAAAGGTAAGAATACATACAATTAGAAGCTTTTTCACCCGACGACTCCTAAGATTACATTGCTAAAAAAACTGAAAATAGATACAGAATGAGCAAAGTTGATGTGCACAAGCACTAATCAGGGAGGGACCCGAAACTTTCATAATTTTTTTTCCTACATTACCACATTTCGCATCCATCTCAGTGAGCAGATAGTGTCAATTCTGCAGTAGCAAGAAGTACCATGTTCTTGAAATGTATCATAGAATTAAACATTGAAACAAGGGAAATGTAAATACCATCTTAAGAATATGCTTAATAGCCTCAGCGGTATTTTTGTCTCCCACTCCTTTAAGTAAAACATCAGCATCATCTCTCTTTAAAGCATGCACCACATGACATATCCCTGCTACTAAATATCACAGAATATCATTAACTACGCGAATTGAAGTACTGGTCTTCAGCTATCACGTTAGATATTTATAAAAATGCATGTCCATCAGTTATGTGATCAACAATAGCCATTAATAATCAGGCAATAGGTTTTGCCAAGTTTCATCACCAGTAAGGGAATTTGATAAAAAAAGTGACTCGTTCTCTTAGGTACTCTTCACTATCTTAGGAGGATAAGTGTGCATTAAAGCAGTCGTACCATGCACACCAACGAGGCAGGCAATCTTGCAGATTATAAGGTTAATTGTAACTTCTTATGTCCACATTGCATGGGACAATAAATAAGTGGCATTAATAATCAATATCTATGCCTTAGTTTCCCTCATCAATTCATCTATCTCAACACCTTCATATGGGTCACAATCACTCTACGACCATGTTGTTATTTGACTTACAATATTCAGCTCCATAAATTGAAGTAGTATTCATGAAAAAGTAATAAATAATAAACATCTTTTGCTAATTGAACTTCTAAGAAACAAGAAAATCCAAGAAAGCGATTACAGAGAGAACCACAGAGTTAAAATAAACACTTTTGTAAATCTAAAAATTAATAGATTGGAAAATTTTGGCCAATGGGTACTAAAATTACTAAAAATTAGCACAAACTCAACATCAAAATGTGACGATTATAGAAAGAACCAAAGCTTAAAACAAAACTTGAATCAGTTCAACAATGTCTTCATGTTTACAAATATTTTTCCTCGTCATGATTCGGAAAATTTGGCCAATGGGTACTTAAGATTGCTACAAATTAGCACAAATTCTACATCAAAATTTAATTTTTCTTCATTTGCTATTAACTTTTGATACTCGATAGAGTTACAGAATCTACTACTGCTTTGGATCCTGTACTCAAGGGAGTCAGGTTAAATCTGACTTTCGAATTCTTTTCGAAGTGGCATATCATGGTGGCCCACTCCTACCTAAAATCAGATCCATTATGATCCAATAACTTCGGTTCTGGATGTATGATTACCTGATTAGTGGGTTCTCTTGATTTGAGTTCGGGTTAAGGTTTGTGATTCGTTATTCAAGAATGAAGATGGCAGATTTTGGGAAGAAAAAAAATCAAGCTTTTTTTATTTATTTATACTACGAGCATGAGGGTATTTTGTCATTTTTCATTAGTCAGTAAACACTAAGGTCAACGTGAACGTTATTAATTTAAAATTTTAGGGGGATTTTTCAAATAATATCAACACATAGAGGGGGATTTAAAAAAAGTTAAAGTGATAGAATTCATCGAAATTGCTACTTTTAACAAACCCACGGGGAATCGTACTGTGAATTGGTTCGATTCTAACTGATTTGTGCTTTGAGACCTTTTTAATGAATTGGGTAACCCTAATCTAGAAGGATTGATGTTTTGGATTCTAATAAGAATCCGATCTGATATCTTATTTGATAAGATCTAGATCAATCATGACCCGATTAGATAAGAAGTTTGAAAGTATACCATTTATATTATATATTTGTAAAAATATATAAAGTGTACTTAGATTTAGCATATAAAATTAGGTTTGGCCCAACATAGACCCGATTCTATTAAAGCTCATTTTGAAACTTATAGGATCAATCCTTATTGGAGTGGTACCAAATCGACCTTGATTTGATTTGAACACGATCCATTGACTCGGTGTGACTGTCAATGGTTCGGGTTGAACCTTAAACAGTCCGATGCTATTCAAGCCACAAAAGTCGGAACCTAACCAAAACTTGGTCCAGACCTTCCCCTATCTAGCGGTTCAGTCAGATTGGGTAAAATAAAAATCATATGTCCAAATCCACAAGCATCCGGGCTTATTTATGGCTCGGATTCAACGTAAACATATTTTTCTTTTAACATAAATATTTCACAACTATTAACTTAATAACAAAAATGACCAATTTTAAGGTAATAGTCAACAGACCATTTGCTATTGGAACTGTATTTTTTAGATCAAAATATCCACGTAGAGGTTTATTTTAACGTAATACTTGTGAACAAAGTTTTCTTTTTTTTTTTTATATTAGAAGTTCATCACTCCTTATTATATAGGGAAAATTACATAATAGTCCCTACACTAACTTTCCTTTCAATTTAATCCTTGACTTTTGCAGGTTTTGAAAATAATTCATTTAGTAAATCCTTATTTTCAAAACGATTGCCAAACCCTACTTTAGCCATTTCTCACGGTTGAAATGTTGACATTTCTGTAAGCATTTAAACTTACCACTTTCATAAAAAAAACATTAGATTTACAACATCTCGAAAGAGTTTAGGAGATTCCATTCCGATGAAAAGGATTTGAGAAGGAAAAAAAAGAAATCATTTTCAAGGGTTTTTTCAAACATTTCGAAGATGTATGTAAAAAAAAAAAAAAAAATTGAATGAAATAGTACTTTTTATGTTGTTTAGGAATTTTTCTGATAAACTTGTACATCTCCTTCACTTCCTTTGTGGTAAACATTGAACTTGGTTTTAGACTTGTAGACACCCCAATTTGAACGGGTCCCCACTCGAAAGGATAAAACAAAATCGACTTTTTAAAAAATCCGCTAACGAGTCTAAATCGTCGAAACTCGACATTTTGATCAAATCAAAGGTTCCTAAGACCCCTAAAAGTCTCATGGACCCATAATGAGGTTTTACAAGCCCCTCACCTCTTCCATTCTCGAATATGAAATTACCCTAAGCCCGTTTATAGGCCACCAACCCTCAATTCCCTAAAAAATTCATTTTTCACCTCACTCGACTTAGCCTAACCTTAACTTCATACATCCCAAATCCTAAGACTCACTTACTTTCAAATCATCATCATAAAATAAACCTTAACCTATTCCAACAACCTAAAATCTTAAGTCCAACATATCAAAGCCCACATCCATATCCATAATCATAATTACAAACCATTATCCACATTAACCAATCAACATTTGATCATCAAATGAGACATTTGTCTTCACTACAACCCACCTCTAAAAAATCATTCTACTTAAGCTAACCCATCACCTTTCTCTAACAAAACCACCATTTATACCACTACCCACACTCTATGTCATAAACTTAACTTATCACTTTTTTATAACAAAATTACCTACCCACGTTACAACTCACACCCTTTTTTCATCATTTCCCTTAAATTCATCCTCACAAGCCATCCACACACCCCTTCTACCCAATCAATCCATCTAAACACTTCATCTCCACACTTTTTGGACTCATGTTACCATCATCTTCACCCTCCCAAAAACTAATCACCTAATCCCTTACACAACCTATTATTTTAACTAAACATCACATCACTTCACCTCACTAAACACTCAACCCAAATGGATTGGGGGGGGATTCAACTCATTTGGATAAAAAAAATTACCAATTTACCTCCCCTTCCACAAATACCCTCTTCTCAACCCTAAATTTCACATCTCTTACCTTCAAGTCTCATGTAATTTTCATCTTTCTACATTTTCATCCCATCCTACTCCTAAAAGCAGCCCTCAATACCTATAAATACCTCTCCCCACCTTCTAAAAAGGGGCACCAAGCACCAAATCTAAAAAAAGAAAATCTCTCAACTCTCTTCTACTCAACTCCCATCTTCTCTTATGATGTCTTCAGTTTGAAAAATATATTTTCATAATTTTACTAAGGACCTAAGAAGAAGAAAAGAAGGAACAACAGAAGAAAGGGAAGACCTAAATCTTAAGGTAGGATTGAGGACATCATTGCACTCCCCTTTTCTCCCCTCTTCATCACCCTCTTCTATTTCCCACTCTCATTTTTTATTTTAACATACCTATAAGATGTAGTGTTTCCCCTTCCCTATCTCTGGTATATCGGACTTTGGTTCGGTTGAAAGCATAAGGGTTGTAACCACCTTCAAAAGATAACCGTTTTAAACCCTTCAACTCATTTGAGCCGATCGGTATTTGAGTCCTTCTCAATCCATGAGAATGGGCCTACAACCATTAGCCAACACTTTTCAGAAAAAAAATATAAAGTTTGTTCCCAATGCTAGATTTTCATCAAGACCATCTCCTTTAATGAGATGATCCCGATAATCCAAGCCGATAGTAAATCCATTCTTAGAGTACAAGTTGTCAATTGGTCGACTTTTTTATTTATTTCATTTTTATCCGAAAATGACCAAGTTACTTTGAGGTTACCATTGATTGGTGGAGAGAAAGGGGTACTTAACACATTTCCTTTTCTCTAATCGAACCGTTTGCCTAGATTTTAGGTGAATCGGTATTTTATCCGTACGAGAGTCACTAAACGCCAAAACGACACTCTTTTCAAATACATTCCGCGTGACCATTAACACCTTTTTAGAAAAAGGAATGGTGACAACTCTAAACTCTCATAGAGGTGATAATCGAAAATAAAAAAATCATGCATCTACAAGACTGTAGAGGAAATCCCTTATAGAATTTTCACATGTTGTATGTTCATCGCCAGTCATTTTGGGAACCCCTGCTTCCTCTGCTCTTTTTTCTTCTCTACTTTCTTCATATCTTCCTTCTTATTTTCTTTTCTAGTTATTTTTTTTCTTTCTTTATTTCAAACTTTGTTGTATATTTTCTCTTCAGTTCCAATAGCCTCTCTCGTAAAATTTGATTTATTTTACCCTTATCACCCTCCACCATTCTCTACATTCCCCAATCATCACCCTCATCCTTCTCCATTCCCCCTCATCACCTTCATTCACTTCCATCTGATCTTCTTCTTTATTTTTCTTTCTCTTATCTTCTCCGTCATTTTCTTTTTCTCTTTCTTATTCCTTTTCTTCTCATTTTCTAGCTTTCTTTTCTTTTCCTACTTAAGCTTCTTCTTCTTCCTCTCGAGTTGCAAATCACTAACCTTTTGCTTTTTGGTTTCCACAACTACTAGCTCTTTCATTTTCTTTTTCTTGCCAACATATTCACTTCCATAAGAAGGCTTGCTCGACACATGTCTAGTAGCATGTCTGATAGACCTCCTCATTGCACATGTTCTTCTTTTTCACTATCAATAAATTTATTTCATTAAAGATTTTATTAATCATCATCTCATACTCATTCATTCCCTTCACCAAATCACTATAAGAATTCATCTTCTTAGCCCTACTATCTTCGCCGTCTTCCTCTTCCTCTTCCTCCTCATCAATATCTTTCGGGGCCTAACATCATATCACACAAAAACATACCAGTACTACAATACAGAAGATATTATTATTTTTAAAATTGTTTAAAGCTACTATATGATGTACATTTAGCAAATCTGTTATAACCCCCTTCCCACTTTCTATTTACTACTGCCTACAAGTATGAAATTTGAAAATTAATCAATTTAATATAACTTAACTTAAAATCAATTTAATTTTTATTATAATTAATAAATCACATACCTTAGTACTTTCAAAAAAATTCACATAATAGAACCCCTCTGAAACTTATGTGGTTGCCATTTTAGTATATGTGGGAAGTTGATGTTTATAAGTTTCGGAATTAGCGCCAACACATGCTCGAATGCCCAAATCTAAAAAATATATATAATAAAATAAACTAATAAAAATCATACAAAATAATGAGTATTTTTTGTACAAAATTAATAAAAATAAGTTAACAAACCTATAAGGCTATAATGCATTTGAAAATGTTATAAACTTCTCTATTTATTTGCCTTACGATATTTTTAATTGAAGTTAGCAAATAAAAAAAAAATCATTCCCCATGGATAGTTGTTAATTTCACCATGTTGTCAGTAAGGTGAACATACTCCCAACTAATCGAATTACTTGTATTTAGCAACAAAAAGTCAATTAAAACATACAACATAGACAACTTAACAAACACTTCATTGGTGATATGGCCCTAAAGAGCATCTTCAATTTCCATCCTCCTCAGCCACTTCTTGTTCCGAGGAATGTGTTTGACTACAGTACTTCGTAAAGAAGATGACCTAGTATTAGGGCCTCAAGAACTAGAAGTACTACACAAACATTAATTGTAATTTAATAAAAAAATTTAAAAAGACCTCCTTACTATATTTATAATACCCATATTAATCCCTTGACCATGGTCAATAAGGATGACTACCACACATTGACGCAAATGTAAGGGCACTATTATGAAAAAGATTCAAATTTAATTCAAAATTAATCTGACATGTTTGGGGATTTGACTACATGTGTCAAATATGATATGATGTTTAATGATTTGAAAACACATCAATAAATAACACCCCTCTATTCAAATGAATAACGTGAAATAATGTGCCTCTTTATAAAATGTTTACGCTACAGTATAAATAAAATAAATCTCTGTAAATAGGCACTTTTCTATTTTCAAAAAATAATATTAAATCTTCCTTTTCATCTAAATTTCTTCTTCTTCATCTGCACTTACATATTCTTCTTCTTTAAATTTACAAATTCTCCACCTTGAATTTATGTAGTCTTCTTCTTTTGATCTCAGTTCGAACCTCAGAAATGTGTTCTTCATTTTTTTGGTCTGCAATATATATAGAACAAGAAAAAAGATGGTGAGAATTTATTACTTTTAATAAGAAAAGTGTAATCATTATACTTGCAACGGAAGACGGTACCATGTTTAGCGTCAGAATGGTTAAAGGGTAGTTTCGGTATAGAATTTACTTTTTTGCTGATGTGGCAATTTTGAAAGGTAAACTGCCAATTCTAAAGAGATCAAGCCCAAACTCGTAACTTGTGAATGTTAGGAGCCCGAATCACTAAAACCCCCGTATCTTTTTATATACAATATGGTATGCATAAGTCATATCTCACATGCAATGAACATTTTTGCTCATCCAATTTATAATGACCATTGAATCCCAATTGTGAGCAATCTCTTTGATTGAAAAATAAATTCATCAAGTGATTAATCATTAAAAGGGATATTTTTTTCTTCGTGACTCTAGACCTATTTTTAGTTCTGAAAAGAATACAAATATTTAAACGTTCTAGATCATTGTATGTTGTTGAATTTCGCTTTAGTAGATTCTTAATTCAGATGACCAATTACATGGTATATGATAGTAAGGAATTTTTTTTAAGGGATCATGATTTCTTGATGAAAATGAATTTTATGGAATTTAGAGTGATAATACTGAATAAAATGTCAAGAAAAAAGAGAGTAGGATTTTAATTTTGGGGGTGGGGGCAATCACGAGAGAATAATGAGGTGGGGAAATAATTTTCCTACTAATTCCTTTGGGTGGAAAAAATGAATGTTGGGAAAAATACACAATCATACACTAGAAAATGGCATTCTTCGTAAAAATCGTTTCATGTGTAATCATAAGTACCCTTAAATGTTTTGCTTTCAATTGAATGGGCATTCACCTATATCCATCTTTCTAAGGGTTATTGAGCCCAATCAAATTATCACTTTGGCAATTCAATATGACAGTCCTCTAGATTTCATTGAAAAACACAAATCCAATTTTGCATTTTAATAATAATAAAAAAATTGGGCTTGATCCAAAGTTTTGAAAATGGACGGCAACTGAACTCCCAAAATTACAATTAAAATTTAACGGTAAAAGTTAACTTTGAAAAATAAAATTTAACTTCATAGAATTATGTCCTTTACAACCCTCTAGTTGTGGCGTCAAATCACGTATTTTGATACCACAAAGTGAACTCAACGACCATTAGTATGATTTGAAATCATGCTAATTTAGTAAGACTATCCTGGTTATAAAATAAAATAAAATTTAAAGGAGTAAAAATAACTTTTTATCATAATTAACAAAAGAGAGAAAGAGAAGAACAATAGCATTACCACATATAAATAAGAATAACAAATGATAAAAATGGGATAATACAATGAAGTAAGTCATCTGCTCAAAGAAACACACAAAAATAAATATCTAAAGGGACATGCTGGCCCAGTCGTCTTCATAGCCTACTTTCTTCTTCTTCTTCTTCTTCTTCTTCATGCTCTTCTTCTTTTGTCCAAGTGCCATCATCATAGCTCCAAGGAGGTGACGTGAGTTTGTCACAATTATCAACTTCAAGTTGTCTTAAGAATGGCATTGCCTTTTTCATCCTAAGCCAATCTACCTGCAAGTTTGGTAGATCATTCAAGATTAAGTTCTCTGATTCCCAAACCACGTTTTCAACACCAAACAACTTTGAACTCATTTCAGAAATATATTTTGAAGAACATATAAAGAGTCATTGCAAATTTGGAAGAGTAGTTGGATTCATCCATGCTTGTGTCATTTCTCCTGGATACTCTACGAATTCTAGTTCCTGAAGCTTCTAAAGAGGAGGAATCTCATAATCAACTTTCCTTACGATTTGCTCACCTATCCCATTTTTGAATTTTACAATTAAAATCTCCAGTTGTACAAACTTAGATAAGACTTTCAACTCCTCTTCTTTCAAATGATCATTTTTAAACGATTTCCACCGTTAAATCTATGCAGATCTAACAGTTGTATTGTGCTTGGCCAAATATTTTGGCCATTTTGACGTTGCGTCTCTTTCATGTTGTCTTAGATGATATAAAGCATTTTACTCTCGTTTATAATTTATGACAGTTTCTATTGGCATCCCAACTTTTACTTATTACACTCCAATTTCTTAAATTAAAACACACGTTTGAAATATAACAGAGTTTTGGCTCAAATTATAATTAAATATTACAAAACATTATAACACATTCAAACAATTTTAGTTGTTTACAATAAGAGAGCTTCTATTAACATCCCAACCCAACTTTTACTTATTATCAACCATACACTTATCTTTTTTATTTTTAATTGGAGTGTAATAAGTAAAAGTTGGGGTACGAATAGTAGCTCTTTTATCTATTTGTGTATATTTATATGAAATAATTTATAAATGTTTTTATGAAAAAGGGAATATTAGAATATGTCTAATCATAAACTCATATTTTATTTTGATAATAAATATTAAAATTCTAACAAAATTAATTATTTTAATTAAAATATACAAAATCTTGATTGATTCAATCGAGTTTTACCATCAGATGAGATTTTCAAAATATTGTCTAAATGACATCGAGATGGCTTGGGCAAGTTATCTCGGTCTCGGACAAGATTTGAAACCATGCTAAGGAGGAGGTTTAAGAATCTATATTATTGGATAGAGTATTAGATGTGAAGCATTGTAATAATGTGTACGATGATTACACAGAATCAAATCTATGAAGATTTATGGAGATTTAAATATGATAGATTAGTTAGAGATTTGAACTGATTATGGTTATTTAATCTGTTAGAGTTTGTTACTAGTGTCTATATAAACCCTATTTGGGTCATGTAATCCTCATAAAAAATAAATCATATATTAGCATTTCACATGGTATGAAAGCTCAAGCTCCAATGAGCACACCGATCTCGTTGTGTCGTTCTGTCACCGGTGGTGTGGTCATATGTTGGTGGAATCCAATTCATCAATTTCATAGAATTTCATCTCTTTTTTATATTTCATCAAACATCACATGAGCACTCAAAACTTCTATCGTCTAAATCCCTACATCGACACATAAAAAGATCACCTATTCTTGTTCAGATTTTTCTTCAAATATCTATTGTGAAAGACGTACACATGTAGATCTAAAATTTGAAGAAGACGATAAAAAAAGTTGGCTCCACACGAATCAACAAGATCATATCTATGATTCCTCCCTGAAGATCATCCAAGTATCACCTCAACAAATATTTCTTATAAAGCCTACCTCTTAAGATTCTTAACATTTTAGATTAGCCAAGTCTAGGAAGGAAAAGAAAAAATGCAAAGAAAAAATCAATTCTAGTTGCTAGACAAGACTTGTAACGCCCTAGATTTTTAAACACGTGTCTTGACGAAATTCGTAGGTAAACAAATAAGAGATTTTTTTAAAGTTGGAATTTAACAAAACCGATTATACCGTTAGATTCGCATTGAAATAGACTATATGATCTCGAAAATCAAAGTTCAGGACATGGACTTTTCAATTAAAACAGAACAAATTGAATAATGACTGTTACATCCTTTTAACACTATAAATACTAAAACCCTCATCCCATTGTTAGTTTTCAGTGCAATATTATTCAGCAGTTGGACCCAACTCCAATTTGAGAAAGGAATATTATTAGTTTTTAGTGCAATAGACATGATTCAAACAAGGTCATTTACATAATTTCTTAAAACTATTTATGGTAGAAAAATTATTATTTTGAAAAACTTTTATATGTGTTAGTAGAAGTAATACTATTTCTGCTTTGACTGCTTTGGCCTTCATTACAAATGTAGCTATAATGTAATTGTCGTTATTATTATTTTCATTGTCACTATTATTATTTTCATTGTCGCTTGAAACGTAGCTATCAATATTGATTTCAGAACAAAGATAATTGTCAATGCAACCATTAATGATGAAGCAGGTAAATCGTTTCAACTAAGATAGAGATTGGACCCATATTTTGATGAAAAAAAAAATTAGATGGCTCCAAATGACTTCAAAATATGCATGAATTTATATTTTTATAAAACTTGAATCCAACTTGAGCCCACTAAGTTTTTAATTAGGACTAGTTTAAAAAGTGTTGTCCACCAAAGGGAAAAATTATATTAAAATAAAAATAAAAAAGTGTTCTGTTTTTATCCCATGGTTTGATAACTGAGATGGAGTGTCATCCTACAATTTGGCAAGATAGTCAATGCGAATCTCAATGATTCGTCTAAGATCCTAGATGATTCATGATATTTTCAAAATATGAGTTTTGATGACTTATATGTTTGTTATTGTGTAAAAATATTTTAATCGTTTCAAACAATAATAATAAAACAATAGAAAGTTATCAGAACCTAAACACGGTTTCTAATTTCATTGTTTAATGTGTTATAAGAAAAGGTCGTGTGGCAATATAAACTCTTATGTTTATTTTCTGACTTTTTAAGGCCAATTTGACACATTATTTTTGCAAGTATTGTTCTTACTATCTTGTATCATCAAATACTTAATTGCCCAAGTTTGCCACCATTTTCTATGATAGTAAGTAGAAACAGAGGTTGGGAGATGAAATTATAGCTCTCAAGCTTAGATATTAAAAAAAAAGGGAGAGATCGAGAAGAAGAGATCGTGTAACTGTGAGATTTATAAAGTCGATGTAAACACATTTGCTGAATCACATAAAAACCATTGTATTCTTTTCTTTTTCATATTTTTCTAATTATTCTATGAGTTTAGTAATGGAATTATGATCGATACCAATTATCACAAAATCAACTTCTACAATATTCATCAACCACCCCATTAGGCATGGCATTTCAGGGACAAATAACATTTAAAGGCAACAATAATGATATGGGTACTCCTTTAGCCAACAAATAAGAATAAACACAATTTAAAAAGAATTGGTCATCTTAGAGGGGAGTCGAACGTCCAAATGCTCCTTTCAAAGTTATAAAAACAAAGAATAATGATTTTTCTATCCTAACATGGCATATGCATAGAGCCATAGATTTTTCCTCAAAATAATTCTAAAGTATAAAAAAACATTAAATCACTATTTCTACCCCTAGGCATATAACAAAATAGAAATTTTTTTTTTTTAAATACCAAACACAATGGAAATACTACAATAATTCAGAAAATCCCCGGAACTCTATATAACCAAATGTACAAAATGATCATTGTGAATTCGGCTAAGAACGTAAAATCAAACCATAATAAATCCCCTCCCCTCAGTTTATGCTCTATATTTGATCCCCTAATTGACATTTGTCCTAAGTTTATTAAAAAAAAACATTTTATTCCTTGCACAAAGCATTCACTACGTGAAAATATCATAAATTCGACGGTCCAAATCCGTCGAATTATGTGACAATTCGTCAGCCTCGACCGTCGAATTGGACTGTCGAATTATGGCTTGTCGAAAAAAAATTCGGCGGTTTAAAACCATAGAAATTTCATCAATTCGACGGCTTAAAACCGTCGAATTACACAATTTCGACGGCTAAAAGGCTGTCGAATTACAAAAGTAGGGATATAGCGACGGT
The DNA here is from genome assembly GCF_017979445.1 of Akebia trifoliata. NCBI lineage: Eukaryota > Viridiplantae > Streptophyta > Magnoliopsida > Ranunculales > Lardizabalaceae > Akebia > Akebia trifoliata. The sequence goes on along the minus strand of NW_028237131.1, from coordinate 300,678 downwards.
CTTTATTGCCTTTAGCTACGGTCATCGACCGTCGCTATAATTTATTTTTTTATAAAAAAAAAATATTAGAGCTTTAACTGCGGTCACGGCTATCACTATAAGAAAAAAATAATAATAATAATTTTACACCTACCCCCCCTCCCCCTCCCATGTTGCTGAATATTGGAGATACCCCTATATTTTAAAATTAATGACCTTGACCCCAACTAGCAACATGAAAAGACCCAAATGCCCCTCGTCTTCAACTAGAATATGCCAAGAGCACGCCCATTAACCAAACTTCTCCATAGACAGCAACGAAAAACACAATATGCATGTGAAATTTAAACAATTTAAGTGAAAATCAATTTGAAAATAAAAAATGCACCCAAAATACAATCAATCGAACAATCCCACATTCATTCTGAAACCCCAAGAAGAAAAAGGGAACTCATACAATAAATAAGCTTTGAATAAAACACTGAACAATACCTCAAAAACACATTGATTGTCAACAACACCGATGGGACTCCACTCTGCAAGGTAAGAATCTAAAAACATCCATTGATACTTCCCAGTAAAAGCAGCTTGTCCAATGATTCCAATGACAAAAAGTGAAGCAAAATTAGCCTAATCAAGTGCTGCTTTGGTATATATCTAAAACAATCATGATTACAAAGAAATGATTCAGTTTACCTATGTAAATATGAAATTTATGGTTTCATAAACGAAAAGGAAAATTTCCAAAACCAAAGCTAATAAGCCAAAATCACTAAAATATAAAATAAAATACGAAGTCAAGCATACCCTTCTCTGAGCATGTGGACATGCTGAAGCATCTTGTCAATAATCATCTCGACTTGGCCATCACAGTAGGCATCTTCCAAAGTCAACAACCTGGTACACATAGCATCACCCGAGGCTAATAAGCCAAAGTTTCAAAACAAATAACCTAACCCCATATATATATTTGGTGGGTAAGCTGGACTTGAACCCACAGATATTCTTCAGATCATTGGATCACAGTCAACAATTACTTATATACAAACTTCAATTGGTTTAAAAACAAATCAGGACTCATTTTATACAACAAAGACGATTTCTTTTCACAATTAACCAAAACAAGCAGGCAATGATCCAATACAAATAGAGAAAGATTAGTTAGAAACCAATAAATTCCAAAATAACAGACAAAACAACCATTCAGTTAACCCCCATTTTTTGTGAAATTGCAGAAAGAAAAGATTCTACTTGAATTACAATCCAATTGAAATAAAAACAAACAAAACAAAAAGAAAAATTGAATTTTTTTTTCCTTTAAACCCATGTTAGGCCAAAACATCTTTAAAATAAACCAACCAGAAGAAACCATGGTAACTAAGAACAAATTACAGAAGCAACAAACAAAAGAAGAGACATGATTTTGCAGAAGAAAACAAAACACCCAAAAAAAGTTAAAAACCAAATATTGGGAGCAACATGAGAGCAAAACAATCCAAAAACAGATGAACAAACAATGAAAAAAAAAATCTGAAACGTAAAGATCACATTAAGCATTAAAGAACATAAATATATAAGAATAAAAATGCAGCTAAAACAGAATTGAGATTTATGAAAATTACCTCATGCCCATCAAAATACACGACAGTGGCTCCTAGGCCATCTAATCACCACTTCTGCTTTTTGTATCATTGTGTGCCATGAAATTATATATGAAGTTTACACCCGTGCAAATAAAACCAGTGCATCGACAAACGGGATGTTAATGACAAAAGAAATCTTCCAAGATAATAATTCACATGAAACTGAAGGCTAACAACAGCATATATAGAAGATAATAATGTGAGTGTGTTCAAACAAAAAAGGTAAAAACAGAACATAACTAACTCATTCTATCAAATCTAATATGGATGATACTGGATAATGAAGCCAGTCTCCTCACATTACAACAAACTGAGCAGATTATGCAGTTTTCAGAGCCATGTCGTTATTTTATTTATTTATTTATTTATTATTATTTTTGTTGTTGGGGGGGGGGGGGGGGAGTCTTATTGACACATGAATAGCAATTAGTACTCTATCGAATGAATAAAATTTATAGGTCGATAATTAATCCTAAGAACCAAGACACAACCGCATACACGAAGACTGGTTTAATCAAGAACCAAAGTTCAGAGGAAACCCAAACATATATATGTGTACAAACATTCTGTAGAAATGAAAAATCACAACCTCTAGGCTTGCAATTGTGCTATGAAAAAATTCAATAAAGGGCACAAATAAGGTTGCATGTTTAATTTTAGCATGCTAACCATATTACTAATATTCCCTTGAAAGCGAAGATCTTCAAAGAGGGAAAGACAATTGTTCAGTTAGTATCTTCATTTCTCAACGGAGCTTCAATGAAAATGTGTTTGTTGGTTTGATCATGCATCATCTAGAATTGTTTGCCATTAGGTGCCCAAGAAGCCTCAAACATGTAAAAAGTAATGATAGAAGGAATGCTTCAAAAAAGATGAATTAAAACCCATGCCAGGGCCATGAATCAATAGCCATGAACATGATTAAGGATAAAAAAAATTGTTCTACGTTTTTCTCTATCTTATTTCATTTGAATACGGTCTGCTTGACCTTGGGCTTGTACGTTTCCTATCGTCTCTTTAACAAAAAAATTTCATTACAGAGTGGTGTGTGGTGAAAAAAAATGAATTTTACTACGTTTCTCCCCAACGAAATCACAACTACCCAAGTATCCATTACTTCTTTGCTCTAAGAAATATCGAATTCTGTCATCGGATCCAAATTGCAAGATTTTGAAAGAATCCAATCGAATACTCCAAACTCAGCTAAGTTACTCGAAAGTTTTAATTATATACTTTAAATTTTCCAGCAGAAATATCAATTTTCTCAACCTTAGTTCTTACTACTTAGTTCTTGGTTCAACATAAGTTTTCTGTCAATATCAATAAAATAAGATAAGGCTTTGTGTCAATATCAACCCCACTTGTCAATATCATTGTGTTTATCAACAAATTTAATGGGTATTACAGCTGTGAAACTAGTTTCAAGTGATGAGATGACCCAAGTTATTATCATCACAATATATGTTCACATTCATTTACACCCCATCGGCTCCCAGCAGTGGCCATTGAAGTCACATGAAATCCTTTCCTCCACTTCTTGTTTATCCACTTAAATGGGAAAGAGTCACTGACTTTGTACAATTGTTGAGTGTATTGAGTGCATGCAGAAATTTAGCCTTTTAAGGATTGAAAGTAAACACCAACAATGTAGTTGAAATACAAATAAGTTGTGTGCTGTGTATGAGTAGATCTAATCATACCATAGATCTTGAACCATTTGTAACTCCTGGAGGTGGTTCTGAAGGCTCGTGTCTCTCCAATTGAGCTGCATTCTTCACAAAACGGTGCTCCAAAAGCTAGGCCACAAACACAAGTTGACAAGTAGGCTATCAACAAAGTCCAAACAGAAAATTCAATTATTGAAAAAAAGGCTTGTCCTTACCTACTGTCACCCACAAAGTCAGTGGAAACCACGTCATCTTCAGTGTAACCCAAGATTCCCTTTAGCTTGCCCTCAGACTCTTCCCTGAGACCTCAAAAAAGAAATGATATTAAAATATAAAATAAAAATACTAATTTAACACAAAGATCTAGTATTTGCCAAGCTTCTATCTTTGTTAATAGTACTTGGGCATCTACTTATAGTAATTCACTTTTAACTATTTCAACAAGGAATTTAGGAAGTAAATAATTTTCAATCCCTACTTGATAGCAGCTTTGACCTCGTCATAAGTGGCCGCCTTCTCCAGCCTCACAGTAAGATCCACCACAGAGACATCCACCGTGGGTACTCGGAAAGACATCCTGGTCAGTTTCCCATTCAGTGCAGGGAGTACTTTCCTGACAGCCTACACATGCACAAAGTTCATAAGAACATAAGCCAAGTTCTCACAAAGCAGAGAGTCATTGTGTAATACCACAATCATGTACATCATGTATTTCAAGAAATGTGTCATTGTGTCCTGTAAAAATGTATCTATGCTACCAGTGCAATTAGGAAAATGCTGCATCAACACATTCATAGCAATATTGTCCACCATACATCTCCCTTGAGAGATTGTTCATCTTAAAGCTCCAAAGCTAACTACTTGGTTCATAGATGCATTAACAAAATCCTTTATCCTACTTAAGTTGCTACAATTAAACTTGTCAACTAACCCATAATAGGGTTCTAGATTCTCTAGTTAAAGTCTCAAACCACAATGTTGATCATTTAAATCTTTGGCCGACTAGAATAGTTGGAGCCGCAACCTACCAAGTCCAGTCAAGAGACATGTGATGAGTAAATTGATGCATTTTTAGGTGTTTTAAAATGGTCTTATAATCTTAAAACTAGAGCGTTGGGTATCGATTAATTGCCAAAAAAGTAGTACTTATAATCTTATCTCTAATACTCAATTACTCTCTCTCTCTCTCTCTATCATGATTTTAATTACTACTAAGCTTTACCCTTTTATTTATTTATTTTTTGAATAACTATAAGTGTCATGGGTTTCGTTGTGACATCCGCTTCGTGGTTGCTAGTACAATTCGAGGAACAATTGGGCTATAGATTCAACGACAAATAATGTGATCATTATAATGGCTGAAGAAGATAAAACATGCCTAAGCAAATCATCATCTTTATCATCAGTTCTGTCCAAAGTCATATCTAAGTGTCTTCAAATTTTTTAGATAGAAAGAAAAGGATACTAGTAAAGGCAAACAAATGTAAGTAGGCCTTAGATGTCGAGAAGACCAACCAAATCTACAAAATGAGAAAAACTTAACTAAAATCAATGCTTACAACTATGTCCTGTTCAAAAACAAGATCAAGATGGAAAATTCCTTTGCATTCATTGAAAGCGGCAACCTCTGTGGTTGTACCATTAGCATTATGGTGTCATGTGACTGCAGGGAAAAGGTCACATGCCTTGGAGATCAAAGGAATAGATTATTTTTACCACATGAACGAATATTTCAGAATGAGTTTGGAGTCTGCAAGGCGAGATTTTGCTCTCAAAGACGACCAATACACCTCAAGAGGAAGGTGCCCTCCCATAGATTGCCTTAAAAGCAAGTATTGACATGATGTCAAAGTCATATGGAGGCCGTAATGCTAATCAAATAACCAATAATCTTTGACAAATGTTTGTTCTAGTCTTCTAGAATGTCAATGAGGTGAGCTAACTAAAATGCTTATATGGGTTAAATTGTTCTGACTTTTGGATGATGTTGTTAAGTTCTGCATCCCAATTTCTGTTTCCATAATTGAGTGTTGTATGTGAAGTATCTATAAGAATTTCTAAATGTAGTTTTATCTCTTCTTCTTTTTTTATAATTAAAGCATTGATGCCTACACAAGGAATAACAAGGAGAAACCTTCCACTAGATCTGTGAGAAAGTTTTTTTTTTTTTTTTTCTTAAAAAGAAAAATTATACTTGTAATTTGCAAGTCACTAAAGTAGTAAAAATATATATTTGAAATTTATAAGGCATTAAAGCAGTTTTACAAATTATGATACAAATTAACATACAACACTCAATTATGGAAAGACTTTAACAATTTCTTTTACAGTAATGCTGCTAGTAGAGTACCTTTGAGGCTAGCCAACGATACCTTAAAATATAAATACAAAGAGAATATACTCCACAAAAAAGAAAAGCCTTAGAATGAAGGGGCAGGAATAAGGTAATTAATAGCCACACAAACCTCATAAGTTACTGTTCCACCAGACGTTGCTGCTTGACGGAGTGTTACATTGGATATAGCGCCATTTGCCGAAAGAATGCAAACAGCCCATGGACCATGATGAGAAAATGACATTATTATTGAGGATACATGCTGAAATGTAAGCACCCAAAAATAAAAAATAAGTTAGTGACTTAATCAAAATCAACCCAAATTTTTTTTGCAGGGGAAAGCTACAGCATACATAACTATAAAAAACAAGTTGGCATGATAAATGCAAACCAAATTGCAGTAGAAAGCATCAACAAAATGACAAATACAAGGAGCTAGGGAAAGCAGCATCACCAAATCGATTTTATTATAGTTTTCGGCTCCAATTGGATTGTTCACATAATTATCAAAAATTAAGAAATTAAAAAAAAATGCAGCATTTTGATCATCATGAGATCACTACAATCTTAATGAGAGAGAGAGAGAGAGAGAGAGGATAAACCTTGGAATAGGAACCAAGGTCGTACATCTTGCCCAATTAGAAGTCACAGATGTTTTGTACAAGGTAAATCTGAAAACAAGTTAAAAAATACCAAGTCATGCACATTCTACATCAAAGGCAAGGAAACCATAGAGCGCAAAAAGAATGTCAAAGCTAATAAAAAGTGAGAAATAAATCATATCATGTAGCAATAGAGGTTATTTTTTTATGGTGAAGTGCAGTCATGTATCTTGAGACTTACAAATCTATGGTTCCCGAAACTCAGACTTAGAGAGCCTGTTGTGTGTTTTGTGTACAAAGAGCTTATAGCTGGAACAGATGGTCTAGGATAAATAAATAAATAAAAGAAGAAAGAATACCAATGAGGGAAAATGTGTTTATTTGGTAAAGACCAAACATATGGTCTAGGATTTGCTTAGTGGCAAATATGAAGCATAACAAGTCATTGAACTTCAATTGGCACCAAAATTGTTTTAAATATCTGAAGCATGGACACAAAACTCATCTCCACAAATGATGAGTTTGAACCATGATCTTAACAAACCCCATATAACTTTATTAATAAAAAATAAATAATTCAACTTCAAAAAGGCTTACTATTACAATTTAAACAAGCTTTGATAAGCATGCTTCTAATTGTTTTGGTTGAATTTAAGGGCCATGAGCTCCTACCATATTATCCATTGGTTACTACCCTTGATAGCGCAATCTATATCGTGATGTAGACCATCAGAACATAGAAAAGATTTCCTTATCAAATATGTGGACATTTTTTCAACTATTTATCCTAAATTTTTATTGTTTTAAACATCTTAATTCTTCTTAGTGTTGAATTAGACTGCACTCCAAAGTTTTTGGTTGCCAAACCCTTAAATTGTTGTCTACTAAAAGCAGCCCTTTATGTTTTTATCCAAATTCTGAAAATGTTCATACTTCATTGTTCCTTCTTATGTAGACTCAGACAAATTAAATTAACAGTAACATACTAAGTTTAAAAATTCATACTTCATCACAAATCTAATTGAGTTCAATGTCAAAGCTTAGTCATCTAAAAACCTGTAGGTTCTATAATGGATTTGTTTTCAACAAAAAGAGACATTACTTAGCCAAATTCTATGAATTTTCATGATTCATGCATGAACCTTTCAAGCAAGCATGGTAAGAAACAACACATGAACAGAGGAACAAACATGAACAGAGGAACAAATGAATAGCATGATCATTAAAGTTCAATTTAGCATTCTAGAGTGATTTTTTAGGAGTTTTTTTTAGGGCTTTTGAGAGAAATAGACTTACAGATGAGATTTGGAGTGATTTGATCGGTGGCATTGATAAGTGAGCATCAGTTCTTAGGGTTTTCGACTTGAACTCTGATTTCTTCTTCGATTTGAGCTTTGAGAGATTACAAATCCATTGTCGAATGAGTTATCGATCCGAAATGTGCGATTGAGAGATCGTTCGGTGTTGAAATGGGAGATCGAGAGATCGTGATTGAAATCGCAAATCCTGATTGTGAAAGTGATCGAATCAAATCAAGAATCAAATCAAGAGGGATATTTTATTTCGATTGAAATGGAAGAAACTTCTTCAAACTCAAAAATCGATAAAAATGGCTGAGAAGAAAACTTCTTCGATTGAATGTGAGGTTTCGTTTCTTCCCAAAGGCGACATAAACAAAAAGCTTCTTCGATGAGAGATTTTGATCTGTTGGTTCCATCTTCACTGAGATGGCTGAGAAGGCTAAGAATGAAAATGGTGAAGAAGGTCGACTGGTTTGTCTGTTTATTTTTTATTTTTAATAAAAATTTCGGTGATTCGTTGGGCTTGGGCTGTCGAATTTTTTTCTTAAGTATATTGGGCCGGCCCAAATAAACGTGAGACTTGGGCTGCCGAGTTTAATGCTGTAAAAATAACGAATTTTACCTTTTTTGAGGTAGTGATTGAGGAGATGAAATGCAACAAAATACAAGAAAAACTGCCCACAAAGCACACCAAATTTATGGAAAAAAAAATTGGGTATTGGCAGTTAATAAGCTACTTGTTGCTATTCTTCCTCTCTGTTTTCATACTTCAATTTTGTTTCAATAGTTGATTCATTTTTGAAAGTTTTATTAGATTTTTTTTTTTTTTTTTTTAATATCTTGGATTCTGATTTTCTTTTCTTTTCTTTTTTTCCTTTTCCTTTCCTTTTATTTATTTATTTGGTTGATCTTAATTAACAAGATCTTATTTTGGTTTGTTTAGTTGCATTGTACTACAACTTAATTTTGGTACGTTAATGAAGTCATGCTAGTCTGGTTGCGAAAAGTGCAAATCAACAATTCATCTAGTGTCCTTCGGAAAAAAAGAAAAACAATAACAACAATTGAAGTCTTAGCATTGGGAAATTTTATGACCAAGTAAATACAAAATATAAGTCATCTAGCTGTATCTGATCAAATCAACTAATTTGAATAGGCATATTTATAGGACAAAGACCCTCAATGATGCTTCAATTCCAAAGAATATTGGGAAAATTACTTAAAAGACCCTTGTGGAAGGGCATCTTTCTAAATAGTCCTAAGTTTTTAGCGATTGCTTAACTCCACCCCATCTCTCACATTTTTCACGATTGAATGCCCTAACCGTTCAAACTCATCGTTTTCTTCAAAAAATTGAATTTTTAACATTTCAATCGAGTTTTGGAGACTCAATTCTATTAGAAAGGATTTAAGGAAAAAGAAGAAACCATTTTTAAGGATTTATTTATTTAATTTTTTTTTTAATTTTTAAATGAAAATCAATTAAGAATAGTTCTTTTGAATTGAAATCATCTAAACAAGTCGTCATCTAAAGATTTTAGTCGATCTTTCCATTGTATTTTAATCAGAAAAACTTAAATGGAAGACAAATGATAACACAAGAAAATCAACCATTTCTGGGCTAACAAGAATTTGAGCCCCTTTCTCACCCTGAAGGACAGGTAACAGAAGACACAAAATTAATTAAAGCTAGATCTATTGCCAGAATATTATAGACATTGATTGGATGATTGCAACCATTGAGTCAATGTGAATTTCCTTTGAATAGTAACCAACTTATCTTACCTTCTAGAAGAACAAGGAAGATCAGACTTAACTTGGCCCCTTGCACGTGTGTTACTAAGCAATTTATGGGCTTACTGTTAGATGATAAAATGCAGGAAGTGTACATCATGAAGTAATATGGAATGCAATTGTACGGGGCACGTGCAGCCCCCTCTTCACACACACATCAATAAATAAATTTCTTTCTGGGATTAATACTAGTGAAGACCTCTGTTTCTTGATTGGAAAAAAAAACAGACAAACAATAAGATTAATTAATTCATCTACTCACATTTAATATCATTGTAGCAGACAACAGTTGATGATTTATTTCAAGGTTCACATTACAACAAACAAACAAACAAATAAACAAGTAAACACACAATCAATAAATAAAAAGCGAGCATGCAGTTCCGTAGTCAAAGAGATTCTCACCATATGAGATAGCTCCAAGGAGTTTAATTTCCCAGTCGTCCTGCTTCTTCTTCATGCTCCTCTTCTTTCACCCAAGTGCTGTCATCATAATTCCAAGGAGGTGACGTGAGTTTGTCACAATTATCAACTGTAAGTTTTCTTAAGAATGGCATTGCCTTTTTCATCCTAAGCCAATCTACCTCCAACTTTGGCAAAATATCCAAGATTAAGTTCTCTAATTCCCAAACCACATTGTCATTCCCAAAGAACTTTGTACTCATTCTAGTAATATTTCCTGAAGAATAGATCATAAGTCGTTGCAAATTTGGAAGAGTAGTTGGATTGATCCATGCTGGTGTCGTTTCTCCTGGATACCTTATGAATCGTAGTTCTTGAAGCTTCTGAAGAGGAGGAATCTCATAATCAACTTTCCCTATGATTTGCTCACTTATCCCATCTTTGAATTCTACCACAAACAACTTAAGTTGTCTAAGCTCAGATAAGACTTTCAGTTCCGCTTCTTTTAAATGATCTTCAGAATCGATGATAATAAAGAGATTTCTGAGTAGCATCAACGTTTTCAAGTCAGAAAGGTGACACCCATCTTCAACATTGGAATTTGCAAGCCTAAACTCCCAAAGTTCATCAAGGTTTGCTAGCTTTCCAACTCCCCTGGGTAGATACTCTATTTGTTCACATTCAATTAAAAGCAACCTGCTTAGTTTCTCCAAAGTCGTCACTTGTCTAGGAAGCCCTTTTAAATTCTCACACTGACATAGAAGAAGAACTTGAAGGTTTTGAAGATTTTCTATAGAATCCGGCTGTTCATCCAAACACGACCTTACTATTGTGAGACAAATTAGATGTGACAGAGATCCTATCTCACTCCACCAATTCACCTTGGAAGGGACATTTTCTGAAATGTTATGGGTGTTGAAACTGATGTGTAAAATCCTCAACCATTTTAATTGCGGTAATTTGGGTCCAACATTTGATGCAAACTCCACTTCGTACAAATCCAACCCGATCATTGTCCGCTACAATTGGGAATTAATTTGATCAATCTTTGAATTCTCAATATATAGTCGGCGTGAATCATTTGTACAAGTTATCATGCCACAGTCATCCAATCCCCAAAATTTTTCTTCCTTGGCAATCTTTATAATCATGTCGCGTACCACATCATGGATTCTCCATATTTCAAATCTTGTTCCATAGGTGTCCTTCTTTACACCTAATATTAAACTACGACCGTTTAATTCATCAAGGTATTCTAATCCAATCTCCCATGCAGTCCTCCCATCCCTTGGTCGAACAAAGCCCTCACCAATCCACCACCAAACTATATCAAAAGAACTTATCTCACAATCTTCTGGGAATGCTGCGAAATACAACATACAAGGCTTCAAATGTTTAGGAAGCTCTTCATAACTCAACTGCAATGGAGAGAAAATCAACTCATCTTGGACCGCCAACTCTTGCTTTAGATGCATAGATATTCGTTTCCATTCATGGACAGAATCCCCTTTCCCTATCATCACCCCACCAACGACTTTGATTGCCAAAGGAAGCCCTTTACATTGAGAAACTATCTCCTTGCCGATGTGCTCTATTTTTCGATTTGGACATTGAACTCCATTGTTTGTAAATACTATTTTGGTGAATAATAACCATTCATCTCCATTGGAAAGAACTTTTGGACGATGTATGTGCTTCTCAATGGCCCCCATTGATCGTGCCATTACCTCATTCCTTGTCGTAACAATAACACAACCACCCTTGTTTGTATGAGACAAAGTGGACTTCAAGCTCTCCCACCATGACCCTTCATCTATTCTCCAAACGTCATCCAAAATAATCAAGTGCCTCTTCCCATCCAACTGTTTACGTAGTTCTTCCAATAGACCACCAACATCAATGTCTGATAAATTCTTGTCCACATTCAGTTTTCTTAAAAGATTTTTGATTAATTCATCATATTTGACGGTTTGGGAAACTGTCGCAAGAAAGATACATTCGAAGGATTCCTTCAATTGAAGATCATTCATTATCTTTTGAGCCAGGGTCGTTTTACCTATTCCACCCATGCCCACAATCCCAATGACCCTCATGGGTCCACTTGCATCCATGACCCATTGTTTAATTTTCTTCGCATCATCTTCTAGGCCTACTATTTCAGTATCATTCACCATGATTGGATATCTTATTGGTCGACTAGTTCCGGCATGTTCATCACTTGGAAGATTGACAGTTGACGGCAGGTAAGTTTTCATTTTCTCTCTAAGATCTCCTATTTCTTGATTTATTTCACTCAATCTCTTTCCCATTTGATAACGATGTTTTAATAATGAAAGAGAGATGCAACACAGGAACTTGTATTTCCGTCTTCGTCTTTGTCGTCGTCTTAGAAACAACTCACAATCTTCTGTAATGTTCTCAGTTTCATATAATAATTCTGTTAGTTCCCTTGCAACAATTTTTAAAGGTCCCTTTCGATCATTTATCCTTATGTTATTTGCGACTTCGAGGAAGCTTTGCATGTGAGGAAGCTCCTTTTGCATTTTCCTGAACTGTTTGTGGAATTCAAGCACTTGACGCCCTTCATTTAAGAGACTTTCAAGCAATTTTTCTACTAGAACACTGACAACTGCTTCCGCCATTTTCTTGTAAAACTTCACTGTGTAATTACAACAATACAAGTGTACATTTTTGTTAGTAAAGTTTAATGTTTCTCTGTGTAATTACAATAATACATGTATGTATGCTTGTTATCTTTTCTATATTTCCCTGTCATCATCCACATAATTTCTCTCTTGAAGTGAAAAATAAAAAATAAAAAAATAAAAATTAATTAGAAATTCAAGAAACAGAGGATTGTAGAGAGAGGGGGAGCGAACATAATGCATGTTATGTGATAGAGGGAAGAGAAAAAGTATGGGGTCTACAATGCAATTTGAGGGGTGGGAGGATGTAATTAAATTAAACTTTATAAAAGATCATTTTTAAACGATCTCCACCGTTAAATCTATGTAGATCTAACAATTGTATTGTGCTTGGCCAAATATTTTGGCCATTTTGATGTTGCATCTCTTTCATGTTGTCTTGGATGATATAAAGCATTTAACTCTAGTTTACAATTTATGACAGTTTCTATTGGCATCCCAACTTTTACTTATTACACTCCAATTTCTTAAAGTAAAACGCACCTTTCAAATATAATAGAGTTTTGGCTCAAATTATAATTCAATATTACAAAACATTATAACACATTCAAACAAGTTCAGTTGATTACCATAAGAGAGCTTCTATTAACATCCCATCCCAACTTTTACTTATTATCAACCATACACTTATCTTTTTTATTTTTAATTGGACTATAATAAGTAAAAGTTGTTCGTGTATATTTATATAAAATAATTTATAAATGTTTTTATGAAATAGGGAATATTAGAATATGTCTAATCATAAATTCATATTTTATTTTGATAATAAATATTAAAATTCTAACAAAATTAATTATTTTGATTAAAATATACAAAATCCCGATTGATTCAATCGAGTTTTACCAACTCGGATGAGATTTTCAAAATATCGTCTAAATGATATCGAGATGACTTGGGCAAGTTATCTCAGTCTCGGACGAGATTTGAAACCATGCTACGGAGGAGGTTTAAGAATTTGTATTATTGATTAGAGTATTAGATGTGAAGCATTGTAATAATGTGTACAATAATTGCACCGAATCTTGTCTATTAAGATTTAGGGAGATTTAAATATAGTAGATTAGTAAGAGATTTGAACTGATTGTGGTTATTTAATCTGTTAGAGTTTGTTACTAGTTTCTAAATAAACCCTATTTGGGTCTTGTAATCATCATAAAAAATAAATCATATATCAGCATTTCACATAGTATGAGAGTTCGAGCTCCAATGAGCACACTGATCTCGCTGTGTCGTTCTTTCATCGGTGGTGTGGTCATATAGTTGGCATAATCCAATTCATCCATTTCATAGAATTTCATGTTTTTTTTTTAAATATTTCATCAGACATTACTTGAGCAGTCAAAACTTCTATCATCTAAATCTCTACATCGACACATAAAAAGATCACCTATTCTTGTTCAGATTTTTCTTCAAATGTCTACTATGAAAGATATACACATGCAGATCTAAAATCAGAAGAAGATGATGAAAAAAGATGGCTCCAAACGAATCAACAAGATCAGATCTATGACTCTTCCCTGAAGATCATCCAAGCATCACCTCAACAAACATTTCTTAAATGATTACTTGTTGGAGATAAAGCCTACCTCTTAAGATTCCTGACATTTTAAATTAGCCAAGTCCAAGAAGGAAAAGAAAAAAATGTGAAAAAAAGATCAGTTCTAGTTTTTGGGCAAGACTTGTAACGCCCTAGATTTTTAAACACATGTCTCGACGAAATTCGTAGGTCCACAAATAAGAGATTTTTTTAAAGTTGGAATTTAATAAAATCGATTATACCATTACATTTGCACTGAATACACTATAAGATCGCAAAAATCAAAGTTCAGGACATGTACTTTTCAATTAAAACAGAACAAATTAAATAATGACCGTTACATCCTTTTAACACTATAAATACTAAAACCCTAATCCCATTGTAATCTTCTACTTTCTTAAGTTTTTATTTTTATTTTTATCACTAGTCATCATTTAGTTTTATCATTTGATTTTTACGTAGGTTTTATCAAGATCTAAGAAATGAATCTTAAAATAAAATCGATTCGGATTTCATATAAGACGAACCAGACAACGTAGGAAACAAGGAGGTGGATCCAAATTTCTTGTTCTAAAGAAAACCTAATTTGAGTAGTATTGTGATCTTGGTAGTGAGAGTTTTGTTGGATCTTTTACAATTCATATAAAAAAATTAGTTAAATATTTTATTACAATTTCTTTCCCTTTTAATAGAAATTGAATTTTAGATATACTAAAAATATAATTATGAGATCAATAGAAATTTTTTGTATTCTATAGATGAATTATATCAAATAAATTTACATGAATAATTATGCTTTTGAATGTTAATATAAATTTGTGATTTAATTCTTGAATGATCATACTTGTGCATAAAGTGTGGTAAATTATATTATAATCCTACATTGCATATAATGATGAAAGGAAGTTGTAATTGAAAAAAATATAAGTAAGAAAATCCTGTATAGAAGATCTCGTGTATAGAGATGACCTAATGGTTGGCTGAGCCGGATTATTGATCGGATTATACTTAACGATTGACTAACCCAAGTAATAGTCAGTTTAGGTGTGTAGACCTTATGCAATCACATTTTTTTGCATCATTGATTGTCTTGTAAATAAATAAACTTAGATTAATTAATTTCGTATGAAATATTTTAGAATTATCAAACTCACCCTTGCGATTAACATTTTCAAGTTAAGTTTACTCGGGAAATTAGTGTAACGGGAGTGGAGAATAAATTTTAGGAAATTATTATTTTTTATTTATTTATTTTAAGATATAATTTCTTTTTCTAAATTGGAGTGATGATTTATACATTGACGATATTTTTAAGGAGAATTTGCCTTGATGAATAAATAAAGTTTTGGTGGATCATTTGACTTTTATATTTTTGTAATTTTCATGATCTCCATAGATAAACTTTTTACTTGAAATTTTTTTCATAGGCTTCTCATATACCTGAGAAGTTCTAAGAATCTTTTTTGGAATTACCTTTGATCGTTTGGTATTTTAAACATATTTATCATTGATGACAATTTTTTATTTTTTTCTGTAATGAAATACTATATTGTTTATTTCCAATCAAAATCACACCAATTTTTGTTAATATTTTGAAAATATGTAAAACATGAAAGTTGTAGAGTTTTCTACCTATTTTTACACCATTTTGGTTTCAAAAAAAATTGATAAAATGAAATTTATATGAGTTTTACACCGAACACATATCAAGATTCAGAGTATGCGGGAATTTTTAATTAAAAGTTATGTTTTGATATATTCTCATTGAAAATACCATATAGTGAATTATTTATTTATTATTTTCATAATCCTTAATTTTTACTCTTGAATATAGACTATGACATTTCTTTATTTCGATTGAACATTAGTAGGTTAGATAAAAAAAAAAAAAAAAGATTTTATCATATTTGGAGGTGTTTAGTATTTTTATTAGTCATGAATACATTATTTAATTATTAATATATTTCTTAAAGTTTTCGAATTGATATTATGAATATCGATATGAATTTTCTCCACCGATTTATAATTTTCAAAACCGTAGGTATCTCAAAACTAGTTAGCTACTAGAGATTAATATGTTTGTTTTTCTCTCTATTTGACTTTAATCTAATTAATATGTTAAATTAAATTGAATGTCATGCCAATCACACCTGGGTTATAGATATTTGAATAGAATCAAAATATTGAGTCGAGTCATTAGATTCGAAATTCGGGGTCTGACAAGACATCATAATGGGTATATAAGCAAGATTAATTTGGTGCATCTTGTATATGGTATACAGCAACTCCAATTCCCAACTTATACAACAATCCATTATACAGCCATGGCAACATCCAAGTTTGGGCCCAAACACGCGAAGACCATTTTTCTGGTTAAAAATGCTTATGTGTTTGTTTTTTTTGGTAAGTAAAAATGCTATGGGTTTGATATAGCCCAAAGCTCCCTAGATCCACATGAGCCTTTCAATCATTTACGATCAAGCTCATAAGGTCCATAGAGATCCATTTTCATGTTTAAGACCCAATAGAGGTCATTGCCAATGATTGAGCCCATGGAGCCGACATAGAGCTTATTTTTCTAGCCCATTAGAAACCACATTTTCGGACGAAAATCGGCTAGATTTGGGTCTAGCCAAAATCGATCATGGCCCATTAGAGTTGAGCAGTTAGCTCTTTTGATTTAGATACATCATTTTTTTTTCCGGGCAAACAATCACAAGTTAAGCAGATTTCGTGGATTTTAACCACATCAACATCGTTTTTTCAACTCGTATTAGTATTGAAGGCTCTTCTTTGACAATTCTTTTCTTTGAAGTTATTGATTTTTCAACAAACTAAAGTTGATCCTTGATCACCATTAATTTGAGGGGGGATGTTAGTATTAGATGTGAAGCATTGTAATAAGGTGTACAATGATACATCAAATCATATCTATGAAGATTTAGGTGGTGTTTGTTTGCGCTATTTTTCAGTGCTTATTGCTGAAAAAAATTAAATTCAGCACTTTTGTCAAAATAGCGCCTTTGTTTACTCGTGCTAATTGCTGAAAATAAGTGAAAAAAATTCAGCACTATTTTGATGCTGAAAAAAAGTGCTGAAGCAGTAAGCACTTCGCTTTTTCAACACGGACAAGTATGCCATTTGTTTTTTTGAGCATGGACAACTATGCCCTTATTCTTAAAAGGATATTACCTCTTATATCCCATGGATAAGTATATAGACACCCCACAAATTAATAAACCCACACCATAGCTAAATTATTTTGTCTTATATGGGTTAAAATTTTTGGAATGAGTTGATTTTTGGTGAGGATGATCTCTACAATGAGGAGATCATTCTCACAAAAAATCAGCACATCTTGAAACTTTTAACCCTATCAAAACAAGTTCAAGAATCGTAAATTGTCCATTTTTTTTTTTTTGAAAACTATTTTTAACGAGTTAGAAGTTTCAAAATAAACTGATTTTTGGTGAGGATGATCTCTAGACCATATAAATTATCCTCACTAAAAATTTGGTCATTCCAAAAATTTTAATCCATATAAAACAAAACAAAAAATGGCTATAGTGTGGGTTGCCCTTATTAATTCATAGGGTGCTTTTATAATTACACATCCTTCATTTCCATCGAAAATTATTCATAAAAAATTAAGTTCTTTTTAAAGTTGATTTCAAATTTTGGTGACTTGTATGACATTATTATTTTTAATTTGAAATTTGTGGGCTTTTATAAATAGAAATTATTATTTATAAATTGAAGATTTGAGTATTATTTATTATTTAAAAATAAAATGTATTTTAATTTTATAAGAAATAATATATTTTATTGTGTTTGATAATAAATAAGCATTTAAAACATGCAAACAATGTATAATATGATTGTAAGGGTAACAAAGACAATTTATCAGTTTCAGCAATGTGTAATAAACATGATTCAGCATCTAAACAAACAACTTTTTTAGCACTTAAATTCAGCGCTTATAAGTTTCAGCGCTTAATGCTATTTAGCACTTATTTTTTTCAGTTTAACAAACAGCACCTTAGATATAATAGATTAGTTAGAGATTTGAATTGATTGTGGTTATCTAATTTGATAGATTTTGTTATTAGTTTCTATACAAACCCTATTAGGTTCATGTAATCATCACAAAGAATAAATCAAATATCATCATTTCACATTATCCTGGTCGAGTCATCTAGTTTCAAATGAGCAAATTCGATGCAAAACGAGATAACTATGAAGTCGAAAGTACATAATTTGTTATAGTGATTTGAATATTGAAGAACTAGAATTTATAGGCTGAAGACTAAAGTCTTAAAAAATAAATTATTATAGACCATGGTTTCAAAACTCAAATTGACGTCTTGTCTCGTTCATGAATGAGACCGACTTGTCTCAGACGAGTTAAACCATTTAACTCGGTTTACAATTATTATTTCATAAATATTTATACAAAAATAATTATAATTTTTTAAAGAAAATAAGGTAGATTAGAACATGTTTAGTAATAAAATCATATTTTATTCATATACTAAATGCTTAATTTTTTTTTTAAAATTAACTATTTTAATTAAAATATAAAAAATCCCAATTGGCACGAATGACTTTTACTGACTTGGCCGATATTTTCAATATTGTTTGAGTCATCTAGTCTTTCTCGTGAGATTTTGCATATGTGAGTCACTATGTCTATTTGTCTCGTTCATGGACAATACCGAGATTTAAAATCACGCCTCTAATCCATTGTTAGTAATTGATTGCATAATTTTCAGGTGCTTAATTTAGTAAACCCTGGATGTTGTCCTCCCATTGTTGAATCCCTTTTTATTGAATTTTTCTTTTTCAATTTAATTTGTAATTCTAGATACCTATATTGTGGAGTACGAATTTGTTGTTTAAGATTTATGTGTTAAGTGTATTGACCAATGGCATGATGCCACATGTATAGAAAAAAAGTATGCTAGATTAGTCAGTGGAGAGAAACTTTAGGGAGGAAATTTTTGAACGGCTGAGAGCTTTTAGATTTTAAGTATTTTTTCAATACACATGGTAAAATCATAGCAGTTCATCAGCTTAGCTCAAAAAACTTTTAACAACAAATTTGTACACTTGTGTGTGAAATGCTATGGTGTGTAGCCTGTAATGGTTCACAAAAATTCCTTAATTGTATATGATGTCATACAAATATCATGTTGGTTTAGGCATGATGTGCATAAATTAGACCATAATATGAGAATCTGACTTGCTTTTTTGATTCACTAGTGTGTAACATAAAATGCATTACTTCACCAAAAATGTCATCCAAATGATTAAGGGTCTCACAAGGGTAGTTTTCTTGGGAATATTGGGAACTTAAGAAAATTAGACAAATTTATCCTCTAAGGCAATTGAGAGAAGGACAAGTCCAAGACTCAAAATTCTACCATTTTCTCTCCTTGAAGAATGTGAATGACGGAGACCACTACAATGGTGGTTTAGGAGTTGTGAGAAGAATGTGTATCGTCCACTTGGTATTAAAGGAAACCGAGTAAGAAAGTCATTGTGAAACATTCACGAAATTGTTGCATCTAAGTTTGGAGACGACTCATCCAATATTTTTCAAAATCACGGCTGAGATTATGAAAACTTCTCCATGCCAACCAATTTTGATATGTTTCCATATAAAATAATTATTTTTTTAACTAATTAATTTAAGTATTTAAACTTTAGAGTCATGGGGCTACCAAAGTAAAAGAAACAATCGACCAATGTCAAAAATGGGAAGCAGACCGATGGAGTAGAACACTATATACTGCCAAGGATAGATCTATTTGTGAATATTTAGCAGAAGATCTCAAGTCTACTTTTACCAATAAAAAAAAGGGGAAAGATAGCACACTACCGGAAGAAAGGGTAAAATCGACTTCAAGGTCCGTGAATTTGACTAAATCCAGGCAATTTTGACGAATCTCGGCTTTCAATTTACCCTTTTTTCACTTAGTGCCCATTATGTGAAAATTGGAGAATTCTACAAGAAAATTCGATGGACCTAGGCTTAGAAACCAAATTTTGACGGTCAAGGGCCGTCAAATTTTTTTATGTTCCCTAGATTCAATCGCATTCGACAGCTTAGAGCAGTCAAATTTCTCCACTCCATTAATTTGAGGGTTTTGGCCCGTCGAAAAAAATATTCCCAAAAAATATTAGTGTCTTTTAGACAATGCATCGTCAACCGAGGAATATTTGAAACGCTTAGATAGGATCCTAATTGATCTGTATATTTATTGATTGACTAGGTGACTATGATCAATAAGGCAACTCATTTTTATTTTCAATCGAGAGAAGTATATTAAATATGATTCATTATGAAGAGAACAACATATGCTTAACTAATCGAATAATCCAACGGTTAGGATTTTATGCAAATCCCTGTGATAATTATCTAAAGAAAAACTACCAACAATTGGATTTTGATCCTTTGTTATTTCTTGCGTCCATTAAAATAAGGAAATTAAAAGAAATGATAAAAACCATCATACAAATGGAAAGAAAATATAACCACTTACAAGAATTTTGGTAATTTATATCTTCTCTTCTCTCTATTGTGGGATTTAGTTACCTGCACCGATTCAGACTTTTCTCTCAAGTTTAAAATCTTAAACACAATAATAATAATAATAAATTTTGTAGAGAGAGGATTTTGGTTCGTACCTGTTTCACAGTCGCCTATGGATTAGGGTTTCTTCTGAATAGGAGAGATGCAGAGAGGAAAGATGAGATGAGAAAAGCTTTGATGACTTTTGAGTGGGGATGGTATCTTTCAACTTATTTATTCAAATGTGCCTCCACCTAACATGCACAAAGACCAACTAGGAGGATATTAATAATCTAGTCACTTGAAAACAATAAGAATCTTATTGAATTATTAGGTTCCACCGACTAAACATAGATTATAGAATTATAATTGAAGCAGGTGAGCTATTAACGGTGCAAGTGGCAATAAATAAAGAAATTCAGGGGTCTATTTTTTATTATCTCCGTAATATTTCTTCCATTTAAAAGAAGAAAAATTGAATACTTGACCTAGGTAATTGAATTTGATCCAATTGATCATAAAATAGTCTATTAGGATCCTACGAAACAAGGAGTTGGACTACTATCAACCCTACAAGATACGTGGCAGTGTGGCACATTCTCCATGGATTGGACCTAGACGATTAGAATCCAATAAGTGAAAATCGAAAAATTTGACAGGTCAAAGCTCATAAATTTTATAAATCGAATTTCGATGGCCCATGGCCGTTGAAATTTTTTTATGTTCCCTAATTCAACGGTTTAGAGCCAACAAATTTCTCCCATGCTCCATTAATTTTACGGTTTCAGTTTGTAAAAAAAATATTGACAAAGAAAAATTTGACACCTTGGCCCGTCAAATTTTATAAAATTCGACCGCCTTGGGCCATCAAATATAGGTTTTTTCCATGTTGTGATCAGCAGTTGGAACCCAACTCCAATTTGAGAAAGGAATATTATTAGCTTTCAGTGCAATAGACATGATTCAAACTAGGTCATTTACATAATTTCTTAAAACTATTTATGGTAGAAAAATTATTATTTTGAAAAACTTTTATTTGTGTTAGTGGAACTAATACTATTTCTGCTTTGACTGCTTTCACATTCATTGCAAATGTAGCTATAATGTAATTGTCGTTATTATTATTTTCATTGTCGCTTGAAACGTAGCTATCAATACTGATTTCAGAACAAAGATAATTGTCAATGCAACTATTAATGATGAAGCAGGTAAATCGTTTCAACTAAGATAGGGATTGGACCCATATTTTGATGAAAGGTAATATTAGATGGCTCCAAATGACCTCAAAATATGCATGAATTTATATTTTTATAAGACTTGAATCCAACTTGAGCCCACTAAGTTTTTATTAGGACTAGTTTAAAAAGTGTTGTCCACCAAAGGGAAAAATTATATTAAAATAAAAATAAAAAAGTGATCTGTTTTTAACCCATGGTTTCATAACTGAGACGGAGTGTCGTCCTACAATTTGGCAAGATAGTCAATGCGAATCTTAATGATTCATCTAATACAATGGTTTTTCAAAATATGGGTAGAGGTTTTATATTGAGCTGATTTTTTTTTGAGGATAGTCACCATGATGAGAAGATCATCATCACAAAAAATCAGCTCAATCTGAAACTTCTAAATCCATCAAAAGTGATTTACATATTATTGACAAAAATTGACAAAAAATCGATGGTCCACATTCTAAATCACTTTTAATGGGATTAGAAGTTTCAGGTTGGACTGATTTTTTTTCCGGATGATCTTCCCATAATAGAGATCATCCTCACAGAAAATCAGCTCAATCCCAAACTTCTAACCCATATTTTAAAATTTTATTAATGTTACATTATTTTTACATATGTTTTTTCATATGTCCCTTGATCCGTTCCCGATAAATATCTAACAACAACTCATTTTGAAAAATTGATTTTTTTTTTCTATTTTGTAAATTTGAGTGTTTTAAATTTAGATCTTCTTAATCCTTTTATAATGGACCAATTCCGAACTTTCCCAAAAGTTTAAAATGTTATATACAATAAATTTTTTTATAATAATAGTTCCAAGAAAACCTTCTTCCCTTTCAGCCTCTAAACAAGGAATTGGAGGAAGGCATATCAGTCCAAATGCTACTTTTGTCTTTTCCACACCTTAATTCTTCATTCCTTTCTTGTAGGAGGAGAAAAGAAATTACAAAATTGATGGAATAAAGTGTATAAGGTGTACCTTTATGCTTGCCTTGGTCGCATTGGACACGACTAGTATTTCTTAAGTGTATAAGGTGTATCTTTATGCTTGCCTTGGTCGCATTGGACACGACTAGTATTTCTTTGACTTAATGGGTGGCTATTTTTTTTGTTTTGTTTTGTTTTGTACCACTTTAATAAAGTCCTCGTATAACATGCTTTCTTAGAAACAATAAATCCTTTATTTTCTCTCTCTTTCTCTGTCTCTCTCTGTCTCTCTCTCTCTCTCTCATATTTCCTAGTATTTATTTGTTACCTCAATTTTAGACTAAGTGAGAGTGAGGAATTTCCCTATTATTCCTAAACCATCATGCCATCAACCCATTAACCATGCATGCTTTGATTTAATTAAAGCTACTTATTAAGAATTAAATTTCGTTGGGCAGAAGCATGTCAGCTTGCTCTTTCAAAAAGGGGGGAGGGGAGTTTGCCCATGAGGGCATAAATGATTTAGGTCAAATTTAAGTTTGCCAATCGAATTTCTCCCATCCTCCTTTAATTTAACTGTTTCAGTCCATCGAAAAAAAAATGACAACAAAAATTTTAATGGCTTTAGACCGTCAAGTATGGCCTTTTTTAATGTTGTGACATCCTCTGTCTTCCTGTAGCTGATATCCCTTTATTTTCCATGACACAAACCCCATTACTACATTTTTCACCTCTTGCTGAAAGCCCTTTATTTTTCTCTAACCTCAAGTTTCTCTCTCCTTCAACATACAAAACTCAAGCATGGTCGTTAGTATAGGTTTGGAAATTATATAGTTGAGTGGAGTGATAACTCAATTAATTTCAGATACATTTGGGAAAATTTGAATGGAGAATAGGTGGGGAAAAAAAATCAAGGGAGGTATAGATAAATAAATAAAAAATAAAAATTGTCAGCTTTCGAAAAATTGTTGATTTTTTATGAAAAATGAGCAACTTTTTTTTACTTAGTTGTTAATTATTGATATCTTCAAGACCCACTTTACAGTGAATTTTTCAGAATTTTCTTAGAAAATTTTGTGACTATGAGCTCAACAATAAAATGAGACTTTTGATAAAGTTGATAGAAATTTTAGGCAGAAAAAATACGAATTTTCCACGCGAGGTTAAAGACAACATTGAACTGGACTCCCCCACGTGGCACACTCAAAACACTCTCTTGACGTGGCATGTGCTAGAACCATAGATGTTTTCTTTTTTTCAAGATACAAAACTGCCCATATTTATGGGGATGGGGAGATGAGTATCCCAAGGCATAAGATCTATGGTTCTAGCACATGCCATGTCAGGAGAGTATTTTGAGTATGCCACATGGGAGGAGTCAGGTTATCACACTCCTAATTTTAACATATGCAATGATTTTCTAACTCAACTCTGACAGACTAACTTAAACTCACTGATGTGGCATGTGCAAGAACAACAAATTTTTCCCTCGGGATATAGAACTCACATCCCCATAAACATGTGCAGTTGTGTATCCCCAGGGAAAAATTCTACAATTCTTGCACATGTCACATCAGTGAGTTTTTGCGTTACTATGTCAGGTTGAGTTAGAAAATTAGCACTCTTTTAACATATAAGCAGAACTTGAAGATGACAGATTTTTTAGCAAAAGTTAGAAGTCAAGTACATTTAATTAGGTCATTTTTGTTAGTCTGTCAAAGGAATATGTCATTATTTTAAAATGGGAGCAGATTCTCGATCTCTAGCCAGGGCAGAGCTAGTAAGGAGCAATTGCCCCCACAGAACTTTGAGACACCCCTCTTTTCAACTAATCACATACCCCATTTGTCCCCACTCCCTCACCTCTCTCCCCATTTGCTCCCACACCCCTCACCTCCGTCCAATTTTTAACCCCCCCCCCCTCTTCAAATTTTTTTAATGACATTACCTCTTAATCAGACCTTCTCACATACTAATTGGAAATGACCTAAATGTCATTTTTTTTTCAATTTCTAATAAAAATAAACCTCTGAATTTCTCCTTAAAACCATTCATCTTCAAGTTCTTTAACTATACGACTGACCATAGTTTGCCCCCACTACAAGAAAGAAAAACCTGGCTCCGCCCATCTGTAGCGCTACCTGTAGCTCTTATCAAGGGTTGAAAGTGTGCCACGTCATCCAGATAGAGACATCCGCACATTGAAGTATGAGAGAACAGTGACTATTCATTTTCAAATGTTTGATCAAGAAAAAAAATGTTTTTATGTTTTTTATTTTATTTTTTAAATCTGATCTAAACGTTGAAGTTTGAGGTGTCACTATTATTCTTTTTTTGTTTTCTCAATTTGGTGTTTTATGAATTCTAGAAGAAGAGCTACACAGAGCTACAAAATGTGGAGCTACAGTTGAAGACAGCCAAATTTTTGTTTAATAACTTCTGAACTTCAATTACCATATATGCGCATCAACTTGTTCTTATAGCACTTCAATATTAAAATTAAATATAAAATTAAATTAAATAGAATTTAAGATGTCAACAAAACTTTCTAAATTACTTTTTATCATAACAACCGTTCTTTCACTCTCAACTAAAACAGAGAAAGAGAGAGAGAGAGAGAGAGAGAGAGGCACAACCACATGTCAAAAATCAAATTAAAGTAATGTTTCTGTATAATAAGATTAGCAAAGGCTAAACACGGGGATAATACAATGTAGTATGTCGTTTGATTTGATCACTTAACATGTCTTAATAGAAACATTAAGCGGTATTACCTTACATACAAGATAGTACGTAATCTATACATTACGAGCAATGAAAATTATTGTTATTTCAATTTATATGACCACTGAATCCAAGTTGAAAGCACTCTTTTTTGTAGAGAGCTGTTTGGGCATCCACTCCTTGAGATGAAACTTGATGTTGATGATCGAGATGAAGATCTTGATTAGGAGGCTTCACTTCAACTCCTTTTTGGCTTTGAACGGTGGAAGGCAGAAGGATTGAGGCCTCAGTGTAGTGCCTACCACTACGTGAAAATTGAAAATTTTGATAGTAAAATTTGATGGGCCAAGGCCCACGAATTTTGGAAATCAAATTTCAATGGTGCATGACTATCAAAATTTTTTATGTTCCCCAACTCGTTTGCTTAGAACCATGAAATTTCTCCCATCCTCTATTAATTTAAAGGTTTCAGCCTGTAAAAAAAAAAAAAAAAATTTCGATAATGAAAATTTTGACATCTTGATCTGTTGAAGATGGCCTTCTTTCATGGTGTGTGCCAATGATTCATTGATGATTTTGTTAGTTGTAGGCACCCTATTCTTTATCCGCCTGATCCGACAACCTGTCACCTAATTGTGGATTCCTAATAATGAACGCAAATAAATTTGAGAGATCACAAGATCCCCTCCCATTTCGTTTCAACTTCCCTGATTACCTTGCATTTTTATCTGAGTTCTTGCTTAGAGTCCTCTTTGGTTTCTTTCCTTCTCTAACATGCCAATTTAGAAATTATACACGTTTAGGATAAGTACACATTTCGATGACCTTAGAGACCTCGCATTAATACTAGGAAAGTGAGACCTCTCGCCAAAATTCACACAAACCGACAAAGTGATCAAATAACCCTCACGCTCAACTCATACTTGATTCATTAGGAAAACATAACTTTGGGATCTAGAAATGAAAATTCTGAGATAAATTTAAGTTTTTTGATAATATTTGTATAAATCAACAAAATCTAGAGACCTCATATGCTTAGGAAAACAAAAAATAATCACATGAAATAGCGAGTTTTCGCATACAATGATGAATTCCTTCGTATGGAATGACACTCGATAATAAAATTGAAGCCACAATCCATTAGAAGAAAAAAAAACTAATAAGACGCCCTATTTTGAAAATGTATTTACACTAGGTGATTACCTATTAGAAGAAAAAATAAAATAAAATGTTTAAATTAAATTTGAAATCAAGAATAAAAGTCTCGATTGTTTATAATAAATAATAAGATTATTGGCTGTATGTGCTTGTGTTGAGAAATTTTCAGGTTTAGGGTACTTTTGAGCACTATGTAATAGAGCATGGGATGCAATTAGGACGATAATCGTGGGACGGTGTACCTGCATGTTTACTGTTTTATGATTTACTACTTTCGATATATTGCTACATGTTTATAATTCTATAATATGTGGGAATATCGTTACACTTGAAAATTTATTTTAATTTATTTCAAATGACTTTTGAAAAATATAATTCTTATTTTTGTTATACGTTAAAGAGGTAATGAATGCCCACAAGATTAATTGGTAGTTCTTTTTGGAAATAACCAATTAATTGAGAATAATAAGGATTTGATATTCTCTCTAGTAGTTTGGAATACCACTTTGAGAATATTTTTATACCTATTATTCTAAAAATTCCAATATTATCTTTATTTGAAAATAATAAATTGTACTGTAAAGATGGTTTGTATATGACTAGATTGATTGAGGACACATGCGTATCACAAAAGTATGATGAAGCTAGCTTGTTAAATGATTATTTACAATCTATAGTAATCAAATGATTGATTTTCGTTAAGGATCAATGGTCAACCTGAGCTAAAAAACACGATCAACCAATTATGATAAATTGCCCGACCTACCATAAAATCAAGAACTAACAGTGAGTTCCACATTGATTAAGTACTAGAGCATCGATATACAGATCGACATTTTTGTATCGGTCGTGTACCTCGTCATTCTTATCACATACACCATTAGGATTGATATTCTTATGACATATTTATGTTTATTTTGTTTTATTATAAGATGGAGATATTTCGTTATTATTTTATTAAATATTAACATGTTTTAAATGTTATTTGTTTTGTTTATTTATTTAAAAATATGCATTATTTATAATAGATTAACTTGTTTATCCATTCATATTGAGATTATTAATTTGAAATATGAGTTTATTATTGAGTAACTTTCCTATTATTCACCCTACCAACAAAACATTATAGATGTCCCAACTACTAAGATGTCTATTCTTGATGGAGAACATTATATAGAGGGATTGCAAGATCAGGATGATGAGTATTATTTCTATTATATGTGAGTTGAGATTTGAATTTAGCAAAACTATTTTGTATAATTTTGGAATTTCTTGTATATATTGGCATCATGTATATTGTGTATGTTGTATTTTGTATGTATATGTCTAGAGAATAAGAATTAATATTTATGACGTGAACAACTGTTAATTGATATAAGATGTGTAGTTGATCTATATACACGTTTGGGTTGTAATTATAATATATTTTTAAGTGATGTATATTTGTTATGATATAATGGTTGAAAGGTAGTAGATACTAGGGGTGCACATAGGATTGGGTAAATCCGAGAATCGAACCAATCCGAAGCTTTTGAATTGGATTGGTTCGGATTGAACACACTCACGGTTCGAGTACGGATTAAAAAAAATCTGGTTGATTTGGTTTGGTTCTGGATTAAGGATATAACAAAACCGAACCAATCTAAAATCCGAACCAATTATATATATATATATATATATATATATATATATATATATATATATATAATTATTTAAAAATAAAATTTTTGTTTTCTTTATTTCTCTCTTCTTCTTCGAATAGATCTTAGAAGTAGTTTGAAAATCAAAAACCTAGTCGTCGTCGTTCTCGTTCATCTCCCTTGCTCACCTCACCTCGCCACCTCATCAAAAAATAGAGGTAACTCTCTCTCTCAAAACCTAGCTGTCGTCGTTCTCGTTTGTCTCGAAAACAAAGATTTTCGTTCGGTTCACAAAATAATCTACAATGCAATTTCCTTTCTTAACTGATTTGGCCAAATAAACAATAAAGAGTTAAAGACAGACTAAAAATCGACATATTTAAAAATCCTATTTAAAAACCCTATTGTAATTTCTCATTTAGAAAATCATGTTGACCCAAATTCATAATTCGTCAAAAGATTTTTTACAGAGGGTATCTTATGTGTGTGAGATTCTCTGTGATTGGGATGGAATAGAATAGAAATTTCTGATGTTCCTTTCTATTCGAACAGAAAATTCTCATGTTCCTTTCTATTCAAATAGAAAATTTAGAATAGAAATTTCAAAACAAAAATTATTAATTTTATATTTTCGACGAACCAGAGAAATGGAGAGGTGGAATAGAATAGAAATTTTTTATGTTCCTTTCTATTCGAACATAAATTTTAGAATAGAAATTTCAGAATAAAAATTTTTAATTTTATATTTTCGACGAACCAGAGAAATGGAGAGGTGGAATAGAAATTTCTGATGTTCCTTTATTTCTCTCTTCTTTTTCATGATTCTTATTACTATTGAAAATAATAAGTATGAGAACCGAGAATCGATCCGAACCAATCCAAACCAAGATTGGTTCGGTTCTATAGGGTAATTGGATTGGTTTGGTTCCAATTTTGCTAAAATCTGAACCAATTCGAACCATGTGCACCTCTAGTAGATACATGGATTTTGATTACATAGGTATATTTCTATAGGTGAAATTTTTTTATAAGTCCAATTTTTAGGGAAAACTCTATTGAAATTAATTAGAAGAAATCCATATCATATTTAAGTTTTGAAGATCTTAATTTGGATTTTTTAATTATTTTTCGCTCCACCCTCGAGATTTGGAAAATCTAGATCTTAAATCGGGGGGGGGGGGGGGTCACTTCACATTTTCTTGGTTGAGTCATTTAGTTTCAAATGAGCCAATTCGATGCAAAACAAAACAACAATGATTCCAAAAATACATAATTTGTTATAGTGATTTGAAGGTTGAAAGAACTAGAATCTAAAGACTGAAGACTAAAGTTAAAAAAAAAAAAAAACCATGGTTTCAAAACTCAGATTGATGTCTTGTTTTGTTCATGAATGAGATCGAGTTGTCTTGAACGAGAAAAACCATTTAATTCGGTTTAGAATTATTTTTTCATAAATATTTATATAAAATTAATAATAAATAATTCGGTTTAGAATTACTTTTTCATAAATATTTATATAAAAAAAATAATAAATTTTTTAAGAAAATAAGGTAAATTAGAAGATATTTAGTAATAAAACCATATTTTATTTATATACTAAATGCTTAATTTTTTTAAATTAACTATTTTAATTAAAATATAAAAAATCACAATTGATATGAACGAGTTTTACTGTCTTGGTTGATATTTTCAATAACGTTTGAGCCATCTAGTTTTTCTCACAAGATTTTGCATATATGAGTCACTATGTCTATTTGTCTCATTCATGGACGATACCTAGATTTAGAGCCATCCCTCTAATCCATTGGTAGTAATTGATTGCATAATTTTCTAGTGCTTAATTTAGTAAAAACTGGATGTTATTCTCCCATTGTTGAATCCCTCTCTAATGATTTTTTTTTTTAAATTTAATTTGTAATTCTAGATGCCTTCATTGTGGAGTACAAATTTGTTGTTTAAAATTTCTGTGCTAAGTTGATTGACCAATGGTCATTGCCATGTGTATTGAAAAAAGTACACTAGATTAGTTGGTAGAGAGAAACTTTAGGGAGGAAATTTTTGAACGGCCAAGAGTTTTTGGATTTTAAGTATTTTTTCAGTACACATGGTAAAATCATAGCAGTTCATCAGCGTAGCACAAAAAACTTTTAACAACAAATTTGTACTCTTGTGTGTGAAATGCTATGGTGTGTGAATTGTAATGGTGCACAAAAATTCCTTAATTGTATATGACATCATACAAATATCGTGTTGGTTTAGGCATGATGTGCATAAATTAGACCATAATACGAGAATTTGACTTGCCTTTTTGACTGGCTAGTGTGTAACATAAAATGTATTACTTTACCAAAAATGTCATCCAAATGATTAAACGTCTCCTCAAGGGTAGTTTTCTTGGGAATACTGAGAAATTAAGGAAATTAGACTAGTTTAACCTCAAGGGTCTCCCTAGAGCATGTAAATAGAAGACCCATCTAAGGTAATTGAGAGATCGACAAGTCTAAGACTCAAAATTCTGTGATTTTCTCTCCTTAAAGAATGTGAATGACGGAGACCACTACAATGGTGGTTACGAGTTGAGAGAAGAATGTGAATCGTCCACTTGGTCTGGAAGGAAACCGAGCAAGAAAGTCATTGTGAAACATCCACGAAATTGTTACATCTAAGTTTGCAGACGACTCATCCAATATTTTTCAAAATCACAGCTGAGATTATGAAAACTTATCTAAGCCAACCAATTATGATATGTTTCCATATAAAATAATTATTTTTTTAACTAATTAATTTAAGTATTTAAACTTTAGAGTCATGGGGCTACCGAAGTGAAAGAAACAATCGACCAATGTCAAAAACGGGAAGTAGACCGATGGAGTAGAATACTATATACTGTCAATAACAGACCTATTTGTGAGTATTTAGCATTACTTATTGGAGAGCAAAATGTATCGGCGTAGTTAGATCTCAAGTCTACTTTTACCAATAAAAAAAAAGGGGAAAGCCAACACACTACGTGAAGA
The DNA here is from genome assembly GCF_017979445.1 of Akebia trifoliata. Lineage (NCBI taxonomy): Eukaryota > Viridiplantae > Streptophyta > Magnoliopsida > Ranunculales > Lardizabalaceae > Akebia > Akebia trifoliata. The sequence continues at coordinate 269,441 of NW_028237131.1, read as the reverse complement.
AAGGGTAAATTCGACATCAAGGTCCGTGAATTTGGCTAAATCCAAGCAATTTCAACGAACCTTGGCATCAGATTTGCCCTTTTTTCACTTGGTGCCCACTATGTGAAAACTGGATAATTCTACAAGAAAACTCGACAGACCAAGGCTTAGAAACCAAACTTCGACGGTCAAGGCCGTCAAATTTTTTTTATGTTCCCCATATTTGACCACATTCGAAGGCTTAGAGTCGTCGAATTTCTCCCCTCCTCCATTAATTTGATGATTTTGGTCTATTGAAAAAAAAAAATCGACAATAAAATTTTCAACGCCGTAATCTGTCAAATTTTATGAAATTCAATGGCTTTGGGCCGTCGAAAATGGGCTTTTTACATGTTGTGGCCACATGTGTGATGAAAGAAAATTATTGGTGGCAGAGCAGAATTTAAATCAAAATGTATGTTTCATCTCTTGGTCTTTTGTACAATGCATCGTGATATATTTTTGCAAATAAGTTATACAATCCTAAACTGAGGAAGTGTAACTTATTTGCATATCAAGAGAGGTAAGTAAAAAAAAAATTCCCAAAAAACAGAGAACAACATTTGCTTAACTAATCAAACAATCCAACAGTTAGGATTTTATGCAAATCCCTATGATAATTATCTCAAGAGTAACTACCAACAGTTGGATTTTGATCCGGTGTTATTTCATTGCATCAACGGAACCCAACCCACCCATTAAAATAGTGAAATTAAAACAACTGATACCAAATGGAAAGAAAATATAACCACTTACAAGAATTTCGGTAATTTATATCTTCTCTTCTCTTCTCTCTATTGTGGGATTAGTTACCTGCACTGATTGGGAGAGATGCAGAGAGGAAAGCTGAGATGAGAAAAGCTTTGATGAGTTTTGAGTGGGGATGGTATCTTTCAACTTAATTATTCAAATACAGCGGCCACTGGTGTTTGCTAAACTAAAATAATACGTACAAAGACCAGCTAGGAGGATATTAATATAATATCATCTTATAATCCTGACTGTTAGATAATTCTCAAAATTTGAAATTAGAATCTCTAGGATAAGCTGGTCAACTTGAAAACAATAAGAATCATATTGAAGGATTAGGTTCCACCAGCTAAACATAGATTATAGAATTATAATTGAAGCAGCTGAGCAATCAACCGAGCAAGTGGCAATAAATAAAGAAATTTAGGGGTGTATTTTTTATTATCTCCGTAATATTTCTTCCATTTGAGAAAAAAATTGAATACTTGACCTAGGGCCTTGAATTTGATACAATTGATCATAAAATAGTCCATCTAGATCCTTTGAACTAAAGAGTTGGACTGCTATTGACGCTACAAGATACGCGGCAGTGTGGTACATTCTCCATGGATTGAACCCAAATGATCAGAATCAGCAGTTAGATCGAAGTCCAATTTGAGAATGATCCGAGTCCAATTTGAGAAAGGAATATTATTACTTTTCATTACAATAGACATGATTCAAAGAAGGTCATTTACATAATTTCTTAAAACTATTTATGGTAGAAAAATTATTATTTTGAAAAACTTTTATTTGTGTTAGTTGACTGCTTTCGCCTTGGTTACAAATGTAGCTATAAAGTAATAGTTGTTATCGTTATTTTTGCTACCGTTTGAAATGTAACTATCAATACCTATTTCAGAACGAAGATAATTGTCAATGTAACCATTAATGTGATTATTCCAATTATATTTAGCATCATCCATGTAACAATCATGGTACTGATTGTCAATCTTAGATCCATTATTAAGATAACTAGAAAAAGTACTTTCTAGTTCACTTAGAAAAGACCGATCATTGTCAGTCTTAAAAATCTGATTTTCACTATCAAAATATATGGAATAATTGTAACCACTATTATCATTTACTTAAAAAAATATCATTAGAGATGAAACTCCGAATATCCCTGAAAATTAGTTAGTGACCAAATATCATTATGAGGGGGGACCAACACTGAATAGAGACCATACTACTTTTTCATTACTTCTTAAAGAATATTGAGAATGCTTTCAAGCATGATGATGTAGGCAAATCCTTTAAACTAAGTTAGAGATTCGACCCATATTTTGATGAAAAGCAATATTAGATGGCTCCAAATGACTTCAAAATATGCATGAATTTTATATTTTTATAAGACTTGGATCCAACTGGCTTAAATTACAGTTCATCACTTTAAGACCGGGTTAAGGCATAGTCAAGCTCGGCTTGAACCCACTCATTGATGGCCCTACCGCCAAAAATATTTCCATTGCCTACTTAGGGGTTGTAAGAGTGTTATTGTTGAATTTGACTTAATTAAATATGAAGCACAAGAACTACTACCGGATCAAATGGCAATAATTAAATCTGAAAAATAAAGTAATTTATACATTGAAGTAGGTAAGCAATCATCGTGGAAAATAATGAAATTTATAATGTGTTGTCCATCAAAGGGAAGAATTATATTAAAATAAAAATAAGAAAGTGATATTTTATTACCCCATTGTTTCATAACTGAGATGAAGTGTCATCCTACAATTTGGCGAGATAGTCAATGCGAATCTCAATGATTCATCTAAGATCCTAGATGATTCATGATATTTTCAAAATAAAGATCTCAGCTTATAAAAACTTGATAAAGTAAAAATGAGTTTTATAACTTTTGACATAAAAAATAATTGGGTTTTGATGATTTAAATGTTTGTTATCTGTGTAAAAATATTTTAATTGTTTCAAATAATAAGAATAAAACAATAGAAAGTTATCAGAACCTAAATACTATTTCTAATTTCATTGTTTAATGTGTTATAAGAAGAGTTGGTGTGGCCATATAAACTCTTATGTTTATTTTCTGACTGTCTAAGGCCAATTTGATACAGTATTTTTGTAAGTATTGTTGTTACTATCTTGTATCATCAAATACTTAATTGCTCAATTTGATACATGATCATTGCAAGAATAATAAAAACAAATCTATTATATTAAAATGCCCCCAAATTTAGTCAACTATTATATTAAAAAGAAAAGTTTATTCCATGTACAAAGCATTGAGGAGATGCAATGCAACAAAATACAAAAGAAAATGGTATTGAAAGTTTTATTAGATTTTTTATTTTTTTTTTACTTTTTTATTTTTTTTTTTCTTTTGTAAAATCATGTCTAATCCTTCATACAACCTTGCCTCGTACAGGCAAACTGCCTTGTATGGGCGTCACACTTTCTAAAACATTGGGATTGAATTAAATGGGCTTCAACAAATCTCATTATGTTTGATGCTTTGACAAATTTGGTTGATCTTAATTAACTAAATCTTATTTTGGTTTGTTTAGTTGCACTGTAATACAACACAATTGAAGTCCTAGCATTGGGAAATTTTATGACCAAGTACACACAAAATATAAGCCATCTAGTTGTACCTGATCAAATCAACTAATTTGAATATGAATATTTATAGGACATTGACCCACAATGATGCTTCCATTCCAAAGAATATTGGGAAAATTACTTAAAAGACCCTTGTGGAAGGGCATCTTTCTAGATAGTCCTAAGTTTTCAGCGATTGCTTAACTAGACATTTAGTAAACTTTTTCTTTCTAAATGCTCCCTGGATCTCATCTCCCTCATTTCTCACGATTGAATGTCCTAACCGTTTCTAATTCGTCATTTTCATCCAAAAATTGGATTTTTGACATCTTAATCGAGTTTTGGAGATTCAGTTCTATCAAAAAGGATTTAAGAAAAAAGAAGAAACCAGTTTTAAGGGTTTTTTCATTTTTTTTTCTTAGTTTTTGAATGAAAATCGATGAAGAATGGTTCTTTTGGGTTGAAATCATCTAAATAAGTCATTATCTAAAGGTTTTAGTCGAACATTCCATGTATTTTAGTAAAAAAAAACTTGAAGATTGAAAATGGATGGGTTTTACCAGTGTCGAGTTCATCACTTTTTATTTAATAAGTGGTGAATGACAGGTAATAATAGAAGACAAATGATGACACAAGAAAAACAACGAGTTCTCGGCTAACTAGAATTTGAGTCCCTTTCTCACCCTGAAGGACAGGTAACATAAGACAAAAAATAGAAACCACACAAAATTAATCAAATCTAGATCTATTGCCTGAATATTATAGACATTGATAAAATCGATAAATGGAATATCAACATATGTAACACCAAAATCAGGGGTTAAGACAATGGACCATACTAAGTGCTCTCCCAAGTCAATGTGAACTTCCTTTGAATAGTAACCAACTTATCTTACCTTCTTGAAGAACAAGGAAGATCAGACTTGACTTGGCCCCTTATAGAAATATGAATTTTTACATTTGTCCAAAAACATTAAAATAAAATATAACTTATACTATCTAATATTTTGATTGAAAAATAATGCATCCTCAAGAACTAAATAAAAATCGTCCATCTTAGTTGGTGAATCATGTTGGCTCGATTATGTTTCCCGCTTAGTTATGGAAAGTGCCAACAACCAGTTTCCTTTTGGGAGAATGTCAATAAAAATATAAATTGAACTATTTTATAATTAAATGCCAATTACGCATCCATGGTTAATGGCATATTTGATCAACAAGGTTGGTTTGAACATTTTTGCTAATCCAATTTATCTAACCATTGAATCCAAGTTGAGATATGAGATAACCTCTTTGATTGAAAAATAACATCATTAAATGATTAATCATCCAAAGAGATAATTTTTTTCCTCATGACTTTGGACCTATTTTTAGCCCTGAAAAGAATGAAACTATTTAAATGTTTTGGATCATTGCACATAGTTGAATTTCACAATTTACGTTTGTTGAATTTTACTTTAGTAGATTCTTATTAATTGGGATAACCATTGTGCATGATAGTGAGGAATTTATTTTTAAGGGAACATATGACTTTTTCAGGAAAATGAATTCTATGGAAAATTTAAATTGAGTCTGATAGCAATGAAGAAAATATCAGGGGAAAAAGAAAAGAGAGTAGGATTTTAATTTTCGGGGTGGGGGTCACAAGAGAATAATATTGGGAGGTGGGGACATTATTTTCCTACAAATTCATCCTGATCATTGTCTGTAACAATTGAGATTTAATTTGATCAATCTTTGAATTCTCAATATGTAGCTGACATGAATCATTTGTACAAGTTAGCATGCCCCTCTCATCTACTCCCCAAAAATTTTCTTCCTTGACAATCTTTATAATCATGTCACGTGCCATATCATGCACACTACATGATATAAATTTTTTCCTATATATGTCTTCTCTACATCTAGTATTAAAGTACGACATATTAATTCATTAAGGTATTTTAATCCAATCTCCTCTGCAGTCCTTCCATCCCTTTGCCGGACAAAGCCCTCATCAATCCACCACCAAATTAGTTCTAATGTAATAATCTCATAATCTTTTGGGAATGCTACAAAATACAATATAAAAGGCTTCAAATGTTTAGGATGCTCTTCATAACTTAATTGCAATGGAGAGAAAATCAACTCATCTTGGACTGCCAACTCTTGCTTTAGATGCATGAATATTTTCTTCCACTTGTGGATAGAGTCTCCTTTCTCTAACAACACCTCTCCCATGACCTTGTTTGCCAATGGGAGTCCTTTACATTTAGAAACCCTAATTTTTTACATATATCTTCAAAATATTTGAAAAAATCTCTTAAAAATGGATTCTTTCTTCTTGTTCGGTGCAGATTATCAATAAAAATAAGAGAACAAAAAAATATAAAAACCTTGGCAAGCAAGGGTTAATCTACAGAGACAACGTTGATCCAACAATTTCTTTTAATCTAAAACAATCTCACTTTGAAATATTAAATGAAATTGAATTGAAACTTCTCTAACATAAACAAGAGTAGAAATCACAATGTACATAATTAGATTAGTCAAATCGACCAAAACAAGTCACCTTATCAATTTCTTTGTTTACTTATTATGTCGATTCAATAAACAAAGCTAATATTATTGGATTGGAAAATGATATCTGTTAATCCAAATAATAATCCTAAATCCTGTGATGATATTTAATAAGACGAAATCAAAAATAAAATATCGAATATCTAACAAAGTATAATTTAACTTGAACTTATCTAAGATTACTTATCAAAATGATAAGAATAACATTCTATCTAATAATCATTACTTAAGAAATTGGTATAACAATAACAACAAAGTATTGAAGCATGATTTAAATAAATAATTATCTAAAATGATCTTTTTTAGGCTTCATCGACCTCTCTAACGAAGGTTTAGCCACAGATCATAGCAAGAATAATAAAAACAAAATAAAAATAAAAAAGAGAAGAGAATAGGGAAGAAACTAATGATCCTTTATTAATCTTGGCTTGAATCTAGCAGAGTATTCATTCTGTTTGCAAAGCTTGAACAGAAAGTAAACCTAAAAATCAAGAGAAATATAGGAGAATTAAGAGAAGAGAGATCCCCCCTAAACTTTTTCTGGTCTCCTATTTATAGAGACTATATTAAGGTTCTTTTAGAATTCGGAACACTATCATGTTTTTTAAGGATTTTGAAACCTAATGTGTTACATTATAAATCATGTCGCCTCAACATTACACGAATCTCGAGATGAAGTTCGTTGATGTCACCATACCACGGTGCTTGTGGGCCCGTTGACTATGGTCTTCGGTCCGTGGTCGTGTCTTTAGTCTTAAATTGTAATGTGCATATTCAATTATCTTGGTTCATCCTTTTGAATCTCACAACTTTAACCTATTACACATAAATAACCATAATTAGTCTGAAATTCACAATTTATTAAAAAATAATAATAATTATGGATGATCTACTTATTACATCTGTTTAGAGGATTTTATGCATTATTCAATGTTAAAATATTTGTAAATAGGGCACTGGAAACAACTTTCTAGGCCCTGATCACTTCTCAAATCCTTTTCATTGGAATGTAGCCTCCAAAACTTGATCAGGATGTCAGAAATTCTATTTTTTTTTTAATGAAAATTTGTGAGTTTGAATGGTTAGGAAAATTTTAACATTTCAATCATGAGAAATATCAAGAGTGAGTTTCAGGGACTGTTTTGAAGAAAGGGATTTACTAAATGGACTATTTTGATAATCTACAAAAGTCAAGGACTAAATTGAAAGACAAATTAGAGCTAGGGACTATTATGTAATTTTTCCTGTTATATATGATTAAATAAAACATACAGACTTTCTTTCTCCTTACCATTTTTCGTTTGACTTGTAATAATATGACGCCCCCATCATAGCACCATATATCATTTGCACCGGGATGCGAATAACCATAAATCTTTTTCTTGTGCATCCCAAGGAAAATGATCTACAATTCTATGATGGGGGCATTTGCCAGAGGTGAGTGTCAAATTATCATGGTTCTTTTCGTTTAGGATTTTTCGGAGCTCTCCAACAAGCCTTAAGAATAAAGAGAGTGTCTTTCTCACTACCATTTTCAATCTATGTTTCATTGGAGCTCCCCAACAGTCTTAAAAACAATGTTTTAGTATGAGTAAAAGTTAGAGTTTGGAATTTAAAGACGACTCCCATGAGGCATGAGTTGCACCATTTTCGAACATAATAGGTTTCATTTTTTTTACTTTGTTGGTAAGGATTAGTTATTAGTAGAAAAGGCGAGTTCAATGGATTTTGAACCCAGGTTCTGATATTACACTCCACAAGTGTTACAGACTTAGCCAATTAATTGGGACCTTTCATAGAATATTAAAATTAGTAAATAATCAAATTTCTAAAATTTAAGTCCAGCTTAATTGGAGAACTCATCAGATAGAGTTGATGAAATGAGTCAATTTTTATTTTTTTTGAAATGCATACAATATAAAATAATGAAATGTAATTCAAAAAACTAAAAATAAAATATAACTTTATTGTCTAATATTTTAATTGAAAAAAAAATGCAACCTCAAGAACAAAATTAAAATCGTCCATCTTATTTTAGAACTAATTATTGTTATTTATGTGTAATAGAAAATATTTACAAAGTTTCAAGGCGAATAAGAAAAATCCGAACTTACCATTGTAATTCAGGGTCCAAAACAAGACAGTGGACCAAAATTCAAGTTAATTGAGCAAAATTATATCGCGACGCCATGGTCAACGGCAATGACGAGGTCAACTCAAAAGGTCAAGCCTTGAAATTCATATTAAAGCTTGGCGGCTGAAAGACATTCGTATTGAAGTAGGACTTTGGTATTTTTGTAATCACGAAATATTTTCGAAATCCTAATTACCTTAGAAATCCTAATCCGATCTCTATAAATAAGATACCAGACTAAAGGGCATATATCTTTCATCTCCCTAGAGATCAACTTCTCTTTTTCTATTATTTTAGTTTTAAGCTTTTATATTTTTCTTTCTCAGTTTATAGAAGTTTGTAAGGAGACTCTACCGGTTCAAGTCAATAAGTAATAATGATCTTTTCTTTCTTTTACTCTCCCCTCTCTTATATGTTATCTTTATTTTATATTTACTTTGTTGGTCTTGCGATGATTATTGGCTAACTTCTCCATTAGATCGTTGAGGAAGTTGGAGCAAGACTTTGTCAGTATTTTAATTGTTCTCGTAATTATTTCATAATTTTATTGTGATAGTGTTAGGTATTTATTATTAGGTTAAATATTAAATATTTCTCAAAGTTTTGATGGTTCATTTTTTGATTAGTTCAAGAACAACCATGCTTTACAGAAAACGATTAGTACTTATATAATAATCTCAACTTAATTTATTGCATATTTTGATCTCGTTTTTATTATGACTGTTTGATTTTTTCATCCACAAACATTTAGTTTTATTTAGTGGATCGAGATAAATACATAACCAGAATTCATTGATAAAGCTTATGAAGGTGAATCCATCTGATCTGCACTTCTCTATCATATTTTTAAGTTTTTATTTTAGTAGTTTATTTCAGATAAAGCTCTTTTGAAAATTGTTTTTAATTAGTTACATAAATTTGAATTGGATTGCAAGTAAAAAATACTTTGGATTAATGTTGTCTCTGTTGTTCAACCCTTACTTGCCAAGGTTTTCTTTTGTTCTTTATTTTATCATAATGTACAACTTAAACAAATTGGAGCCGTTGCGGGGGATAACGGTGTAATCCATTTATTTGAAAATTTGATTCTATTTTTTGTCAATAAAAATTTTTATTTTAGAAAAATTAAAAAAAAAATACCACTGGATTCCTGGATCCAGTATGAAGAAAATTGTAAAATTTGAGCCAATTTCATCAGAATTTTTCTGTGGCATTTAAGTCAATTGTAACAATGTGGTCAAACCTCGAGATCCGTACTTCAAAATTTTGTAGAATCTTTTTTCAGACTTCTGGATTCTAATGAGCACATTAGTTTTCTAAAATTCTAATTTTGATATTTCTTCTATTTTCTATCGAAGGATTCGACGAGGAACAATGTGGTTGGAAAATTTTATTCCGCCACCCAGATCTAATTCTTTAACGAAGAACCAAAAATTTATTTCTGTTTAAAGTAGAATTATATTAAGATTTTCCTTTTAGAAAATTTTACTTTATTTTCATAATTTCATTTTAATTATTCTGAGAAGACTTGAACTATAATAGAATTAAGGAAAAACGATAGTGGGACGTAACTATCTCGGCTCCTCGGATTCATACACCGAGTTTGGTGTCAGCGGACCGAGTTAACTCAACTCGATCATTGCTCGTCTAAAATGAGAGGTAAAACTCAAAACCCCCGCGCAACTCTTACTAGTGGGTTTCTGTATTGAATATGAGTAAGTTAATTGAATACTTACGATTGCACATTAGTAAAAAACGGCACCCTTACGAGGATGGCACGAACAAGATAAGAATCAGATTTCATCACCAATCTCTTTCCCTGTTAGAAAATTAATTCACACAAGTCCAATTTAATTAAAATCTTATTAGACTTAACCATAGGTCCTATCGAGCTTAATAGGCAAAGCTAGCTGGAGTTGTACCAATTGCTCTTCTTGATCAAATTCAATGCCTAAGTGCAATCCTGTCCCTACTGTACCCTACTGTACTAGGGGGATAAACTTCATCTATTCTAGAGGAAGATGTGATTTAAGATTGTCTTTGGTCAGCATTGTGCACCACTTTTCATTTGGGGATTAAACTAGCTGATTTTGATTTCAAAGAACTGGGTTGGAGGCTCAAACTCTCCCTTTGAAATAGTTAGGAGCCGTTTAGTTTAATAGGTACACATAAAGCATTGTGTGAATTTCTTCCTATTTTTGTGTGAGTTCGTAGTGTATATAAAAGTAGATACAGAACCTTAAGTAGATTTACATCATTTTGGAGTTTAGGAGAGAATCATGGACCCCATGTGTTCTTTGTGATAATTATGGTCATTCTCTCGAGTATTGTCCAAGTCTGCTCATGGTCCGTGCTAGGTGTAATTCTCAAAATTCTTATTGGATGCCGACATATAGTTCGTTCGACCAATCATACCATGTAGATAACTGGTTTCTCTCGGATACCATACCTAGTTAGAATAAGTTCACTTAGGGTAGTCGTTTTGGTAACCATGGTGATTTTTATATACACGACACCTCGATGATGAATCCAACCATAAAGCCCCAATAATCCTATGATTCTCAACAATTTTTCAATTATAGAGCTATAGAGCCTGAGTAAACATCCACTCATTTATATTTGTCTTCTTCTCAATTTTTTTCATTAGAGTTTTGGATGACTGAGTCTCTAAAACAACAATAACAACAGCTCAATCAACTACAATAGGACATGGGTCAAACCTTAATCAACTTAGAGAAAATTGATTAACTAATCTTAGAAATTCCACCATTCTTTTAAAATAACCTTAGTGACTAGCTTCACCCTTTTGAGGATTTCGATGATTGTTTATCAACAACTGATAATTTTGTCTAAATTACATTTCAAATACAAATTAATGAGATTACAATTCCACTCAAAGTAATGATGGAAGTCCAACTAGGTCCACTCACTATACCCTTAGAAGAAAAAAAGAATTATCAATTTTAAAATGAGATAATCCCCGAGAGTCAAGTTGTGTTTTAAATTCCCAATGAGTAAGTTGATTGTACAAATTTGACAAAGAGAATTGATCCACCATTAGAGGAGACTGTTGTCCAAGAGGAATCAAGTTTCACTCTTACTTGTTAGTCATACCAATTTCGACCACTCCCAATCCCACTTTGTATCCCATCCAACCTATCATTTCGTAAGGGTGTAAAGACTTTGCTTGTCTTACACTTCCATTCTTTTTGGGAATACAATGATTGAAAACTATTTTGAAAAGGTAATTACTCTAAGAATTGAGGACAAACGAGGGATGTTGATCATTTTAAAAAATCATTTTTGTATCCTAACGATGATCCAAATCTATTTGCCTATCATTTGGAGTAGTAAAAAGTCGATCGTTGTGTCCGTCAAATTAGATGTTAGGAAAATTCCTAGAAATCAGATCTTTTGATAGGTCCGACTGAGGACGTTAAACTTAGTACTACTTAGGAGACAACCCATGTGTTTTATTTGTTTTTAGTAGTATAGTTAGGATTTCTTTTCTTGTATTTTTAAATTTCATGTATACCTTAATCTCTATCTCTATCTCTTTTTCCCCATGCCAACTCTCAATTAAAGTAATTAATCAGTATTATTAGAACTACAGACTAGTCAACAATTGTTGATTGAGTAGCAGAGATAAATAATGACTTACATTGAGGAAAATAAGGCACGCACAAATGCACGGGCTGCCAAGAATTCAAATTCAAATTAGAATATCTTTCTTAGATTATAATGTTTTTAATCTCTTAGTTAGGTTATTTTTTCTATTCTTAGGTAGGATATCTTTTATGCAAAATTATTTCAAAAATTATCATTGTTATAACTTCTAATTTTTTCAAATTAATTGTAACAAGAGTTTGCAAATTAATGCCCAATTCGTTTCAAGTATGATTTAACAATTTATTTTTCTTTTCCTTACTGCTTGTATATTGAGGACAATATTTTATTTAGATTTGGGGGTATTAGGTTAGCTTATAATTGCATTGCATTTCATTGCTAGATTATTTTCATGTTTATTTTATTACTAGTTTAGTTTCATGTTTTAAAAAAATATATATATATATTTAACACTTGCAAAATATTTTCTTCAAACTCTTTCAATGTATTGTTTACATATGAATTTCAAATCTCAGGATCATGTCCTAATTTTTTATCATAAGTTCTTTTTGGTTATTTCTCATTAAGAAAATAAAAAAATACTTTAAAAATTCATGACACTTCTGATTGAGTAAAAATAAAATTTTATAGAACAAGTATTGACCATCTTCTCTGTCTAGATTGTTAAGGGACACCGAATTTAGTGAACTATGATTTCCTTGTCCTTTGGTTGGCAGGTTAGAAGAAAACAGAATTGGATTTAGTATAACCTAGATAACAACCATAAGATTATATTAGGTATCTTAAAAATGGCTATCTATTATTTGAAAAAAAAAATAGCACAAAAAAATGGTGATGTGTGAAAAAGTTGAAAAATAAGGCAGAAAGATGTGAAAAAAGACCAAATGAAAGAAAAAATGCTTAAGTTAAAAATGTGCAAAAAGAAAAGAGTCCAATATAACCAAATAAAGTAGGTTTAGTAGAGTGAAAGCTGTCAGTAGTAAAAACATGAGTAAACTGGAATATCATAGATAAAGCTTTTTAGAGGTATTAAAATGAACATCCACATCTTTCACAATCCCCAATATGATGCTTAATTTCAAGTTAGAACTTAGGTAGAACCAACCATTCTTAACAGTTATGAGGTGAAATCTTGTTCTTGAAAAGATGTTGCTTTTTAAAAGAAAAATCAGAAAAAAATGCATAAGCATTCAAGTTATCTTTGAAATTTTTTAAAGTGAGGAATAAAAATTAGAATTTGCTCAAACGTAAAGGATCTTTGATTGACTTGTGAAATATCGTTATGTTCACCTTACACACTATGATTTTGACTTTGATATTTTTATAAAGTGTTAGAATTTTGTGGGTATATTCACTACCAACCCTTATGAGTCAAACTCGTCCGCTAGGATTAACTTAGGGGTTTAAGGGCTTGCTTCATTCGCTAAATGCAGTCATGTAACCTACGAAAGTAGTTTGTACTTTAATTTTTATTTTATTTTTTCTCAGGACTAGTAAAATCTAGGTTTAGGGGTGTGATCAAGGTCTAGAAAGTCATTTTTAGAGCTCTTATTACATGAACTTTAAGGATAAATTGCATACTAAATCCCCTAATTAACATTATGCATGGTTAGTTCATATTTATTATTGATTTTAATTTAATTATGTATTTCAGAACTAATTATTATTGTTTACGTGTAATAAGAAATATTCATAAAGTTCAAGGCGAATCACAAAAATTCAAAGTTACTACTGTGATCCAGGATCTAAAATGAGATCGTGGACCAAAATTCAAGTCAATTGAACAAAATTATACCACAACACCATGGTCAATGATGGCGGCACGGTAAACGTAGAAAGTCAAGCATTGAAATTTGTATTAAAGCTTGATGACTGAAAGATATTAGTATTGAAGTAGGCTTTGTTATTTTTGTAATCACGAAATATTTTGAAACCCTAATTATCCTAGAAACCTTAATTATGTCTCTATAAATAATAGACTAGACTAAAGGACATATCATTTCTCATCTCCCTGGAGATCAACTTCTCTTTTTCTATCATTTTAAGTTTTAGGTTTTTATATTTTTCTTTCTTAATTTTACAGAAGTTTGTATGGAGACTCTAATGGTTTTAAGTCAAGAAGCAATAAAGATCTTTTATTTATTTTACTCTTTTATCTCTTATATGTTATCTTTATTTTATTTTTACTTTGTTATTCTTACGATAATTATTAGCTAACTTCTCTATTAGATCGGTTGAAGAAGTTGGAACAAGACTTTGTCAATGATTTTAATGTTTTCGTAATTACTTCATAGTTTTATTGTGATAGTGTTAGGTATTTATTATTAGGTTAAACATTGAATGTTTCTAAAAGTTTTGATGGTTTATTTTTTGATTAGTTCAAGAAGAACTATGTTTTATAAAGAACAGTTAATGCTTATCTAATAATCTTGACTTAATTTATCGCATACTTTTGATCTCATTTATATTATAACTGTTTGATTTTTTGATCCCTAAACATTAGTTTTGTTTAGTGGATCGAGATAAATAGAGAACTAGAAATCATTGATAAAGCCTGTGAAAGTGGATCTAATTGATTTACACTGCATAGTATTTTAAATCTTTTTAGTTTAGTACTTTGTTTTAGATAATTTCTCTCGAAAACTATTTTTAATCATTTACATAAAGTTGAATTGGATTGGAAGTAAAAATACTTTGGATTAATGTTGTCTCCGTGGTTCGACCCCTTGCTTGTCAAGGTTTTCTTTTGTTCTTTATTTTATCATCATCTATAACTCGATCTGTTACCTTTTGGGAGAATGTCAATAAAAATAGGAACTGAATTATTTTATGATTGAATGCCAATTACAAATCCATAGTTAATGACATATTTGATTAACAAGGTTGGTTTGGTCAAGTGAAATTAAATGCTAATATCCTAGTACTATATTTTATATACAATATGGTATACATAATCATTTTTTTGGTTAATGAAATATTTACTTTTTTGCTGATGTGGCAACCTTAAAAGGTAAACTGCCAATTATAAAGAGATCAAGCCCAAACTCCTAACTTGTCAAAGTTAGGAGCCTGATTCACTAAAAAAGCCTATCTTTTTATATACAATATGGTATGCATAATTCATATCTCACATGCAAAGAACATTTTTGCTCCTCCAATTTATAATGAACATTGAATCCCAGTCGAGAGCAATTTCTTTGATTGAAAAATGATTTCATTAAATGATTAATCATTAAAAGAGATAACTTTCTTCCTCATGACTCTAGACCTATTTTTAGTTTTGAAAACAATACAAATATTTAAATGTTCTAGATCAATAACATTGTGTATGATGGTAAGGAATTTGTCTTTAAGGGAACATGACTTCTTCATGAAAATGACTTCTATGGAATTTAGAGTGGTAGCAATGAAGAAAATGTCAAGAAAAAAATAGTAGGATTTTAATTTTAGGGGTGGGGGCAATCACGAGAGAATAATGAGGTGGGGAAATAATTTTCCTACCCATTCCTTTGGGTGGAAAAAATGAATGTTGGGAAAAATACACAAGAAAATAGCATTCTTCATAAAAATCGTTTCATGCGCAATCATAAGTACCCTTAAATGTTTTGCTCTCAACTGAATGGGCATTCACTAATATCCATTTTTCTAAGAGTCATTGAGCTCAATTGGATTATCACTTTGGCAATCCAACATGTCAGTCCTCCATATTTCATTGAACAACACAGATCCAATATAATAATAATAATAAAAAAGCTAGATCCAAGGTTTTGAAAATGGATTGGTACCGAACTCACAAAATTACAATTAAATTTCAATGGTAAAAGTTTACTTTGAAAAATAAAAAATTAAACTTCATAGAATTATGTCCTTTAAAACCCTCTGACTATGGCATCGGATCATGTATTTGGATACCACAAGGTGAACTCTATGACCATTAGTATGATTTGAATACATTCTAATTTAGTAAGACTACCTGGTTATAAAATTAAATAAAATTTAAAGATATAAAAATAACTTTTTATAATAATTAACAAAAGATAGAGAGAAGACCAATAGCATTACCACATATAAATAAGAATAATAAATGATAAACATAGAGATAATACATCAAAGTAAGTCATCATATGCTCACAATATCATTGGAGCAGTTGATCATTTATTTCAAGATTCACATTACAACAAACAAACACACAACCCCTAAAGGGACATGCTGGCCCAGTCGTCTTCATAGCCTACTTTCTTCTTCTTCTTCTTCTTCTTCTTCATGCTCCTCTTCTTTTGTCCAAGTGCTGTCATCATAGCTCCAAGGAGGTGACGTGAGTTTGTCACAATTATCAACTTCAAGTTGTCTTAAGAATGGCATTGCCTTTTTCATCCTAAGCCAATCTACCTTCAAGTTTGGTATATCAGTCAAGATTAAGTTCTCTAATTCCCAAACCACATTTTCAACACCAAAGAACTTTGTACTCATTCCAGTAATGTTTCCATTAATAATACGAAGTCGTTGTAAATTTGGAAGAGTGGTCGGATTGACCCATGTTGCTATAGTTTCTCCTGGATAATCTATGAACACTAATATTTGAAGCTTCTGAAGAGGAAGAATCTCATAATCAACTTTCCCAATGATTTGCTGCTCACTTATCCCAATTTTGAATTGCATTACTAATTCCTCCAATTGTTTGAGCTCAGATAAGATTTTCAGCTCCTCTTCTTTTAAATGATCTTCTGAATCGATGATAATCTCGAGTTCTCTGAGTAGCGTCAACGTTTTCAAGTCAGAAAGGTGACACCCATCTTCAACATTGGAATTTGCAGGCCTAAACCCCAAAAGTACTTGGAGGTTTGCTAGATTTCTAACCTCTCTGGGTAGATACTCTATTTGTTCACATTCAATTAAAAGTAGCCTGCTTAGTTTCTCCAAAGTTGTCACTTGTCTAGGAAGCCATTTTAAATTATCACACTCACGTAGAACAAGAGTTTGAAGGTTTTGAAGATTTTCTATAGAATCCGGGAGTTCATCCAAACATGACCTTACTATTGTGAGACAAATTAGATGTGATAAAGATCCAATCTCACTCCACCAATTCACCTTGGAAGGGACATTTTCCGAAATGTTGTCAGTGATGAAACTAACTTGTAAAACCCTCAACCATTTTAATTGCGGTAATTTGGGTCCAACATTTGATGCAAACTCCTCTTCATACAAATCAATCCCGATCATTGTCCGCAACAATTGGGAATTAATTTGATCAATCTTCGAATTCTCAATATGTAGTCGGCGTGAATCATTTGTACAAGTTAGCATGCCCCTGTCATCCAATCCCCAAAAATTTTCTTCCTTGGCAATCTTTATAATCATGTCGCGCACCAGATCATGGACTCTACATTTTAAAAACCTTTCCCCAAACACACTCTTCTGAAAACCTATTATTAAACTACGACAGATTAATTCATTAACATATTCAAATCCAATCTCCTGTGCAGTCTTTCCATCCCTTTGTCGAACAAAGCCCTCGCCGATCCACCACCAAACTATATCAAAAATATTTATCTCATAATCTTCTGGGAATGCTGCGAAATACAACATACAAGGCTTCAAATGTTTAGGAAGCTCTTCATAACTTAAGTGTAGTGGAGAAAAAATCAACTCATCTTGGACCGCCAACGTTTGCTTTAGATGCATAGATATTCGTTTCCATTCGTGGACAGAATCCCCCTTCCCTAACATCACCCCACCAACGACTCTGATTGCCAAAGGAAGCCCTTTACATTGAGAAACTATCTCCTTGCCGATGTGCTCTATTTTTGGATTTGGACATTGACCTCCATTGTTTGCAAATGCTATTTTGGCGAATAATGACCAATCATCTCCATTGGAAAGAACTTTTGGACGATGTATGTGCTTCTCAATGGCCCCCATTGATCGTGCGATTACCTCATTCCTTGTCGTAACAATAACACAACCACCCCTGTTTGTATGAGACAAAGTGGACTTCAAGCTCTCCCACCATGACCCTTCATCTATTCTCCAAACATCATCCAAGATAATCAAGTACCTCGACCCATCCAACTGTTTACGTAGTTCTTCCAATAGACCACCGATATCAATATCTGATAAATTCTTGTCCACATTCAGTTTTCTTAAAAGATTTTTGATTAATTCATCATATTTGATGGTCTGGGAAACTGTCGCAAGCGAGATACATTCGAAGGAATCTTTCAATTGAAGATCATTCATTATCCTTTGAGCAAGGGTCGTTTTGCCTATTCCGCCCATCCCCACAATCCCAATGACCCTCATGGGTCCACTTACATCCATGACCCATTGCTTAATTTTCCTTGCATCATCTTCTAGACCTACTATTTCAGTATCATTCACCATGATTGGATATCTTATTGGTCGACTAGCTCTGGCACGTTCATCATTCGGAAGACTGACTGTTGAAGGCAAGTACGTTTTCATCTTCTCTCTAAGATCTCCTATTTCTTGATTTATTTCACTCAATCTCTTTCCCATTTGATAACGATGTTTCAATAATGAAAGAGAGAAGTACCGCATGAACTTGTATTTCTGTCTTCGTCTTTGTCGTCGTCTTAGAAATAACTCACAATCTTCTGTAATGTCCTCAGCTTCATATAGTAATTCTGTTAGATCCCTTGCAACAGTCTTTAGAGGTCCCTTTCGATCATTTATCCTCACGCTATTTGTGACTTCGAGGAAGCTTTGCATGTGAGGAAGCTCCTTTTGCATTTTCTTGAATTGTTTGTGGAATTCAAGCACTTTGCATCCTTCTTTTAAGAGACTTTCAAGCAATTTTTCTACTAGAACACTGACAACTGCTTCCACCATTTTCCTATAAAAAATTTCTCTGTGTAAGACAACAATACAAGTGTACAGTTTTGTAAGTAAAGTTTAAAGTTTCTCTGTGTAATTACAACAATACATGTGTACAATTTTGTTGACCTCAATGTATGTGTACTTGTTATCTTTTCTATATTTACCTCTCATCATCCATGATTTTCACCATTCATAAAATTTCTCTCTTGAAGCAAAAATAAAATCGAAAAAAAGAAAATAATTTTAAAATCAAGAAACAGTGGACGGTAGAAAGAGAGAGAGCGAACATAGTACATGTTATGTGATAGAGGGAGAGAGAGGGTATGGGCTCTTGTGATACAATTTGAGGGGTGGGAGGATGTAATTAAATTAAACTTTACGAAAGATCCTTTATTAAATCTATGCAAAACTAATAGTTGTATTGTGCTTGGCCAAAGATGTTTGCCATTTTGGCGTGGCGTCTTTTTCATGTTGTCTTGGATGATATAAAGCATTTAACTCTGGTTTACAATTATTTATGACAGTTTCTATTGGCATTCCAACTTTTACTTATTACACTCCAATTTCTTAAATTAAAACACACTTTTCAAACATAACAGAGCTTTGGCTCAAATTATAATTCAATAGTACCAAATATTATAACACATTCAAACAATTTCAGTTGTTTACAATGAGAGCTTCTATTAACATCCCAACCCAACTTTTACTTACTATCAACCATACACTTATCTTTTTATTTTTAATTGGAGTATAATAAGTAAAAGTTGGGGTACAAATAGTGTCTCTTATCTATTCGTGTATATTTATGTAAAATAGTTTATAAATGTTTTTTATGAAATAGGGAAGATTAGAATATGTTTAATCATAAATTCATATTTTATTTTGATAATAAATATTAAAATTCTAACAAAATTAATTATTTTAATTAAAATATACAAAATCCCCATTGATTCGATCGAGTTTTACCAAGTTGGATGAGATTTTCAAAATATCGTCTGAATGATATCGAGATGACTTGGGCAAGTTATCTCAGTCTCGAATGAGATTTGAAACCATGCTAAGGAGGAGGTTTGAGAATCTGTATTATTGGTTAGAGTATTAGATGTGAAGCATTGTAATAAGGTGTACAATGATACACCGAATCATATCTATGAAGATTTATGGAGATTTAAACATGGTAGATTAATTAGAGATTTGAATTGATTGTGGTTATCTAATTTGTTAGAGTTTGTTTCTAGTTTCTATATAAATCCTAGTTGGTTCATGTAATCATCATCAAGAATAAATCAAATATTTGCATTTCACATGGTATGAGAGCTCAAGCTCCAATGAGCACCACGTTCTTGATGCGCCATTCTTTCGTCGATAGAATCCCATTCATCTATTTCATGGAATTGCATATTTTTTTTATATTTCATAAAACATCACATGAGCACTCAAAACTTCTATCGTCCAAATCCCTACATCGACACATCAAAAGATCACCTATTCTTGTTCAGATTTTTCTTCAAATATTTACTATTAAAGACGTACACATGCAAATCTAAAATCAAAAGAAGGAAATTTGTTTTCTGATTCCACACGAATCAACAAGATCAGATATATGACTCCTCCCTGAAGATCATCCAAGCATTACCTCAACAAACATTTCTTAAAGGTTACTTGTTGGAGATAAACCCACCTCTTAAGATTCCCGACATTTTAGATTTGCCAAGTCCAGGAAGAAAAAGAAAAAATGTGAATAAAAGATCAATTCTACTTGCTGGGCAAGACATGTAACACCCTAGATTTTAAATGCGTATCTCGAGAAAATTTGTAGGTCAACAAAAAGGAGATTGTTTTAAAGTTAGAATTTGACAAAACTGATTATACCATTAGATTCGCATTGAAATAGACTATAAGATCGCGAAAATCAAAGTTCAAGACATGGACTTCTCAATTAAAACAAAACAAATTGAATAATGACCATTGCGTTCTTTTAACCTTATAAATACTAAAATCCTAATCCCATTGTAGTCTTTTACTTTCTGAAGTTTTTTTTATCACTAGTTGTCATCTAGTTTTATCATCGAAATCCTTTTAATTTTTACGAAGATTTTCTCAAAATTAAGAGATGAAACTCATAATAAAATGAATTTAGATTTCATAGAAAACGAATTGAATAACATAGGAAGCAAAGAGGTGGATCCAAGTTTCTTATCGTAAAGAAAACATAATTTGAGTAGTATTGTGATTTGGGTAAGGGGAGTTGTATTGGATCTTTAGCAATTCATATAAAAAAAATTAGCTAAATATTTTATTACAATTTCTTTCCCTTTTAATAAAAATTGACTTTTAGATCTACTAAAAATATAATTATGATATCAATAGAAATTTTTTGTATTCTATAGACGAATTATATCAAATAAATTTACATAAATAATTATGCTTTTGAATGTCAATATAGATTTGTGACTTAATTCTTGAATGATCATACTTGTGCATAAAGTGTGGTGAATTATATTATAATCATGCATTGCATACAATGATGAGAGCAACTTGTAATTAAAAAAAATATAAGTGATGAAATTTTGTAAAGAAGATCTCGTGTATAGAAATGACCTAACGGTTGGCCGAGTCGAGTAATTGATCGGATCATACTTAACAGTTGATCACCCTGGGTAATAGTCAATTTAGGCGTGTAGACCTTATGCATTCAATTTTTTTTTTTTTTTGCATCAGTGATTGTTTTGTAAATAAATATAATAGTAATTAACTTTGTATGAAATTTTTTAGATTTATCAAACTCACCCTTGCGATTAACATTTTTAAGTTATGTTTACCCGGGAGATTAACATAATGGGCGTGGAGAATAAATTTTAGGAAATTATTCTCTTTTATTTATTTATTTTAAGATGTAATTTATTTTTCTAAATTGGAGTAATGATTTATGCATTGACGATATTTTTAAGAAGAATTTGTTTTGATGGATCATTTGACTCTTATATTTCTGTAATTTTCATGATATCCATAGGTAAGCCTTTTACTTGAAATTTTTATCATAGGTTTCTCATTGCCTGAGAAGTTGTAAGAATTATTTTAGGAATTATCTTGATCATTTGGTATTTTAAACATATCATTGATGAAAATTTATGACTGTTTTCTGTACTGAAATACTATATTGTTGATTTTCAAACAAAATGGCATCTATTTTTATTCATATTTTTAAAATGTGTAAAACATGAAAGTTGTGGAGTTTTATATCTATTTTTACTCCGTTTTGATTTATAAATAAGAAATTCTTTTTGATAAAATGAAATTTATATGAGTTTTACACCGAATACATACCAGGATTCAGAGTAAGTAGGAATTTTTAATTAAAACTTATATTTTGATATATTCTCATTGAAAATACCATATATTGAATTATTTATTTATTATTTTCATAATCCATAACTTTTAATCTTGAACATAGACTATGAGATTAATTTATTTCGATTTATAACGAATTTTATAAATATGTTACAAATTAAAGTTTTCTGAGTTCATTGAATATTAGTAGGTTAGATAAAAAATAAAAATAAAAAAAAAGATTTTATCATATTTGGAAGTGTTTAGTACTTTTATAAGTCATGAATATATTTTAAATTATTTATATATTTCTCAAAGTTTCCAAATTGATATTATGAATGTTGATATGAATTTTCTGTACCAATTTATAATTTTTTAAAGTTGTAGGTATCTCACAACTAATTAGCTGTTAGAGATTAATATGTTTTTTTTCTCTTTATTTATATATTCATTTGACTTTAATCTAATTAATATTTTTAAATTAAGTTAAATTCAATTAAATATCAATCACACTTGGGTTTTATATTTTTGAATTAGACCAAAATATTGAGTTGGGTCATTGGATTTGAAATTCGGGGTCTGACAAGACATCATAATGGGTATATAAACATGAATGATTTGGCTGATTTGGTGCATCTCGTATATGGCATACAACAACTCCAAAGCCTAACTTATACAGCAATCCAATCCAAAAGCATGGCAACATCTAAGTTTGAGCCCAAACATAACCCAAACACGCAAGGCCCATTATTATTAACGTAATTAGGATTCTTAATCCAATTAAGAAATAACTAGGTTTTTACTATTTTAGACTTACTATAAATAATATTTGATTTCTTTCTTCTTCTATAAATATGGAAAGACAATAATGAAAAAGGAATTCTTTTTCTCCCTTAATTTATTTTGTTCTTCATCTGTGATGTGTTTGGATTAGAGAATGAGTTTTCTTTTTGTAATTGAGGATGTTGATTCAATACCTCGAGATCTTATGAACATTGTAACCAAAGATCTTTCGTGTAACTATGTTCGAGTTTAATGTATAAAAAGGGAAGGGACCCTCCAAACCTAGCTTACCAATCAAAAAAGAAATTCAAAGAGCTTAAAAAATAATTAAGAAAGAAAAGTGAATTGATTGATATGTTTTTTTGTCATTTGAATTTTGTTCTAAGCTCCTTATATTCATAATTTTATCATAATAACTTATAAATCTTTTAAACTACTAAATCTATCTATAATATAATACCAACTTTCTAAACTTAATATAACTTAATTTGGATACTTAAAAATCATTTCTTATTATAGCCTAAAGATTAAAAACGAATTTAGGCAAAAATAGAAACTTCAAAACAAATTAGAAACTAATGAGGAATGATACTCCTAATGTAATTATGAAAATAGAAATCCTAATAAAACTAGAAAATAGAACAAATCCTACTAGAACTAGGAAACTATTTAATATTCTAACTAGAACCGTAAATGTCCTACATCACTTAAAAGCAGCTGTAGTGTGCTAAAATAAAGATTTGAGATTCTCGTTGTTTGATCGTACATAAGAAAGATGAATATTCAATTTCAGAGACTCTCTTGTGCAAAGAGGTAAGGACTCTTTTGGTGGTATCCTATAATAAGAGCAATTGACTCATCGAAGTTGACTAAACTGATCGTTTAAGGTGGTGGGAGATTCTATAAGTACCGCCATCCCCCTCTGTTTCCTCTCATATACTTCCTAGTTGGGACTCTTAATATGGTTAAGTGTCCATGAGGAACATGATTTTAAAGTGCCACTACTCATGTGGTATGCGTCGATGTGAAAGGGTTATAGGAAGTCCTATCGAAATTTGCAAAGAGACTTGATAATTTGACTTACCCATGTGGCATACTCAATTGACACCCCTGACGTGACATGTTCGGGAACCAAGATCTTCACTCCTTGGGATACATGGTTCACTCGGGATACACTTTTTATGGGGAAGTGAAATTGTGAATCCCGAGGCATGCAAATCTACGATTCCGAACATGTCACGTCAGGGGTATCGATTGATCAGTCGCATGGATGAGTCAGATTATACAGGCTCATTTGCAAATACTAAAGAGAATGAGACCTTGTGATTACTCTCATGCGCACTCAAAAATTGTGTCAGAGCGGTTTCGACAACAGGTGTTCAAGTTTGATTTGACATTGACTCAAAAATTGTGTTAGAGCGGATTAGTAATTGGTACCAAAGTGACTTCAACATTGAATAGATTTGTCATGTTCAAATGAACTCTATTGGGCCTAGAAATGGTCTTAATACAGGCTTGACTATGGGCTTGATGATTAATCTGAGCTTCTTTTGGGTCTTAGATGTTCTCTGCGAAGACTCAATTGTGACTCAATCCTTGACCAAGTTTGGAGTTTGTTAGTCAACAAGCCATTTTGTGTGTAACCACAGGACTTGATTCAATTTGGGCCAAGTCAACAAGCATGGTCTTGACTAAATGACTAGAAAATAAGAGATTGATTAGGCCAACTTTGTCTACAAGGGCCTGCAGCATGGTTAGTGAGAAGATATGACGGAGACCACGACAATGGTGGTTTAGGAGTTGTGAGAAGAATGTAAATCGTCCACTTGTTCTCAAAGGAAACCGAGCAAGAAAGTCATTGTGAAACATCCACGAAATTATTGTATCTAAGTTTGGAGATGACTCATCCAATATTTTTCAAACATCACGGCTGAGATTATGAAAACTTGTCCAAGCCAACCAATTTTGATATGTTTCCATATAAAATTACTATTTTTTTAACTAATTAATGTAAGTATTTAAACTTTAGAGTCTATACAAGTAAAGGGCCATGGGGCTATCAAAGGGAAAGAAACAATTGACCAATGTCAAAACAAAATGTACCGGCGGAGTTAGTTTGTATTCTTGCAGAAGATCTCAAGTCTACTTTTACTAATAAAAAAAAAAAAGGGAAATTCGACATATTTTTGCAAATAAGTCATGACAACTATATTATAGACTACTTGATCTGTATATTTATTGATTGAATCGAGAGAAGTATATTAAATATGGTTCATTAGCAAGAGAGGTAAGTAAAAAAAATTTCAATCAAGAGACGTATGTTAAATATAACCACTTACAAGAATAATAATCATATATTATTACCTGCACTGATTCAGACTTTTCCCTGAAGTTTAAAATCTTAGACACAATAACAATAATAATCTCTTTTTTTGAGAGAGAGGGTTTTGGTTAGTACCTATTTCACAGTCGCCTATGGATTAGGGTTTCTTCTGAACAGGAGAGATGCAGAGAGGAAAGATGAGATGAGAAAAGCTTTGATGACTTTTGAGTGGGGATGGTATCTTTCAACTTAATTATTCAAATGTGCCTCCACCTAATACAGGTGGAGGTAAGTATATTCAAATGTGACAAGTCATTTTTATTTTCAATGGAGAGAAGTATATTCAAATGTGACAAGTCATTTTTATTTTCAATGGAGAGAAGTATATTCAAATGTGACAACTCATTTTTATTTTCAATGGAGAGAAGTATATTAAATATGGTTCATTATCAAGAGAGGTAAGTAAAAAATTTCCCAAAAAATAAAGAAAAAAAAAGAAAACAACATATGCTTATATTAACTAATCAAATAATCCAACGGTTAGAATTTAATGCAAATCCCTATGATAATTATCTGAAGAAAAACTACCAACCGTTGAATTTTGATCTTGTGTTATTTCTTGCGTTCATTAAAACAAGGAAATGAAAACAAATGATAAAAACCATTATACAAATGGAAAGAAAATATAACTACTTACAAGAATTTTGGTAATTTATATCTTCTCCTTCTCTTCTCTTCTCTCTTATTGTGGGATTAGTTACCTGCAACGATTCAGACATTTCCCACAAGTTTAAAATCTTAAACACAATAATAATAATAATAATATATTTTTTTTAAGAGAGAGGACTCTGGTTCATACCTGTTTCGCCGTCGCCTGTGGATTAGGGTTTCTTCTGAATGGGAGAGATGCAGAGAGCAAAGATGAGATGAGAAATGAGAAAAGCTTTGATGACTTTTGAGTGGGGATGGTATCTTTCAACTTAATTATTCAAATGTGCCTCCACCTAATACAGAGACTACTGGTGTTTACTAAACTAAAATAATATGAACAAAGACCAGCTAGAAGGATATTAATATAAATATCATCTTATTGAAAGATGAGCAATCTTATAGAATTATAATTGAAGCAGGCGAGGAATCTTATTGAAAGATGAGATGAGAAAAGCTTTGATGACTTTACAAAAGATGCTGTTTTAAACGATCTCTACCGTTAAATCTATGCAGATCTAACGGTTGTATTGTGTTTGGTGAAAGATGTCGGCGATTTTGACCTTACTTCTCCTTCGCATTGTCCCGGACGATATAAAGCATTGAACTACGTTTACAATTATTTATGAGAGATTCTATTGGCATCCCAACTTTGCCTTATTACACTCCAATTTTCCAGAAATTTAAAATCTTAAATACAATAATAAATATTTTTTTTTATAATAATAATAGTTCCAAGAAAATCTTGTTCGATTTCAGCCTCCAAACAAGGTATTAGAGGAGGGCATTTCAGTCAAAATGCCACTTTTATCATTTCCATACCATAATTCTTTGTTTTTTCTTGTTAGGAGGAGAAAAGAAAATACAAAATTGATGGAATTTCCTAGAACTTCCAAAATTAGTGGTAATATTAACACCATACAAAATTAGTGGGTTTGGGTCAAGTCTAATTGGACTTGAGTTATAATAGTGCCAATCTGTCTAACCCAATTATTAAATGGGTTAGATTCGGGTTAGGATCATCAACCCGTTTACCTTGTTTTGACACGTTTAGTTGCCATTAACGTGTAGTTTTAAATATATTAACAATTATTTAAGAATTTTGTGAGTTATATTTTTTTTACAATAATTTCTTAAAACTTTTTTATAATACATTTTATTTTTTTAATTCTATAAAATATAAAAGGTGTCTTAAGATATTTTTCAAATAATTAATAATTAAACTTTTAGTTTAGGAGAGAAAAAATATTTTTCTTAGTAGATTATTTATTTATATTTATATATTTTTAAATTTATTTTTTCATTGACATCTATAGGCATGTAGTGTTCGATTCCTAATATGTTGATCAAAGTGGGCAAAACGACCCTTATTAAGTGTAATATGTTGCAGAAATGCCTATTATATTGATTCCTTTGTTATAGTACTTTTTATCCCTATTGTCTATTTTAATAGTGTAATGGTATGTTAGACCTGTCATGATAAATAACTAACAACAACTCGTTTTGAAAAATTGATTTTTTTCTGTTTTGAAAATTCGAGTGTTTTAAATTTAGATCTTCTTAATCCTTTTATAATGGACTAATTCAGAACTTTCCCAAAAGTTTGAAATCTTATATACAATATAATTTTTTATAATAATAGTTCCTAAAAACCCTTCTTCTATTTCAGCCTCCAAACAAGGTATTGGAGGAAGGCATTTCAGTCCAAATGCTAGTTTTGTCATTTCCACACCTTAATTCTTCATTCCTTTCTTGTTGGAGGAGAAAAGAAATTACAAAATTGATGGAATAAAGTGTATAAGGTGTACCTTATATGCTTGCCTTGGTCGCATTCGACACGACTAGTATTTCTTTGCCTTAATGGGTGGCTATTTTTTATTATTCCACTTTAATAAAGGTCCTCATGATATAACATGCTTTTGTTAGTGTTGAACTTCTTAGAAACAATTAATCCTTTATTCCCTCTCTCTCTCTCTCTCTCTCTCTCTCATATTTCCTAGTATTTATTTGTTTCCTCAATTTTAGACTAAGTGAAAGTGAGGAATTTCCCTATTATTCCTAATATTATTCTTAAACCATCATGCCATCAACCCATTACCCATGCATGCCTTGATTTAATTAAAGCTACTTATTACGAATTAAATTCCGTTGGGCAGAAGGATGTCAGTTTGGTCTTTCGAAAGGGGAGTTTTCCCATAAGGGCATAAATGATTTAGGTCAAATTTAAGTTTGCCCATCGAATTTCTCCCATCCTCCATTAATTTGACGGTTTTAGCCTGTCAAAAAAAAAAATTGACAACAAAAATTTTGACAGCCTTAGACCGTCAAGTATGGCCTTTTTCATGTCGTGACATCCTTTGTCTTACTGCAGCTGCTAGTAAATATTTGAGATTTCTTGTTGTCTTTCCAGGCCCATGACAAACCCCGCAACGACATTTTCACCTCTTTTTGAAAGCCCTTTATTTTTCTCTAACCTCAAGTTTCTTTCTCCTTCGACATACAAAACCCAAGCATGGTCATGTAGTATAGATTTGGCAATTATATATATAGTTGAGTGGGGCGATAATTCAATTACTTTCAGATAAATTTGGGAAAATTTGAATGGAGAATAGGTGGGAAAAAAACATCAAGGGAAGTATAGATAAATTAATAAATAAATAAATAATAAAAATCGCTAGCTTTTGAAAAATTGTTGATTTTTTACAATAAAAAAAAAGAGCAAATTTTTTTTACTTGGTTGTTAATTATTGATATCTTCAAGACCCCCTTTACAATGAATTTTTCAGAAATCTCTTGAAAATTTTGTGATTATGAGCTCAACAATAAAATGAGACTTTTGATACGAAATTTCAGGCAGAAAAAATACGAGTTTTCCACGTAAGGTTGAAGACAACATTGAACTGGTGAAAAGTAATTTTAGAGTAACGATTTTTTGACTCCCCCACGTGGCATACTCAAAATACTCTCTTGATGTGGCATGTGCTCGAACCATAGATATATATATTTTTTTCTTTGGGTACAAAACTGCACATATTTATGGGGATGTGGAGATGAGTATCCCAAGGCATAAGATCTATGGTTCTAGCACATGCCATGTTAGGAGAGTATTTTGGGTATGCCACGTGGGGGAGTCAGATTATCACGACTCATAATTTTAACATGTGTAATGACCTCTTAACTTAACTTTGACAAACTAACTCAAACTCATTGATGTGGCATGTGCAAGAACCACAGATTTTTCCCTCGGGATACACAACTCACATCCCCATAAACAATGTATAAATTGTTGATATATATATTACAAGCACTAATACCTGAAACAAAATAGCTTAAACTTCAAATTTCGTTATTTCAACTAAAAGTTCAGTGTACTAGTTCGATAAAGGAGAAGGAATATGGCAGCAGCTAATGTTGTCTGATTATTAAATAAATAATTTATTTATTTATTAATTTATTTTTATTCCAACTCATTCTAAATTCTTGTTTTTTTTATTATCTTATCATGGGTATCGCCAACCTCTGGGTGAGACTAATCCCATGTGTCACACGCACCGCCCCCTTGGAAAGTCCTACATGCAACTGGTTCTAAATACTTACTTTACTACTTTCCTGTGAACCTTGGCCTTCTTAGTGAGTCTGCAGCTATGATTCTATACGAGCTCTAATATGTCCATTAGTATAACTTATGTCAGTGAGCGTGCCAAAATGCTTTCATAATATAGGTTTCATATTTGAAGTATTTTCTTACCACATATTTGAGAAATCTGGTGGGGGGAGGTTGGCCATGCCAAGTAGAATTTCACTAATGCATTTGAGTTAAAAATCGATGACTAAAAGACTAGATTTTAGACATTGCTAGTATAAACATCGGTGTTTTAACCGATGTCGAAAACTTTAGTCATTACTTAAAAATCATTGTCTAAAGTCTTTTTTGTACTAGTGCTTTCTTCCGATTCCCAATCCGTCACATTTTTCGGACGAGTTTATAGAGATACTAGGTGAGATAGGGGCTTAGATTATTTAAGGTTATAATACAAAATAACAAAAAAGAAAATTAGAGTGGGGGGGTAGAAGTAGGAAGGGTGAATACAAGTAAAATAAAATTAAAGCAATACTACCTTGGTCTTCCTCTTTGGTCTTCATGACTTAGCTCCCGAAAGGCTTAAGTATGAACTTGGCCAGATTTTGGGGTCTTTGAAGCTCTCAAGAAGAGGATTTGTGACAAACTTTGGGAGGAGAGAAATTTTATTTTTTATTTTTTATTTTTATTTTGTCTTGGGAGGGTGCTCTATTTATAGGCTTTAATTTGGAGACCCTTGGGGACATAATAAACAATACATCACAAGTTCAACTTAATTATACTTAGACCACATAAAATGATCTTATTTGCCCTCCATCAAAGAGGTTTTGATGTTCATTTACACTCTTATTAGTCTTATCAATCAAGATGATCAAAAGATAAGAGTTTCAATGTCCTCCAGGTCTCTAGAGAATTCTTTGAGGGATATTATTGCCCAAAGCCTTGACAAAGATGATAATTTCAATAAAAAAAAAAAATGAAAAGGGCATGAATTTATCCACACTTAGAGGGACTTAAGGGTTAGTTACCATCTCAAGGGTTCTAACAAATTGGGGCTAAAAGTGTAAATGCTCCCTAAGTTCTAGAGAATTCTTTTGATGGATCTATGTTCCATGAACTTGATCAAAGTACTTTGATCTTTGGTGCATGGCCTAGAATTATCCACAAAAGGAGGGACTCAAGGGTCATTACCTTGCTTTGACTCCAAACAAACTAAGGTTAGGGGTAATTGACTCTTAAGAAGGTCGAAAGGATTCTACCCTTAAAGATTCACAAATTTACAAGAGAACTAAAGAAGAAAAACTAAGAGAATGATTAATGAAGGGGTAAAGAGGGTAACTTACCTCGATTGTTTCTTGGGAATAAAGGAAATAGAGTGATTAGTGAGGATTAAAGTGTAAAATACCTTAACAAATCTATAACACATGGGAGTGAGAATCAAGAAACAACATAAAATAGTTTGATCCTTACTTGAGGCATGGACCAGAGAAAATTTTCAAGGGTCCTTGGGGTACCCACAACAAGAGCAAAAATATAGAAGGCCTTGGGGTACAAGGTCAGATTTGGGCCCTCTTCGAATGGGCATGTGGCATAGATTTTTTGAGTCAAGCATTTTGGGCTCAGTCCATATAAATTGGGGTGTCTACAGCTACCTATCTTTATAAGAGTTGCTTATAATAATTACAAAGATGTAAACTTGAACCTCTGATTGTCTGAAGAACCCTGAACTAATGCATTTTTTCAATTTTATCCTAAGAAATTCAGATCACAGAAAAATTGATATAAATATTGAAAAGAATAGAAAAGAAAATGGCCTTCCCATGCTTGGACTCTAGTAGGGATTTGATTAGTTGTTCTAAGCTTCCTGGCTCATGGTTGACGTTAAATTTTTTGAAAGAAACTACTTGAAATGGAAGGTAAATTGTAAAAATGTTGAAACTTGATTATTTGGCACTATGCCAAAACGCGCCTAAAACGACTGGTAAAGACTATCGTTAATTGCGACAGTTCTTAGCAGTTGTTTAACTGACGTTTCTAATTAGATTAATTGTATGATACACCACTGTATCAAACAACTCTCTCTCTCTCTCTCACATGCAAATCTCTCGCTTTTTCTCTTTCTCTCTCTCTCTCTCTCTCTCTCACATGCAAATCTCTCGCTTTTTCTCTTTCTCTCTATCTCTCTCTCTCTCTCTCTCTCTCTCGCACGCTCTCTCTCGTTTTGCACTCTTTGTCTCTCGTCCTCGCTTTCTTTTTCTCTCGCACACTCTCTCTCTCTCTTAAAAACTCTCGATCACACTCTCTATCTTTGTATCTATCTCTCGCACGCACTCTCTCTCTACAGCATTCCAGATCTAGGGTTTGTGAACTCGCTTCCCAAATTTGTCTCAAATCTACAAATCTTAATCAGATCTAGGGTTTGTGCGCACATACACACATAAACATACACTTTCTCTCTCCACAGCTTCCTGGACCTAGGGTTCACGCACTCTCTCCCTCCACGGATTCCTAGATCTAGGGTTTGCAAAGATCACAAAGTAAAAATGAAAAAACTAAAAACTAGGGTTTATGTTCTTCGATTGGAACTCAAGATTAATAGCATCTCTCACTGCTCTTCGATTCAAACAAAAAAGAACAAAATGACTTTTCCGATTTCTTTGTTCAAGTAAGGTTTTACTCTCTTTATCTTTCGTTCCATCTTTCGAGATTTGAGATTCTTTGATCACATGAGGTTTCTACACTAATGGATCAAATTACTTTAGGGTTGTTGAATGATTTGAGTATTTTTTTTGGTAATTAGGGTTCGATTGGTTTTTGTTGGGTTATGTCTTCTATTCTTGTGTATGGAGATTTGTCGTGGATTCAAATCGAATCTTTTAATGATCAGTTAACGACCCACATGACCCGTTTAATTGGTAATGTGTGGGGTAAAATATTGGGCCTATTTGGTTTGGTTTTGAATCCGACCCGTTTAACCTCTTTGTAACCCTAAGTATATGAAGGGTAAGAGATGAAACCCAAAAGGGTGTGAGAAATATACGAGAGACAGAGAGAAATTGTAACATAATTCTTCTTTGGTTAATATAGTGAAATTGACATTTTTCGCCCGTGGACATAGGTCATTGTTGTGACCGAACCACGTATATCTTGTGTCTTGTGTGATTCTTGTGTTCTTTTTGATTTATATTTCGGATCATAGGGTTATTTTCTAATAGTTTTGTTATGGTTTGTTGAGATTTGGTAATTAGGAAAATTGAAACTTTGACCAGACACCCAATTTAAGGCTTTTTTTTTTTTTTTCAAAAAATTGTTTCGATTTATCTTACTTGAGCTAAAATTGTTTTGTTTTTTTTTCCTATTTGGGAAGTTCTAGATTATAAAGAAAAATGTTGGCAAGAAATAACATTTTTTACCTGATTTCTTTGCTCTTCAAGTGCTCAAAGAAGATTTTGTTTGAATGTATTTATATTTGATTTCAAGATTTGATATACTTTTCCACATTGGCATTAACTTAGCCTCTTGTCACATAGAGTACGTGTGGCACTCAAGTAATCCCCTAATATAACCGCACCCAAGAGTCCAAGGAGTTCCTTTGATTTCACTAAGGCACTCACATACTCAACAAAATGCTCACACACATAGAAAGGGGGATCCACCATAGGTGTGATGAGGGGAAAAAAAGGATTGAATATGTTTAGTTCATAGTTTGAATATGTTTAGTTCATAGTTTTATTCATGTCTTCAGGATGTATGTTGTCTATGTGAAGGTATGTATGTTTAGGAAAACTACATGTTTTTGTCCTTGGCAGGTATGCCAAAGAGGTACTTCAAAAGGAAATGCTTCCCCATGTTAGAGTTGAGGAATATTGTGAAACTAAGAAAGCTTATTATTTTGAGTAAGTTCTGCTTGCCCCTGTCTCTTGTTATTGTCGTGCTTTACTCTTTGTTTATGAGCAATTGAATTTTCATTTTGACATAGTGTTGTAAGCATTGGATTATTAATTGTGAAAGCATCCTATACAAGCATTCTATAATGTGGATTACATAACGGTGTTCTTGTTTTCAAGGACATATATTGATAAGAAATGCCCATTTACTGGCAATGTTTCCTTAGGGATGTCCATGGTGATTCTCTTGCTTTTGACACAAGGTTCTTTGAAGGATATTTTTATTTTTTGTTAGATCATTCTTTGAAAGCAAAACATAATGTTTTCCTTTTGGAAAGACCACTACTGAAGGAGGTGTGCATTGCTAGTTAAGGCTTTTTGATAGACTAGGTCATATGCTGCACACAAAATTTCTTGTTTTTGTTTTATTTGAACTTGAGTCAAAGCTTTGCAAATTCCCTACTACTTTAGTGTTTAGCATTTTATCTAAATTTTGTGCACGTATGCTCAAACGTTTGTTTTAGAGGAGCTGGAAAATTCTTTATTTTTGTATTTTCTATTTAAGTTGATATATGGACTTTGTTGGTTCGATTGTCAAAAAATGGTTGGATGTTTGCTTCTTGCATTGCATTGTTTACACATTCATAGGTCAAAAGAGGCATCTATTTCCCCATCACCACAGAATTAGTAAGTGTGGTAAGGTACTGAGGTGTTGTAACCACTCATGTTCTCCTGAAAACTAATACTGGAACCTAAAACACTAAAGTAGAAATGGTAAAGCCTGAAACATGAGGAGTTGAAGTCCAGGAAACTATGCTGACAGCAACTAGAACCTTTAGGAAGTTCTAATGTGGATAAGATGCACTTGGGGATTATTAGTTTCCCATAACTGTAAATGCCTTTTTTTTTGTGGTGATATATGATTTCAAGTGGTCCAAGGTGGATGACCTAGGAATGAAACAACCTATTGTGGTCTTTCCAAGGCCTCAGCTTGCAATAGTGTTTCTAGATCGCACTATAAGAAAGTATTAGCATCTTGAATTACTCAATGAATTTAGTCTAGTCTAGTTCTTAAGAGTGTAAAGCATATTAGATTAAAAGCTTTCAAATAGGGGACATTAAATGCCACAAATCTGTCATTCATCTACAAAGTTATCCATAATCTAATCCTCTGTTTTTTATTGCTTCAACTCCCTCCTACTATTGCTGTTCTCACATATCACCAATCGCAACATGGCTTTGGCTACTCTCTCTGTAGCGAATTCATCTCTTTAGGTCCATTTCTTTTTCCACTTATAATTATAATGTGTTGTTCTTAATTATTAGTATCCTAGTTAGTAATGTATGATTATAGGTGATGTGTGTTTTGTTTAATCTTTAATGGTTATTGCATATGTTTTGCTTAGTAATGAGTAATGGTAGGTTACGTTTGACAATTAACCGTGTACTGTTGAAATAGGTTATGTGAACTTGTATTCTTTGCATCACATGTGGTTATTGCATATGGTAGGTTACTGTCAATGTGTTCCCTGGGGTCATGACAGCAATGTAACAGCACCACTAAAGCATAATTATATTAAATGTTTATGTTTCCTTCTTTAATCCTTTCTTCTTAGAAGTTGATGCATTTTTTTTGTTACTTATGTTCATATGTTCTTATTTTATTTTACGGACAGGAATGCCAAGATTCTTTGTCATCCCAAACGGCATGGAGAATGTCATTGGATATCTTAAGACCAGATACAACAACAAGCCAATGTTTGTGACTGAAAATGGTGAGTAAATCAAAGTGGTAGAAAGCTAGTGATGTAGATGTGGCTACAAATATCAGGTTTGGATCGGGGTAATTTGGGTATCCAAATCATGATAAGATAAATCCATCTGATTACTTGAATTGGATTCAGATCTCATAGATAGAAACCATATCTAATATGAATAAGAGTGAAACTATTATCAATTGGGCTTGGATGGATTAGGAATCCAATTTATTGACAACCCTTGATATAGGGTTATAAATTGGAAAGCTTGGCTTTTCTTGTACTTTAGTCATTCATTAAAATCAAAGATCAAAGGTACTAATTTGGGGAATTTTTCTTTTCCGAATCAGTAAGTTTCTTTTCTTCAATTTGCAATTTTTTTTCCGGATCAAAGGTACTATTATCAATGGGATTCCTTTTTTCTATCTTTTATCCACCTTGTGTCCTATATTCTGGTCTATATTTCCCTGGTGATCCTGAAATCATGAAAGTTTGGTTACCAAAGAGGGAAAATGTGATGTTTTGTCAATTTCAAGTGATAAGATGAACACCTTGAATTGCGAATTGTAATACACTGGGGGAAAAACTTTTAGGAATGGGATCCCTATAAGAAGCATTGTGGAAATTATTATATATTTTGGGGGTTATTGACTTTTTAAAGCAGTATTCAAAAATTCTATTCTTGCACTTGTGGCTCAACTGACTTGGGCTTTCTTGCATCTGTGCATTGAGTTGTCAAAGCTGCTAATTTTTTAAGTATTCAAAATCTATTCATCAAAATGATCTATCTAAACCATTTCAAGTTCTCTGTTACCTCATTAGTAAATTAGGTGTGGTCAATGCTATGTAGATTGAACAAATATTAGAATAAAACTTGGGTAAATAAGATTCATTCATAGGGACAATCGTGATTCAAATGTTCATTCAAATTGAAAGCAAAATAGAATTCTGCAAAATAGATTTTTAAAACAGATTAGAAAATTGCAGCTAAGAAATGAAATAAAATTGAAATGAGAGCAAAAATAGATATTGAAAACAATGTAAAATGAACTTAGAGAGATCAAATTAACCTTTGCAAGTCATCCTATTGTTGAATAATTCTCATTTTTAACTCAATCCACTTAACAAATCGTTGTTCGTGAATTGGAAGATAAATTAATTAATCACTTAAAGGTAATTAAAAAAATAACAATTATGAATCCTAAACTTAGAGGAGATTATCTAACTTATATTTTGAATACATCATAAAGCATGATTAAGCTTGAACTCATCTAAGCAATAATCATCAAAGTTAGAATTGGAGATACAAAGTAGATGATCTCACCTTAAGAGGTTTCACAAGAACACATTTAAAGCAGAAATGATAGAATTAAAACAACAATATTAAGATGAACTCACTTCGGCGTCATTAACCTCTCTAAGAAAAGTTTAGCCGATCATCGCAAGGAACAAATTACAACAATAGTAAAATAAGAGAAATATGGTAGAGAAGAGAATGAGAAGAGTCGATGTTGTAATTTGATTCCTTCTTGATGATCGTTCAATAGAGTTACAAGGAAATTTAAAGAACAAGATGAAAGAAAAAAATACTATTGAGATCTCACTTCTACAAGAACTCTTTCTTTCAAAGAAAAACTAGAAAATTGCAGAGAATTAACAAAAGAAAGGGGACAAGAGGAGCATTTTCTCTAGAGATTGATGCTCTATTTATAGAGAAAAATGTGTGTAGAAGAGTCCAAAATTAGCCTCCAGTTTTTTTTGTACAAGAGGACAAAAGAGGAGAACATGAGTTAAGGATTAGGGCATTCCAAAGTGGGCCCCACTGTTTTTGCCTTGAGATTTGGACTCCAAAATGCTAATTTTCTACACAAGAAACACACG
The DNA here is from genome assembly GCF_017979445.1 of Akebia trifoliata. Classification (NCBI taxonomy): domain Eukaryota; kingdom Viridiplantae; phylum Streptophyta; class Magnoliopsida; order Ranunculales; family Lardizabalaceae; genus Akebia; species Akebia trifoliata. The sequence goes on along the minus strand of NW_028237131.1, from coordinate 232,665 downwards.
TAATCAAATTTATGAAATTATTTATGTATAATTAAGCCTAATTATCATTTAATAACATGCAACATGATGTTTCGAGGCTTATCTTGATTATTACCTTAATACAGATAAATATGGACAAAAATTAAAATAAATGTCCAGGAAACGTGCATATAATTCAGTGTTTCGAGACACTCATCAGGTGCATGCTTCTAGTTTTGCATCATATAAATTGGGATTTGGCGGTTTCTTTCTTCTCAATATAGTTTTGAGGCTTAAAAATAGTTCGGAGGTAGGACAATTTAACTGGTCCACTACATGTAGAATATATAATATTTGCTAGTACTATGTTTTCTTTCTCTAAATTAGTGTTCTTGAGAATTTTTCATAAATTCTGAATGATATCTTATAGTTACTGTCAAATGCCAATCAAATGGGCACCAACGTCTGTATTAAACATATCTTTGTAACATTACAAATCAGGAAGTTTTCTACCCCATGTTTTATTTAGTCTTGTTCAGTCACATGAGACCTTGACAGTAGATATAAGGGTAATTAGCATTGTATAGCTCTTGAAGTATTTTTCAAATTTTTTGTAAGCTTTTACGAGGGTATGTATTTTCATATTTCTTGGCATAGGTTGTCAAGACGGTTGATTTTATAAAGGCTAAAGGGGGCAAAGCAACCAAAGAACCTGGTCCTGTCAAAGGTGGCAGTACTGTAATTGCTTTTGTTGAAGATCCTGATGGTTATAAGTTTGAGCTTTTGGAAAGAGGCCCTACGCCTGAGCCTTTGTGTCAACTGATGCTTCAAGTGGGTGACCATGATCGCGCCATAAATTTCTATGAGAAGGCAAGTATATTCTGCACGTAAATCAGAAAGCTTTCTTCATTTTAATTTATATTTAAATAGTCACTATCTGTATGTTTCTGTTCTACGATTATGATTTATAGGCTTTTGGTATGGAGCTTCTTTGTAAAAGAGATAATCCTGAGTACAAGGTAACAAGGCATTTTCCTTATCAACAAGCTGGACAGAATTTCTTTGTTGATTGTTCTTTCTTTTATGTCGTCTTTATGAGTAATTTTATGGGCCTTGCTTAGTATCTCGTCTTAATATTCCTAATGAGCTTACATTTGGTATACATGTTGTTCGAGTTTACAATTGCCATGATGGGCTATGGTCCAGAAGATAAAAATGTGGTGCTGAAGTTGACATACAACTACGGGGTCATTGAGTATGATAAAGGAAAAGGTTATGCACAGCTGGATACCCTTCTTTTTCTTCCCCAATTCTTTTTTGATTTTGTTTTGTTTGTTATAAGGTGGTTGTCAATATCCTTTAATGAAAAAATAAATGTATTTTTTCTCTACACTATTATTTTTTGGTAAGCAATATTCTGGATTCATCCCATTGTTCAATGGATTGCTTTAAGATGACTTATTCCTTGTGTTGTACGATTTAACCAGATTGCGATTGGAACATATGATGTTTATAGGACTGTAGAAGCAATTAAACTTGGTGGAGGGAAGATTACACGTGAACCTGGACCATTAACTTTGTGTAGAAGCAATTATAACATTTCTTGTCTTTAACTATTTCTAAGGATTGTTTGTGCCGCTCTTAAAGGTCTGAAAATGGGTGATAAAACTCTAATTGTCCGCTGTGCCACTACCAGGTTGGTGTTATTTAATTAGGAGAGCATGGAAAAACTGAAAATTTAACTATTTCACTCTTTTTCATAACTACCATATTTTTATGCATTTTTTATTTTATTTAATACTTTCTTCAATATCTTTAAAATGATTTTCCTAGACTGACATACTGAAAGTCTAGCTTTGATCTGTCTTCATCATCTCTTACTTTTTAACTTGTTCTCAAGTCTTAACAAGCTTTGAAATAAATTAAAATGGCAGATGAGATTGGAAACACGGCTGCGTTCTTGGCATAACCGTTGGCTTCTAGCATCACAGGATTGAGATAGTTTGGACAAAAGACAACCACGCCAAGAGGTACTAAGTACTAACTAATAAGCTAATTTTATTAAGAGTGGAGCTTTATTTAAATTATAATCTATATGGAGGAGTGATGCTGATTCCACCCATTTTTCTTACAGTACATCATCCGATGGTAGCTCGTTAGAATCTGTTGTTTCGATAGGAGAATTTTCAATTTCTTTTTGTTGGAATAATAATTATGTGTTGGTATGAGAATGTTCAATTTCTTGCTTAGTTCATGTTATTAACTATGCTTCTCTTTATATAAATAGATCTGAAATTACAGTTGAAAAATCTGTTTTTGAGTTCTAAATGTCTCGCTTGAGTCTTGATCCAGAGCAGTGTCCTGTTCAACTAACAATGTACGGTGTCTATGTGACACATTTTGTTTGGAGATTAAACTAAACACATTGGTCTGCATGTCATGTAAAGAATGTCTTGGTTAGGAATGACTCTAATTTCAGCTATTATTTTTGCTTTCTATTTTCAAATTTACACTTTTGTTGATTTATGCCATTTCTAACTCTTTTGACAAATATATTGTTGCAGTCGAAGATAAATCATTCTTTGAGCACTAAATGTCTTGGAACTCTTTTTTATTATATAAGCTTAGATGTTTGATATGTAGCACTCAATTGTTGATGCCTTGTTCTGTTAGAAAATTACTAAAAACTTTGTTCTTATCTTCTACTTTAGCATGGACATGTTGGATTTATGTTATCTTGTTACAATGCCGAGCTTAGGTATAGGACGAGCAAGTTAGGGAGTTCACTATAAGAAAATAATGAATCAGGAACAAAATTATAAAACGGATTTTATCCGTTTCTAAGTAAAAACGGTTTTAAACCGTTTTACCTATTAAAGCCATTTTAAACGTCTCATTATTTGGGAACGAACCACTCACTCTCTCTCTCTCTCTCTCACAGTCGCGATCGCACTCTCAGTCACTCTCTCGCACTGTCTCTCATTCTCTCCCTCTCGCTCTCTCGCTTTCTTACTCTCTCAGTCGCTCTCTCTCAATCTCTTTCTCAGTCTCTCTCTCTCTCTCTCTCTCAGTCGCTTCCTCAATCCACCTCTCGATCTCATCTCTCTCTCTCTCTCTCTCTCTCTCTCTCTCACAGTCGCTCCCTCGATTGATCTCTCAATCGACCTCTCGATCTCTGTCTCCATGGAATATTACATTGTAGCTCTTTATAGAGAGATTTATCCCAAATCTCAGAGCGCCACAGTGTCAACTGTCTAACCCTGAGAAGGCACATCTCTCTCTCTCACGGGTTAGATTTTCATTTTATTGTGCTTTACATTTTGATATTCTCTCCGATAATTTTTAATCTCTAATTTTGATCTTTTGTTTTGCATTAAAAACCCTAAACTTCCTCAATTTTTTTATTTTTTTGATGATATGTGGATGATTAGTTGTAGAGATTTGAAGATAATTGTTTTAATCTCTCTTCCTGGAGCTAGATTTACATGGATCACGCCGAGTTGAACATGGAGCAGGTATGTAATCGAATTGTGCTTCGCTTCAATTTATTTTGTAATTTCTGATTCTGAATTTGAACATTTGAAATTTATTTTTTCGCATTCGACTAGGATTAATTGTCTTAATATAGTAATTATTGAGCTGAGATCAAAATTCAGTGTTGTGTGGTTGAGAAAATACTTCATTGTACACCCAAAATTTGATTTAATCTGGATAGTTTTTAACATTTTAAAACTACGATTACAATTTAGGTTTATAGAGTAAAGGAAAGGGTTAAAGTTAATGTTTATAGAGTCAGGAGCAAAGGTTGTGGGAAAGGCTTTCAAGAATTCAAAAATTCAAGAATTAAGAATCCACGAATTCTTGAATTCAAATAAAATCAATAAAAGAAAAAGAGATGGATAGAAGGATAAAACCTTGGACTCACACCAAGGATTTCTTGGAATCACACCAAGAATAATAGAGAACTCATGCCAAGAAACTCCATTGACAGAAAACTTATTTATTCATAAACTCTTTGTTAAAAAATCCTAATACAATCTATATATAAAGAAAATAAATCTAATAACTATCATAAAACTAAAATTCTAGATAAATAACCTAACTTTCTCTCTCCTAATTTTTCAATCCCTATAAACTTAAATAAAAGATAAACTAAATTTACCAAACTACCCATAAATATTATATTAAGGCCATGGGCTAATAAAACATGAAACTAAACCTAAAAAACATAAAATAAAAGTCTAAAACAGGAAAAAAAAAATTAACATAAAAAATATACTCTTCAAACTTTGATTTCTTCATCAAATACTTTATCCAATTCTCTACTTGAGAACCTCAATGTCCCAACAAATCTTTTCTAATTTGATCTCAAGCCTTTTTGGACCTAAGTTTTGAAGATCAAAGTAAAAGAGAAAGAAGATGAAGTAGAATTGTTGTTTAATTTCTTTATTGCTACTAACATTCCCCCTTCCCACTTTTACCCCCTAACTCTTATTTTCTTTTCTCTTTTCTTTTTTTTTCCTCTTCTTCATTTTTTTGTTGCATTAGAGCCTAATTAATCTAAACCCCCATCTCACCTAGTGCCCCGATAAACCACCCAAACAATGTGACTGAATGAAAATCAAAAGAAAAAGGTAAATATGATCCTTTAGAACCTTTTTGGAACCCGAGCATATGGTATAGTACCTTCCATGCTCATCATCATGAAGTGTAAGTGTTTTACAAGGATCTGGTAAAAATGGGGAGTATAACCTCTAGGAGGTGATCCCCTTGCCTTTGAGTTAATAATAAGCTCCATGAGAGTATCTTTTCATAGCATATAGTTCAAGTCCTACAACCATCATCATCATCCATGTAATCTAGATTTCATTAATGGCTAAGTAAGGTTAGAGAGTATAGCCTCATGAAATGATCTCCTACATTTGTAAGTCCATAATGAGTTCACGCACACTTAGACACATAGTTCACCTTATGCATTCGTACAGTTTACACATGAAAATGGTAAATATAGAAAAGAGCATTCTCATTCATGGAATGTCTCTAGAATTCTTACCTAAAACATTAAATCCTAATCCTGGGTATATTTCCATCATTCATCATCATTAAAGAGTGCTGTCCTCATTGATTGACACTCCCAACTCCAAGCAAACATGAAAACTCCAACTAGTGTGAACATTCCATTTACACCAAATACACACCAATTTAGATTCTCATGCATATACATTCATGCATGCTTATCATCTTACTAAATAAAACGCTTTCCAAAAACAATAATCTAAGTCTTCACATATAGCCAAACCTAGGTAACCACGCTCCAACTTGGTGGGTAGGGTGGGGTGCCTATCACCTTCCCCATCCTTCAATTGAACCCCATTACCTGATCTCTCAGTTAGGACTAGTTTGGGAGTTACTTTCAAAGATAAAAAATGATTTTACAAAACTAATTTTAGGTGACCATTCACACCTTAATTTCATGAATGGTGGCAACTTCAAAAACTAAGTAGAGTGGAGGCTTCTTAAGTGAAACTTACACGTGTTATCTACATGTGCAATTCAGTTAATGTGTTGCTTGCTAGCTTTATATACTTGATGATGGTGAGGAACTAAGAGGAGATAAGCTCTGTGGTTCATTTGAAACAAAGCTCAACCACACACCAAATTATAATAAAACCAGTATTACAAATATTTACTAGCATTATTACCCAAGTCTTGTACATTACATTCCCAAACATCCAGAATCCCTGACTTGCAATTTGTGACACGAAGGGAATCTGTAGCCTTTCTTGTACCTATTATGTTTATGAAATCCAACCAATTTATACCTATCTATATCTACCACCAAAAGAAGCTAAACATACTGAGACCAAAATCGTAACTTTCTAAGCTTTTAGGTAGAAATTAAACAAGAATAGAATCACCATAACATTCAGACTAGTGTACCATCTTTATGACTTGAAACTCACTGCAGAGGAGGTATTTTTGGTTGAAGAAGAGGTTGAGACCCTATTCCGTGCTCGGGTACTTCTTTCAAACAGAAGACTCCTCAGGAACTTCGTTCACAACTAGCTTGTTCACAAATCGTAGGAAAAATTCTGGGATAGGAAGAATATCCACTTCTAAGACTCCCTCCAGAATCTGAACCACATGTCCCATTGTTGGTCTGTCCTTCTCATCACTTGAATGCACCACCATGCAACTCTGCAAGCTCTAGTAAGCTCTTCAATGTCAGCATTACCCACCAACCTTTGATCCAACAAGCTAAGAACTTCTTCTCCATTGTGTACTTTCCACTCTACCTGAGTAGGAAAGTAATCAACCATGTCACCACCTGATATGCACAAATTTCTCCGACAGGATATAATTTTGAAAAGCGTCATTCCATAGCTGTAAACATCAGCTTTGGGTGTGATAGGTACGCCTGAAATCCAATCTGGCACAAGATAGCCTCTGGTTCCTCTCATGGTTGTCAAAACCCGGCTGAAGTCCCTACCAAAGAGCTTCGCTAGCGCAAAGTCCGCAACCTTTGAACTAAACCCAGCATCCAATAGTATGTTTTCCGGTTTTATGTCACAGTGTATTATGCAATCTCTGCACTTCTCATGTAGATAAGCCAATCCTCCAGCTGTCCCGAGTGCAATCTGGTATCTTGTTTTCCAGTCTAAGATGATTGAATTCTTACTAAACAAACAAGAATCTAGTGAACCATTTGGCATATAATCATAAACTAGCAACCTTTCACTACGTTTGGCACAAAACCCCCGAAGGCGAACCAAATTGGCATGTTGGATTATACCAAGGGTGCTCACTTCCATTCGGAATTGCTTCTCTCCTTTTCCTAGGCATTCAAGTTTCTTCACAGTTATGTCAATTGAGTTGGGCAATTTCCCTCAGAAAACAGAACCGAAACCTCCTTTCCCCAACTTCTCCGAGAAGTTCCTTGTAGCACTTTTAAGATTCTTGTATGTATACATCGTCAATGCATCCTCAGCGGTGTTCAGTGTACCATTGAATTCTCTCATCCTATAATTCCAAAAGAGTACCAGGACAATGGTGAAGAAACTTACAACCCCTGCAATTCCACCGACAATGATCCACATCGTGCTTCTCTTGCTTTTACCTCCAGTGCCTGAATCTGCAATTCTTATGTGGAGAACTGCTCCATTGCTATCACCAATTGATAATTCTTGCAAATCCAACAGATCTTCATGCCAAACTAAACATCCATTTTCATAGGAGTACGCCATACAAGAACAGTTTCTTGAGCAAGCTAATTCTCATTCTTTCATGTTCCCAACTTTTAAAGACTCTGAACTTGCCGGCAGTTTCATGTTGGGCATCGTAAAAAATGTGTCTTTTCCTCCAGACCCGCATTGTAATGGGGTTTTCCTCACACAACCACCCCCCCAAACACTCAGATTGTTCCAATCTTTCGACGAACGTGGTTCAAAACCTTGCAAACATGAACAATATGGCAAAGCTTTCTGGTTACAGCTACCAGAGGACCCACAATAACCATAGAACTCACAGGGTTGTCTCGGTTGAGTATAAATTAAAAGCCATTCTCGAGTTTCCTCCCCCCAGATAAAATTCTTCAACTGACCTGAGTAATCCAACACCATTCTAGACAAAAGACAGGTGTTATAAAGAAACATTATAAAATAGCTTTCCCTCTCGTTTGTAACATAGCTGTAATTGTACATATAGGCTTTTCTCATTTCAGGAATTGAGCTGAAACGTTATCCGTTCCTATTCCCACTAGAGTGGTACCTTTTAGATCCTTTCCACTCCACTAGAAAATACTGACTACTTCAACTCAGCTCTACCTCGAGAGAGAATATTCCACTCCCGGGATCTTCTGAACTTATCCATGAAATGAGGCCTTGTGTTCTGTTAGTGATTTTATTCAATCCAACCTTCGAACCAGGCATAAATGTATTTGTTTGGTGATCAAAGCTCTGCCACATTATATTGGAGGAGTTCAACCCATTTTTCAAAACAAGATTCCCACTGTCAAGAAGCACTGCTATTGTTGGATTAAGAAGTTCCGATGTTAAATTTGTTGACCAGATTGGGATTTTTGACTTGTTATTAAAGAGGACAAGATTACCATCTTCTAAGAGTTTTAATTCTGAAGAGGATGAGTCAGGGAGGGGTGTATCTCCGTTTGCCACCCAAACTATAGTTTGAGGTGAAATTTTTTTGTACCAGATGCCTATGTAGTACTTCTTAGAACTGTTACCTGGTGTGAAGAAACCAAGTTCAAAGATGTTACCTTTGGAGAAAATGGTCTGGTTTCCTGAGAGAGATTGGCCAACAGAGATGATGTCACCTCCAATGGAGAAATGGGTTTTGATAGAGAAGAAGAGAATCAGTACATGAATGAGGAACCATGGATTGCTTCTGATACCCATCTCTGCAAAAATTTGCACCATAATGCATTCAAGAAGAATTGAAGAAATGAAACAAATTTCTTATGAAGAAGGAATAAAAGAGGAAATCCATGTACTGTACTGCAGGGAGTTGGGTAGCTAATTAGGTCCAGGTTTCTTGAGTTCACTGATCATAAATGTACAGACCCACATATTTGATCTCATGTGTGGGTCTATGAAAGAGTGGTCTAAATTAAACATTCATGACAGTAGACCAAAAATATTGTATCATATGGCATGTAATAAAAACCTGGAGTGGGATAGGGATCTAACTACCTAGAGTAGATGATTGAAGGACACAGTAAGGAAAAACTTACCGAACTTTCCTCATATCAGTTGAGAGTGGTTTTGACAATTATTCCCGTAGTGGCCCATAGTATTGGGTGATGTGTTGGTCAGAATCAATGGAGACAGACCTTCACTTGGGTGGATTACAACATCCACAACCATGGAAAAATAATCTGTACCAAAGCTTAGAAAATTTGTGCTTGAAAGAAATTTCCATTGCTTTTTTGGCGTTAAGTGAGATTTTTTCCTAGACAGTTAAAAAGATTGAGTGCCATGACCATTGACCACAACTACGCGAAATTAGTCGGTTTGGATCAAGCTAATTGGGTTTGAGTCATAATAATGTCGACCTGTCTAACACGATTGTTAAATGGGTCGTGTCTAGGTAAGTACCATGAACCTCCTTAACTCATTGACATGTTTAATTACGAGCTATTTACGAAAAAGTGATTAACATTTGATGAATTTACAATTCTGGCTCACTGTTCATTTAAATTACCAAAACGTGATGGATAACGAATTCAGAGGTTTTTAAAGTGACTATTTCGGAGGTTTAAAGTGATTAGAAATTGTCACTTTAAACCTGCGAAATAGTTACTTTAAAACCATTGAATTCGTTATCGTTCTGAATCTTTTTTAACGAAAATATGATCATTAATGTTTTTGTAATTAAAATGAACAGTTCTCCAAATAGTAAATAATTCATTTTCAGCTCACGAAATGATAGTTCACTCATTAATAATCATTGTGTCCTTTTAATTCATGAAACATATGATGTATCTTAAATATCAACAATTATTAAAACTTTTTAAAATTACCCATTTTTTTACTAGAATTATGTAAAACTTTTTCATAATACATTTTTCTCTCAAATTTTATAAAATATAGAGAGTATTTTAAGATATTTTTTAAATAATTAAGGGTTAAGCTTTTAGAGCATCTCCAACGGACTCTTTAAAGTTTGTTGGCTTTTTACTTAGAGAAATGTGAAAAAATCACCTCCAAGAGACTCTTAAAAAGTAAATGTTAAACAAAGAGGGGGTTTCCGCTCTCTACTTGGAATGAGCCTCCAAAATTAGTTATTTTAATGTTTAAAAAAAAATTTTTTTTTTGAAAAACGCTTTCCCTACTAACTTAGTAAGATTTAAAATCTTAGAAAGATTCATTGGCCCACATGGATTATGACATTGGCAATCCAACACAACATCCTCCTAGATTTTATGGAAACACTCACATCCAAAAGAAAAAATTCAAATTTTTTTTTAGCTTGATCCAAGGTGTTGAAAATAATGGCTACCGAACTCCCAAAACTTAAAATTAAAATTTAACGATGAAAAAAATATATTTTTTTCAAAATTCTTAGCATTTCATTCTCTACAAAGCCTATGACATCAGATCATGTTTTTGGATGTCAAGATATGTGTTCACGACCCTTAATAGGATTTAAGTAGATTTTAGTAAATATTTTCCTCTAAAGTACAATAATATTAGATATTAAGAATAGAGAAAGAAGTGTTGAGTCTATTGGAGTTTAAATCAAATTTTACAGTAGCTATAATAACTGTTGTTACTTTTTTTTTTAAATATGCTAAAAGAACATTGTTGGAGACGCTCTTAGTTTAGGAAAGAAAAACCCTTTCCATACTAAGTAAGGCAAGTTTCCTAATTGCATTATCTTGGGGCATCCAAAAATATGATCCGATTCCACAAAATGTAGAGTATAAAATTTTAAGAAAGTTGGAATTTTTTTGGTGGTGGAAATGGGACTTAGTTTTACTACTTGAGATTATAATATTACTAAACGAATTACATGAATCAGGCTAGGTTACCTATTTAATATATGTATCAAATTCAGGTTTATGTTTTTGACAAGATTATTAAATGGCCCAGGTTTGGGTTTGGTAAATAAGGCCACTCCTTCACTCTTATCAAGCTTGTGGTAAGCTCGTTTAGGGGTTTGAGGGGGGCTGAAAGTGCCTCGATCCGCGGGATGCGCGGATCCGCTTTTGACCCTTGAGGTTTGGGAGTCGCCACCTAGTTATTGTGGTCTAGGAACCAAACTTACTCTAACATGGATAAGAAAAACTAATCTACCATAAAAAATCTGAATTCGGGGATCATGTTACGGGGTTGGAAGGTGTTAGGCACCAACCCCGCCCGGCCAAAGCCGGTCTCTACTAACTTCCCAAATATATCACATTGCTAAAAAAACCTAGATAAAAATAAAAATAAAAAATTTCATACCTTTCCGATAGCAAGGATTTTGCTCCCTCAGATCTGACAAAAGGAGCTCCTTGTACTGTACTCCCTTGCTTCGTTCTGTCTCCGGATTTGACTTCGGATCTCCTAGATCAAGGTATCTCATTGTTTCTGAATCTGAACTCTTCAAGTTTGTTGCGGATTTAGGGGTGTTTTTGGAGGGATTTTAGGTGTTTTCTAGACTAAAATTGAAGGGGGGATGTTAGGTAAGGAGTTGAGGTTCCAAAACTAGGGTTTATGGGGGGCTAAGGGAGCTTCTAGACCTACTTCTCCTAGGGTTTATGATTTGATACGAAAATAAGGTGTGAGTACCTTATTTATAGATTTTTTTAGGGGTTGATTTGGATAGAGTTAGTGTTTAATTAGAGATCTTTTAATTAGAGTTGTGCTTTAGTTAAAATTGTTTTAGGTAGAATTATGTTTTAATTAGAATTGTTTTTAAGTTAGAACTCTATTAGATAGAGTTATTATTTAATTAGAATTCTATTATGACTTTTGGTCTTATTTGATTGACTTTTAATGTTTTGACTTTAGTCTTAATTGATTGACTTTTAATATCTTGACTTCAGTCTTGCTTAATTGACTTTAATTTTGACTTCAGTCTCACTTAATTGACTTTAATACCTTGACTTCAGTCTTGCTTGATTTACTTTTAATTTTTGGAGAATCCCCTTCCATTATTTCTTTAATTCTTTGGACCCCCAAATGGAGGGGTCCTTAAAGAAATATCTCACGAACCCTCAACAATTTTGCCTGAGAGTCCGATTAATCAATTTTTTAGGTTCAAAATTTTAAATTAATTTCATTAATGTTTCACTTTAATTATTTAATATTTTATTTATTAATTTCGAATTTTTTAATTATGAAAATTGTGAAATTACCATTTTGCCCCCAGAGAGGACTTTTCACGTTTTAAGTCGGTTTTTAATGTTCTAGGATGTTTTAGAATCGATTTTTCGTAAGGAATTCAATGGAAATATTATTTTGTGTTATTTATGAAATTTTTTGTGTGAAATGATCGTGAACTTTATGAGGGGCATTTTCGTAATTTTGTCGAATTCTGTGTAAATTGGCGAAATGATTTATTTGATTTCGATTTGTTGTTTTATGTGTTTGAATGAATTTTCCTAAGCGTAACGTAGGCTCTAGGATTGTTTTGAGGTTAGGGGTATTTTGGTAATTTGATAGTTTTTATTGATTTTTATCGTGAAGCTTCTTTTTGGTTTGCAAGATGATGATTTCTATGTTTCTGGGGTCGTATTTACCTAGCGTAGCGTGGTTTCTAAGTTTTGTCAGTTCGAGATACCTCATCCGGATTTCTGAAACATATCTGGTAACAAAATAAAGCAATGGAATACACATCCATCATTGGGAATCATTGCGATCGGGTTGACGAGTTGATTAATCAGGCGAATGCAAAAATGGGGTGTCTACAGGGGCCAGTGGCCTCCCTAAGGGGGTTCAGGGGTGGAGCCCCCCAAAGAAATTTTTTCAAAGGTATTTTTGTAATTTCACTCATATTATGTAAAACCCTAATTAGGTTTCTTGGGGTATTTGTATTTCTTATTTTTGGTGAAAGCATGTAATCTGTAACTGTGAATTTTTCTTCATTGTGGAATCGGTGTGATCCATGGATGTACCTCCATCTAGAGGAAACTATGTAAAATATCTGTGTTTCTTTGTGTGATTGCATCTTGTGTTTGACTTTTCTATTCATTTTCTTGTTTAGATTGAACCTATTTTCTTTATAACTGGTATTAGAGTTAAGTTTTAACTTGAGTAGGAGCAATGGCCAAAGAGAAGGTAAGAATCGAGAAGTTCAATGGTTCAAATTTTGGATTGTGGAAGATGCAAATTAGGGATATCTTTATTATAAAGACTTTTATTGTCCTTTGGGAGGAAAAGTGAGGAAATCGATGAACATGACAGATGAAGATTGGGAGATTCTCGACAAGAAAGCCATGGGTATCATTCGATTATCTCTCACTTTATCTATGATTTTCAATATCTCTAAACAGAAGACTACAATAGATTTGATGGCCATTTTGTCAAGGATGTATGAGAAACCCTCTACCTCAAACAAAGTTTTCTTGATGAAAATGTTATTCGACATGAAGATGATCGACGGTAGTAGTGTGGCTGAGCATCTGAACAAATTCAATACAACCACAACATAGTTGGAATTTGTTGAATTATCTTTGAAGATGAAACCAGGATCCTATTGATTTTATCTGGATTACAAGATAGTTGGGATAGTCAGATAATGACTGGGAGCAATGCTTCTGGTTCTAGAAAATTTGAGTTTGATGCTGTTGTTGGCATCATCTTAAACGAGGAAGCTAGTAGAAAATCCTCATGATCAGCTGATATTTCAAGGAATGCCTTGAGTGTTAGGGAAAGAAGAACGAAATCTAACAAGAGAAACCAAGGTAAAGGCCGATCAAGTTCGAAAAAGGACAAGTCCAGAACTACGTCGGCAAATGGAAATGATTGCTGAAATTGTGGGAAAAAGGGTCACTTCAAAAGGGACTGCAAAGCTACAAAGAAACCTCTAGAAATCAAAAATCAAGAAGGTAAAGAATCTGTTAACTTTTCTAATGGTAGTGATTCTAATGCTTTGATCTTATCTGTTGCCACATACAATAACATATGGGTAATAGATTTTAAAGCATCATTCCATGTTACTTTCCATATAGAATTTTACAAAACTATATAGAAAGTGATTTTGGTCAAGTATATTTTGGGGACAATAAGCCTCGTAGCATTGTTGGTAAGGGTGATGTGTAGATAAATTTGTCGAATGGAATATCTTTATAGTTGAAAAATGTGAGACATATTCCATAGTTGAAGAGGAACCTGATTTCAATAGGGTAGCTTGCAGAGTTGGGGATACTCACCACTTTCTTAGGTGATTCCTAGAAGATGATCAAAAGGTCTATGGTGGTAACGCGTGGCAAGAAATAGGGGACTCTTTATGTTACATATGGGACCTATAGTCCTATAACAATGACTTGTACATGCGTGGATGCTAATACTTGGCATCATAGGCTTAGACACATGGGCGAGAAGAGGATGAAGGTAATGTACTCCCAGGATAAATTATCTAGGTTAAAAGAGATGAACTTAGACTTTTGTGAAAATTGCATCTTTGGAAATAAGAAAAAGGTTATTTTTCTCAAAGATTAGAAGGACTCCAAAATCAGATAAATTAGAATTAGTTCATACTAATGTGTGGGGCCAGCGAAAGTTTCTTCTTTTGGTAGTTCTCACTATTTGTCACCTTTGTTGATGACAACACAAGAAAGCTCTAAATTTATTTTTTGAAACAAAAGTTTGATGTATTTGATAGGTTCAAGAAGTGGAAAGCCTTGGTTGAGAATGAAACTAGGTTGGAGTTGAAGTATCTGAGGTCAAACGATGGTGAAGAGTATTGCAGTGATGAGTTTGAAGACTGGTGTGCACAGACTAGGATTAGAAGACAAAAAGTTATTCCTAAAAAGTCTCAATAGAATGGCATCGCAAAACACATTAACTGAACCATTGTAGAGCATGCTAGGAGTATAAGGATACACATTGGGTTGTCTAAGTCATTTTGGGTAGATGTTGTGAACACTACGACCTTTAGTTCCTTTAAAGTTAAGCTTGCCAGAAGAAGCTTAGGTAGGAAAAGAGGTAAATTTATCTCATTCAAAGTTTTTTGATTGTACCTCTTATGTTCACATTGATTCTGATGAAAGGAGCAAATTAGATCCTAAGTCTATGAAGTGTATTTTCATTGGTAAAGAATGAACCATCAAAACTTAAGAAATAATTAATATTTAATCTCATAATACCTACTTAATAATTATCACAATAAAACGATGAAGCAATTGAGAGAATACCAAAAATATTGATAAAGTCTTGCTCTGACTCCTCAACCGATCCAACGGAGAAGTTAGCCAATGATCATTGCAAGAACAATAAAATAAAAAAAGTAGACAGAATGTAAAAAAAAGAAGAGAGTAATGAAAAAAAGAGATCTTTATTGTTTCTTGAGCTTCAAAACCGGCTAAGGTTCTTCGATTACAACTTCGTCTTCTAAGAAAACTAAAAGCAAAAATAGGAAAGAAAGGCTATTAATCTTCTAATTCTCTAGATAACATTAACTCTTGATCTGATCCTCTATTTATAAAGAGATCAGATTAGGGTTTCTATGGGAATTAGGATTTCAGAAACATTTCGTGATTACAAAAATTCATAAACCCTAGTCTATTACGAATGCGTTTGAGCCACCAGCCTTCAATTTGAATTACGAGGCAAGACTTTCTGCTTTGACCATGCCGCCCTAGTTAACTTGGGCGGCGTAGTCAACCTGGGCCCACATGACTTCGGTCTTGGCAAATTGATTGATCCTGATTCCTTGATTGCAATGACCGCTTCAAATCGTCTGAATTATTTCCGAAAATTTACGATCTTTCTTGTTACACGAAAATAAAAGTAATTAATCCCAAAATACATTATTTAATTAAAATCCATGATAAATATGAACTAGCCATGCATTATATCTAATAAGAGGATATAGTATGCAAATTATTCGTAAAGTCCATGTAATTAGAGCTCTAGAACCTAATCAATTATCAGAACCTAAACACCATTTCTAATTCCGTTGTTTAATGTGTTATAAGAAAAGTTGGTGTGGCAATATAAACTCTTATGTTTATTTTCTGACTTTTTAAGGCCAATTTGATACATTATTTTTGCAAGTATTGTTGGTACCATCTTGTATCATCAAATACTTAATTGCCCAAATTTGCCACTAGTTTCTATAATAGTAACTAGAAACAGAGGTTTATTCCTTGTACAAAGCATAGCTAAGAAATTATAGCTCTCAAGCCACAGATATCAAGGGGAATTTAAAAAATATCACTTTATTCCTTGAACAAAGCATTGAGGAGATGCTATTCTTCCTCTCAGTTTTCATACTTAAATTTTGTTTCTATAGTTGATTCATTTTTTAAAGTTTTATTAGATTTTTTTAATATATTATTATCTAGGATTCTGATTTTCTTTTCTTCTCTTTTTTTCCTTTTCCTTTTTTTTTTTTTTGAAATCATGTCTAATGCTTCATACAACTTCAAGGCTTACATCTCATTATGTTTGATGCTTTGACAAATTTGGTTGATCTTAATTAACAAGATCTTTTTTTGGTTTGTGTAGTTGCATTGTAGCACAACTTAATTTTGGAACGTTAATGAAGTCATGCTTGTCTGGGTTGCAAAAAGTGCCAATCAACAATTCCATGTTTAACAGGTTTGAGGTTGCTGAGATGTCAGCCGTTGCTTATGTAGTGTCCTCTGGAATAAAGAAAAAAAATAACAAAAATTGAAGTCCTAGCATTGGGAAATTTTATGACCAAGTACATACAAAATATAAGCCACCTGGCAGTACCTGATCAAATCAACTAATTTGAATATGAATATTTATAGGACATCAACCCTCAATGATGCTTCAATCCAAAGAATATTGGGAAAATTACTTAAAGGACCCTTGTGGAAGGGCATCTTTCTTAATAGGCCCTAGGTTTTCAGTGATTGCTTAACAAGACATTTAGTAAACTTTTTCTTTCTAAATGGTCCCTGGACCTCATCTTCCACATTTCTCACGATTAAAGGCCCTAACTGTTCAAACTCATCGTTTTAATCCAAAAATTGGATTTTTGACATCTCAATCTAGTTTTGAAGACTCAATTCTATCAAAAAGGATTTAAGAAAAAAGAAGAAATCATTTTTAAGGATTTTTTCATTTTTTTTCTTAGTTTTTGAATGAAAATCGATCAAGAATTAATGGTTCTTTTGAGTTGAAATCATCTAAAAAGGCCGTCATCTAAAGATTTTAGTCGATCTTTCCATTGAATTTTAGTCAGAAAAACTCAAAAATTGAAAATGAGTGGGTTTTACCGGTGTCCAGTTCACCACTTTTTATTTAATAAGTGGTGAACTCGACTGTAAAAAATGGTGAATGATAGGTAATAACAGAAGAAAAATGATGACACAAGAAAATAATGAGTTCTGGGCTAACTAGAAATTAACCCTTTATCACCCTGAAGGACAGGTAATAAAAGACAAAAAATGGAAACCACACAAAATTAATTAAAGCTAGATCTATTGCTTGAATATTATAGACATTGATAAAATCGATAAATGGAATATCAACATATGTAGCACCAAAATCAGGGGTTAAGACAATGGTCCCTCCTAAGAGCTCTCCCAGATCAAATCCAACCTGATTGGATGATTGCAACGACCAAGTCAATGTGAATTTCCTTTGAATAGTAACCATCTTATCTTACCTTCTAGAAGAACAAGGAAGATCAGACTTGACTTGGCCCCTTGCACGTGTGTTACGTGTCCTACCATTCTGTCGTAAATTATAATATGAATTTTTACATCTGTCCAAAAACATTAAAATAAAATATAACTTATACTATCTAATATTTTGATTGAAAAATGATGCATCCTCAAGAACTAAATAAAAATCGTCCGTCTTTGTTGGTGAATTATGTTGGCTCGATTGTGTTTCCAGCTTAGTTATTGAAAATGCCAACAACCAGTTCCCTTTTGGGAGAATGTCAATAAAAAGAGAAATTGAATTATTTTATGATTGAATGTCAATTACACATCCATGGTTAATGCCGTATTTGATCAACATGGTTGGTTTGAACATTTTTGCTATTTTCTGACCATTGAATCTTAGTTGAGAGCAATCTCTTTGATAGAAAAATCATTTTATTAAATGATGAAACATCTAAAGGGATAATTTTTTTTCCTCGTGACTTTGGACCTATTCTTAGCTCTGAAAAGAATTCAACTATTTAAATGTTTTGGATCACTGCACATAGTTGAATTTCACAATTTACATTTGTTGAATTTTACTTTAGTAGATTCTTATTAATTGGGATAATTATTGTGTATGATAGTAAGGAATTTGTTTTTAAGGGAACATATCTTGAGGAAAATGAATTCTATGGAAAATTAAAATTGAGTCTGATAAACAAAAAAAAAACAAAGAGAGTAGGATTTTAATTTCTAGGGTGGGGGTCACGAGAGAATAATATTGGGAGATGGGGAAATCATTTTCCTACAAATCCGTCCTGATCACTGTCCGTAACAATTGAGTTTAATTTGATCAAATTTTGAATTTTCAATATGTAGCCGACATGAATCATTTGTACAAGTTAGCATGCCCCTCTCATCTACTCCCCAAAAATTTTCTTCCTTGGCAATCTTTATAATCATGTCGCGTACCATATCATGGACACTACATGATATAAGATTTGTCCTATATATGTCCTTCTCTACACCTAGTATTAAACTACAACATATTAATTCATTAAGGTATTCTAATCCAATCCCCTCTGCTGTCCTTCTAGCCCTTTGCCGGACAAAGCCCTCACTGATCCTCCACCAAATTAGTTCTAATGTAATAATTTCATTATCTTTTGGGAATGCTGCGAAATACAATATACAAGGCTTTAAATGTTGAGGAAGCTCTTCATAACTTGATTGCAATGGAGAGAAAATCAACTCATCTTGGACTACCAACTCTTGCTTTAGATGCATGGATATTCTCTTCCACTCGTGGATAGACACTCCTATCTCTAACAACACCCCTCCCATAACCTTGATGCTAATGGGAGTCCTTTACATTTAGAAACCCTAATTTTTTACATACATCTTCAAAATGTTTGAAAAAATCCCTTGAAAATGGCTTCTTCTTCCTTCTTGTTCGGTACAGATTATCAATAAAAATAAGATAACAAACAAAATATATAAAAACCTTGGCAAGCAAGGGTCAATCTACTGAGACAATGTTGATCCAACAATTTCTTTTGATTTAAAACAATCTCATTTTGAAATATTAAAGGAAACTGAATATAACTATTTTAACATAAACAAGAGTAGAAATCACAATGTAAATAATTAGATTAGTCAAATCGACCAAAACAAGTCACCTTATCAATTTATTTGTTTACTTATTATCTAGATTCAATTAATAAAGCTAATGTTATTGGATCGGAAGATGATATCTATTAATCCAAATAATAATTCTAAATTCTATGATGATATTTAATAAGACGAAATCAAAAGTAAAATATCGAATCTCTAACAAAGCATAATTTGACTTGAACTTATCTAAAATTAAACTATCAAAATCATAAGAATAACATTCTATCCAATAATCACTACTTAAGAAATTGGTATAACAACAAAGCATTGAAGCATGATTTAAACAAATAATTATCTAAGATAGTCTTGTTTGGGTTTTATCGACCTCTCTAACGGAGGTTTAGCCACAATTCATAGTAAGAATAATAAAAAATAAATAAAAAGAAAAAAAAAAAAAAAAAAAAAGAATAGGGAAGAAACTGATGATCCTTTAGTAATCTTGGCTTGGATCTAGCAGAGTATTCCTTCTGTTTACAAAGCTTGAACATAAAGTAAACCTAAAAACCAAGAGAAATATAGGAGAATTAAGAGAAGAGAGATCCCCAGCTTGATTAGAGAACTCATCAGATAGAGTTGATGAAATGAGTCAATTTTTTTGTTGAAATGCATACAATATAAAATAATGAAATGCAATTCAAAAAATTAAAAATAAAATATAACTTATACTGTCTAATATTTTAATTGAAAAATAATGCATCCTCAAGAACTAAATTAAAATCATCCATCTTAGTTGGTGAATCATGTTGGCTCGATTGTGTTTCAAGCTTATTTATTGAAAGCGCCAACAACCAGTTCCCTTTTGGGAGAATGTCAATAAAAATAGAAACTGAACTATTTTATGATTGAATGCCAACTACAGACCCATGGTTAATGACATATTTGATTAATAAGGTTGGTTTGGTAACGTGAAATTAAATGCTGATCCTGGTACTATCTTTTATATACAATATGGTATACGTAGTCATTTAGCAACAAATATATATATGGTATACGTAATCCATATCACGCATACAATGCACATTTTGTTAGTCCAATTATCTGACCATTGAATCTCAGTCGAGAGAGATCTCTTTGATTGAAAAATAATTTCATCAAATGATTAATCATTCAAAGGAATAATTTTTTTCCTCGCGACTTTAGACCTATTTTTAGCTTCGAAAATATTACAACTATTTAAATGTTTGGGATCATTGTGGTTGAATTTCACTTTAGCTGATTCTTAATTGGGATAACCAATTACATTGCGTATGATAATAGTAAGGAATTTGTTTTTAAGGGAACATGAAATCTTTAGGAAAATGAACTCTATGGAAAATTTAAGTTTAGAGTCTAATAGCACTGAAGAAAATATCAGGATAAAAAAGAGTATAATTTTAATTTTTGGGGGGGTGGGGTAAATCATGAGAGAATAATATTAAGAGGTGGGGAAAAATGAATGTTGGAAAAAATACACAATCGTGGCGTTCTTCATAAAAATCATTTTCATGCCCAATCATAAGTACCCTTAAATGTTTCTCTTTGAACTGAATGGGAATCCATGCTCTAAGTAACTTATATCCATCTTTCTAAGGTTCATTGAGCTCAATCGGATTATCACCTTATCCTCTAGATATGGAAAAACACAGATCAAATTTTTGCTTTTAAAAAAAATAAAAAATAATAATAATTTATTTTGGGCTTCATCCAATGTTTTGAAAATATAGGCCTGTTCAACTCCCAAAACTAAAACTAAAATTCAAAGCTGAAAATTAACTTTAATTTTTTTTTTTATTTAAGTTCATAGAATTTTTTCCTTTACAATCCTATGCCATAGTATCATGTATTTGGATACCATAAGGTGAGCTCAACGAAAATTAGTAAGATTTGCAATGATACTAATTTAGTAAGACTAATCTGATTCTAAAATAAAATGGAATTTAAAGCTCTACAAGTAACTTTCTAAATTACTTTTTATCATAATTAACAACCGTTCTTTCTCTCTCAACTAAAACCAAGGAGAGAGAGAGAGGAACAATAACACAATCACATGTAAATAAGATTGAAAAAAGATGGACATGGGGATAATACATTACAAGATTCACATTACAACAAGCAAACAAAGAAAAAAAAACTAACACACAACAATAAACAGTAAGAGAGCAGGGCAAATCTGACCGTGAGTTCGTAACAATTATTACAGAGAATGGCATTGCCCAGTCGTCCTGCTTCACTTGTGCCAATTAGAGCTCTCTAATTTCTGTCTTCATTGCTCCTTTCGTCCAAGTGCTATCATCATAGCTCCAAGGAGGTAACGTGAGTTTGTAACAATTATTAACAGAGAGCTGTCTTAAGAATGGCATTGCCCTTTTCATCCTAAGCCAATCTACCTCCAAGTTTGGTAGATAACGCAGGATTAAGTTCTCTAATTCCCAAACCGAGTTTTCATTCCCAAAGAAGTTTGTACTCATCCCAGTAATGTTTCCTAAGTCGATGTTAAGTCGTTGTAAATTTGGAAGAGTAGTTGGATTGATCCATACTGGTGTTGTTTCTCCTGGATACTCTATGAATCGTAGTTCCTGAAGCTTCTGAAGAGGAGGAATCTCATAATCAACTTTCCCTATGATTTTCTCACTTATCCCATCTTTGAATTCTACCATTAAAAACTCCAGTTGTTTGAGCTCAGATAAGACTTTAAACTCCTCTTCTTTTAAATGATCTTCTGAATCTATGATAATCTGGAGTTCTTTGAGTAGTGTCAACGTGTTCAAGTCAGAAAGGTGACACCCATCTTCAACATTGGAATTTGCAAGCCTAAACCTCCAAAGTTCTTCAAGGTTTGCTAGATTTCCAACCTCTCTGGGTAGATACTCTATTTGTTCACATTGAACTAAAGACAATGAGGTTAGTTTCTCCAAACTCGTCACCTGTTGAGGAAGTCTTTTTAAATAATAACAACCAACTAGAGCCAGAACTTGAAGGTTTTGAAGATTTTCTATGGAATCAGGGAGTTCCTCCAAACAAGAGCATATTATTATGAGGAAAGTAAGATGTGACAATGATCCTATCCCACTCCACCAATTCATCTTGGAAAGGACATTTTCTGAAGTTTTAAAATGAGTGAAATCGATGCGTAAAACCCTCAACCATTTTAGTTGGGGTAATTTGGGTCCAACATTTAAGGCAAACTCCTCTTCGTCTAAATCCAACCCGATCATTGTCCGCAACAATTGGGAGTTAATTTGATCCATCTTTGAATTCTCAACGCGCAGTCGACTTGATCTATCTGTACAAGCTAGCATGCCCCCATCATCAAATCCCAAAAAATTTTCTTCCTTGGCAATCTTTATAATCATGTCGCGTACTAGATCATGGACTCTACATTTTGAAAAACTTTTCTCAAACATGTCTTTCTCTACACCTAAGATTAGACTACGACCAATTAATTCATCAAGGTATTCTAATCCAATTTCCTCTGCAGTCCTTCCATCCCTTCGACGAACAAATCCCTCACCAATCCACAACAAAACTAGTTCTAAAGGAACTATCATATAATCTTTTGGGAATGCTGCAAAATACAACATACAAGGCTTCAAATGTTTAGGAAGTTCTTCGTAACTTAACTGCAGTGGAGAGAAAATCAGGTCATCTTGGACTGCCAACTTTTGCTTTAGATGCATAGATATTCGCTTCCACTCATGTACATAATCTCCTTTCTCTAACATCACCCCTCCCATGACCTTGATTGCCAATGGGAGCCCTTTACATTTAGCAACTATCTCCCTGCCAATGTGCTCTATTTTTTTATTTGGACACTGACCTCCGTTGTTCGCAAATACTATTTTGGCGAATAATGACCAATCATCTCCATTGGAAAGAATTTTTGGCCGATGTATGTGGTTCTCAATGGCTCCCATTGATCGTGCCACCACCTCATTCCTTGTCGTAACAATAACACAACCACCCTTGTTTGTATGAGACAAAGTGGACTTCAAACTCTCCCACAATGACCCTTCATCTATTTTCCAGACGTCATCCAAGATAATCAAATACCTCTTCCCATCCAACTGGTTACATAATTCTTCCAATAGACCACTAACATCAATATCAGATAACTTCTTGTCCACATCAATTTTCGCAAAAGATTTTTTATTAATTTATCATATGTAAAGGTCTGGGAAACTGTCGCAAGTAAGACACGTTCGAAGGAATCCTTCACCTGATGATCATTCATTATCTTTTGAGCAAGAGTTGTTTTCCCTATTCCGCCCATCCCCACAATCCCAATGACCCTCAAGGGTCCACGTGCATCCATGACCCACTGTTTAATTTTCCTCACATCATCTTCTAGGCCTACTATTTCAGCCTCATTCACTAGGATTGGATATCTTGTCGGTTGACTAATACCAGCATCACTCGGAAGACTGACAATTGAAGGCAGGTATGTTTTCATCCTCTCTCTAAGATCTCCTATTTCTTGATTTATTTCACTCAATCTCTTTCCCATTTGATAACGATGTTTCAATAATGAAAGAGAAAAGCAACACATGAACTTGTATTCTCGTCTTCTTCTTTGTTGTCGTCTTAGAAACAACTCACAATCTCCTATAATATCCTCTGCTTCATATAGTAATTTTGTTAGATCCCTTGCAACAGTCTTTAGAGGTCCCTTTCGATCATTTATCCTCACGCTATTTGCAACTTCGAGGAAGCTTTGCATGTGAGGAAGCTCCTTTTGCAATTTCCTGAACTGTATGTGGAATTCAAGCACTTGACAACCTTCGTTTAAGAGACCTTCAAGCAATTTTTCTATTAGAGCACTAACAACGGCTTCCACCATTTTCAAGTAAAATTTTTCTGTGGAATACAACAATACAAGTGTAAAGTTTAACACAACAGTATGCATAAGCACAAGAGTGCATAAAGGAAAAGGTTTTATAAATGAAGATGTTAGACCTTTGATTTAAGAGTAGCCCACTTGCCTTATTGGTAATTTTATGATTTTAGATTCTAATTAAGGATAAGACAATATATTAGGAATCACGATTAGAAGCTGTTGAACTCATTGTATGTATGTATGTATGCTTCTTATCTTTTCTCAATTTCTCTCTCATCATGGATGATCTACAATATATTTTAGAGACTAATAGGGCAGCAGATTTCTTGGCTCGATTACTAGCCAGGGATAAAAAAAAAAAAAATTGTAATTGAGAATGAAGATGTCTTGCCTTAAGAGTTCATGAGAATCATTCTAGCCGATGTAACATGTAATTATATCCATGGATGATTAATAAAAAGGGAGGGTTCCCTAAAAAACCCAGCTTAGTGATATATATATTAGAGAGATTTGCCAAGCAGACCTATCTGTTGCAATTTTATTACAAAAACTCCCTTACTTTATAAAGTTTGTTACTCAGCAGGCAACAAACATTTACTTTGTGAATCATGATAGCATGACAAACTTAGTAAGATTTCAAATCCTACTAAAGGTCTTTGGGCCCACATAGATTATTAAATTGGCAATCCAACACACATACTTCTAGATTTCATGAAAAAGTAATATCAAAAGAAAAAAATTCAAAAAAAAAAAATCCTTTTTGAACTTGATCAAAGGTGTTGAAAATAGATGGCAACCAAACTCCCAAATTTAAATCTAAAATTATTAGTAAGTTACCATGTATATCTTACCTCTACAGATCTGTACAGCTTGTATATCTTGTACAGATCTCTACAAGATCATTTTTATTTTTCATTCCTTTTAGCTAAGATCCCCAAGGTACATAATGTAATCTATATAAAGACATCATGTACAACAGCTTTTAAATTAGTAAGAAGTTAAAATCTATTCAAAGATTTATTATGGTATCAGAGCAGCCATGCTCTAGAATTCCTAGACATAGGAAAACAGATTCTTAGCATTCACTGATTAAGTGTCTGCAATTTCTTCATTGATCATTCCATCGATGCTTGTGATTGCCTTCTCAATCACTTTTTGAAGTATCTTCTGTCCATTGCTCTTAAAATGATGACCCTGAGGAATGCTTTTAGCACTTCAAACACAACTGAGGACTGGAATCATCCATTTTACACGCACCAGAGTGACAACCCCGACACTATGATTGTTTCTCAACCATTAACCAGCGAACATTATTCTACCTGGGGTAAAGAAATGGTGATGGCTCTCAGTAGAAATCTGAATTTATTGAGAATTCTTGGATGAATATTACATGAACCCTATTAAGGTATTTATAGAAATTACATCAACCAAGATATAAGAAACTAACCTAATATACATATACTAATTATCTATAATTCCTAATTTAGAATATCCTAATAGATATTACTAAATATTTTATTCTCAATCACCACCTCAACCTTTCTTTTATTATGAGATACATTGACAATAATACAATGTATCTCATGCATCATAATATGATGCATCTCAGCACTAAAAACAAACTTGGATTTATTAATGGCTCCATTACCAAGTCGATTGATCATAATGATCCTAACCTTCTTCAATGAACGTGCTGCAACAATATGATCAATTCTTGGATCCTCAACTCTATCTCTAAGGAACTAGCATCTAGCGTAATCTACGTTGAGACTACATATGAGGTATGGAATGATCTTAAGGAAAGATTCTCCCAAATTAATGCACCTCGTCTTTTTCAATTACAAAGAGACATTATTTTTCTTCACCAAGAAGCATCAGTGACTAGCTACTTTTAAAGGGATATTGGGATGGATTCTATGGTTTAAATCCTCTTCCTAACTGTACTTGTGGAGCATCAAAAGTCTCAGTTGAGTACCAATAGCGTGATAAAATAATGCAGTTTTTAATGGGTTTAAATGAATCCTTTACTGCTGTTTGTGGACAGATTTTACCAATGGATCCATTAACCTCCATTAATAAAGTTCTGTCTCTTATTTTACAAGAAGAGAGGAAACGTCATGTCTTTACCACAGGTTCGCAAATTTCTAAACCAGCAGCTTTGGCAGCCAAGATGACTCACTACCAACAGAATTCTGAACCAGTAGCTTTAGCAGCCAAGATGACTTACAACAAAAGCTCAAGTCGAGACACTCATGATTCTCATAGTTTCCACACAAAAAATGGCAAAGGAGGAAGATATGAGAAACCAACATGCAACCACTGTGGTTGGGTCGGTCATACAATTGATAAATGCTATGCTCTTCATGGTTATCCTCCGGGTCATTGGCTTCACAAAGTAACTCCACAGAGCATAGTGAACTAGGTGGCAACCACAACTACTCATGGAATGAGCCCAGATTCATCTTCCACTGCCCTTCCTTTCACAGCTGAACAATGTCGCCAATTACTAGCCATACTCAATAAGCCATAAGCTTTGGCAAATCAGGCAGGTAGCAACCGTCCAACAACTACCCTATCAGGTATATCTCTAAGCCTCTCCTCATGCCATATATCATGGGTGGATCGTTGATAGTGGTGCCACAGATCACATGATTAGCTCCACATCTTTTCTTACTAGCATTACTTCCATTGGGTCCTCTACTGTTAAACTTCCTAATGGACACTATGCCTCAGTTACACGCATTGGCATAGTTGCACACATTGATTCTTCGTGATGTTCTTTGTGTGCCTTCTTTTAACTTCAACCTCATTTCAGTTAGCAAGCTTGCCCGTGCATCAAACTGCTCACTAATTTTCTCCTCCAATTCTTGTATCATTTAGGACCTTTCCTCGAGGATGACGATTGGAGTGAGTAGAGAGCAGGACAGCCTATACAAATTCTCGGGTCCTATTACTTCTGTAGTTTCAGTTGGTTCTACATCTCGCACTGATCTTTGGCATTTTCATTTAGGCCATTTATCTAATGAGAGCCTAAATTTTTCTATCACATGATATTTCTGGTATATGTATTGCGGACTTTGATCATTGTTATATTTGTCCACTTGCTAAACAAACCTGCTTACCATTTCCATTAAGCTCTATTACTATAACTACTTTTGATTTAATCCATTGTGACATATGAGGTCCTCATCATACAGTATACCTCACGGGGGCACGTTTTTTTCTTACCATTGTTGATGACTTTTACCCGAACAACATGGGTTTATCTAATGACCCACAAATCTGAAACTAAATTTCTTTTGCAATCCTTCATTAAATTGATTGCCAACCAATTTGATAAACGGGTAAAACAGATTCGGACCGACAATGGACTAGAATTCAAAATGACATCTTTTTTTTCATGAATGGGGTATTATCCATCAACATAGTTGTGTTGCAACCCCACAAAAAAATGGAGTGGTGAAGCGCAAACATCGACATCTTCTTAATGTTTCTCAAGCCTTACATTTTCAAGCCAACTTACCTATTAAATTATAGGAAATGTGTTCTAACTGCAGTATATTTAATTAAACGTACTCTCACCACTCTCTTTTCAGGCCAAACCCCTTATGAAAAATTGTTTAATGCCAAACCATCTTACTCTCATTTGCGAGTTTTCGATTGCCTTTGCTATGCCTCCACACATGCTCTTGCATGACCAAATTTGATCCACGTGCAAAACAATGCATTTTCATAGGGTACACATATGGTCAAAAAGGTTACAAAGCATATGATCTACAGACCCAATCCATTTTTGCATCTCATGATGTCATTTTCCATGAGGCTATCTTTTCATTCTAACATCCACATTATCATTCCCCTTCTTCTACCGTTTTTCCTCTTCGTATTGTAGATCCTATCGAGCCTATTTTTAGTACATCTAATTCTAACCCCTCCACATCTTCCAATCCCCTAGGCGATCTAACTAACACCGCTGCACCCACACCATGACGTTCCATCGCACATCAAAACCCCGCACATATCTCACGAACTATCATTGTGGTTTGGCCGAGCAACCTCTCCCAGCTTCATCTCATCCATTAATGACCAAAATATCAGTAAGCACTCCTTACCCTTTATCACATTTTCTTTCTTATTATCGTTTATCTCCTGCTTATCGTGCATTTTCTGTAGCCATCTCATCCATTACAGAACCTAAATCCTTTTGACATGCTGTCACTGATCCTAAATGGTGTGAGGCTATGGCTAATGAGATTGGTGCTCTTGAGGCCAACACTACTTACACCCTCACTCCTCTTCCTCCCAATAAGCAGCCCATTGGTTGTAATGGGTCTACAAGATAAAGTTCAATTTTGATGGTTCCATTGAAAGGTACAAAGCCCACTTGGTTGCTAAAGGATATAGCCAACAAGAGGGTTTAGACTATCACGACACTTTTGCTCATGTTGCCAAACTAACAATTGTACGTGTCCTATTGGCTATTGCTACGATTAAACATTGGCATCTACATCAATTGGATGTCAACGATGCTCTTTTGCAAAGAGACTAAGAGGAGGAAGTTTATATGCAACTTCCTCCTGGTTTTGCTCGAAAGGGGGAGACTCATGTATACAAATTGAACAATTCGTTGTATGGGTTAAAGCAAGCTTCTCACCAATGGTTCACCAAAATTTTAGCTGCTTTGCTTGATGCTGATTTTCTTCAATCCCAAGCTGACTACTCCCTTTTTATTCGATAAGTTCTACATTCACTATTGCGATTGTTTATGTGGATGACATCATTGTCACAGGCAATGATCTTTCCACCATCACTACCTTCAAAACCTTTCTTCATAATTGTTTTAAATTGAAGGATTTTGGCCATCTTAAGTATTTTTTGGGACTAGAAGTGGCTCGTTCCAAGAGTGGTACTTATTTGTCTCAAAGCTAGTATGCACTTGAAATTTTAGAAGACACTGGCTTTCTTACTTCATGGCAGATTACTTGTCCCATGGAACAACAATCTTAACCCCACAGAAAAGGATGGTGAACTTTTGCCAAATCCTTCCAACTACCGTCATCTCATGGGTTGTTTGCTTTACCTTACTATCACATGATCTAACATTGCCTTTTCTGTTCAACTCCTAAGCAGATTCATTGCTCAACCAAGACAACCACACCTAGACACTGCTCATTGTTTGCTTCATTATCTTAAAGAATCTTCAAGTCCAGGCATTCTTTTATTGTCTACCAGCTCTCTTCACTTGCGTGTCTTTTGTGATTCTGATTGGGGAAGTTGGAAAAATTCTCCTCACTCAGTTACTCGTTATTGCATCATGCTTGGAATATCGTCCATTTCTTGGAAGTCCAAGAAACAGAACACGATCTCTAGATCTTCAGCTGAAGCTGAATACCATGCGATGGCTACGTGATTTCGGTATTTCTCACCTCAAACCGATCTCCTTATTTTGTGATAACAACGTTGTATCACACATCGTGGTTAATCCAATCTTCCACAAACATACCAAACACATTGAGATCGATTGTCATGCCATTCATGAGAGCTTCAAAACAACGTCATTCGAACTACTCACATTTCATCTGCACTCCAACCTGCCAACATCTTCACCAAACAAGGGCGGAGCTAGTAAGGAACGGGTGGGTGCAATTGCCCCCACAGAACTTTGACACACCCCTATATTTTCAACTAATTACATGGCCCATTTGTCCCTACTCCCTCACCTCTCTCCCCAATTTCCCCCACACCCTCACCTCCTTCCAATTCCCTCCCCCCTCCCCCCTCCCCCCCTCTCCCCTTCAAATTTTTGTTGATGACATTGCCTCTTGACCGGGCCTTCTCATATACCAATTAAAAATGACCTAAATATCCTTTTCTTCAATTTCTAATAAAAATACCTCTGAATTTCTCCCTAAATCCAATCATCTTCAAGTTGTTCAACTATACAACTAACCATAGTTTGCCCCCACTACAAGAAAATCCTGACTTCGCTCCTATCACCAAACCACTTGGTATTTCCCATTTCCATGAGTTGACTCGCAAGTTGGGTGTTCATAATATTCACCTTCCAACTTGAGGGGGGAGTATTAGGAAGTTACCATGTATAGATGACCTCTACAGATCTGTACAATATATCTTATCTCTACAGATCTGTACAGTTTGTATATCTTGTACAGATCCCCTCAAATCTCTAAAGATCTCTACAAGATCATTTTTATTTTTCATTCCTTTTAGCTAAGAACCCCAAGATAGATTATGTAATCTATATAAATACATCATGTACAACAACTTTTGAATTAATAAAAAGTTTAAATCTATTCAAAAATTTAAAAAAATTCGACGGTAAAAACTAACTTATTATTTCGAATTCTTCTTTTCAGAGTTCTTAGAATTTTATCCTTTATAACCTTGTAGCATCATCACATCGTGTTTTTGGACTTCACAAATTAATGCCGTTAGGATCCACTCCAAGTTAAGTAACAAATTAATGCATTAATTTGAATTTAATGCCGTAGATCCCCACTTCAAGGTTTGCTGGATAACAAACTTGATAAAGTAATGTTTGGTGAATAACAAACTTCGTAAAGTAAGGTTCCTTAGAGTTAGGTCTATATTTTAGCGAAAATAAAGCGATTTTTTTTTAATTAATTAATTAGAAAATCGAGAAACATGGGACGGTAGAGAGAGAAAACAAAGGTTAGCGAAAATAAAGCGACTTTTTTTTTTTTAATTAATTAATTAGAAAATCGAGAAACATGGGACGGTAGAGAGAGAAAACAAAGGTTTCTGAGAGTTCCACACCAGTAGCTGCACCACGATCTCAGCCGTCCGAACTAAATCGTTGCGGATCAATGACGCGTGCATGTGTGAAGTACCGTTCGGTGTACAGTCACAAAATTCTCCAATTAATTTGGCGAGAGAGGATGAGAGAGAGAGAGAGAGAAGAGTTTGGGTTCGCACCTGTTTCGCGGCATTATAAACTATTTTAAAAGGGTTTCTCTCATCTTCTCTCCACTTTTGGAGAGAAAGAAAACTCACATTTTTTTCTCTCCTCTTCTCTCTAATTTTTTTTCTCTTCTCTACCACTTAACAATCCAAATAGAAGAAATGGAGAGAAACTCATTTATTTTATCTTCTCTTCTCTCCATTTCTTTCAGTCTGAATATTGTGTAAAAGATAGAGTGTCTTTCTCTCTACCATTCTCGATTTAGAGTTCATTGGAGCTCCGCAACAAACCTCAAGAATAATCCTTCAATATATGTGCGAGTTAGAGTTTGGAATTTAAGGATGACTCCCATGAGGTACACCATTTTTGAATGCCCAATTTTTTATTTATTTATGATATTTAGAACATCATAGGTTGTTTTTTCCTTTGAGGCAAGGGTATTGATTAGTAGAAGTGAAGACCAGTTCAACATATGTTGAACCCAGGTCGTGGTATCAACACTCCACAAGCCTTACAAACAAAGTTAATATGGCACCTTCCAGCTTGATTAGAGAACTCATCAAATAGAGTTGACAAAATGAGTCAAAAAATTGTTGAAATGCATACATTATAAAAATAACTAAATGATGTTCAAAAATATAATATAATTTACACTATCTAATATTTTGATTAAAAAATAATGCATCCCCAAGAACTAAATAAAAGTAGTCTGTCTTAGCTAGTGAATCATGCACTACGTCATAATGCGCAATAAATGATTGTCTAAGATAGTCATTTTTGAAAATAACCGTCAGAAGAGCAGTCGTTTTAAAAGGAGTCGCGTTTAAATTGCGACTACCGATAAATGTTGGAAAAAACGACAGCTTTGGACCATCGGCGAAAATGACGATTTTGGACCGTCGGCAAAGACGAAGATTTTAGACAGTCACTTTCTGAATTTATAATTTAAAAAAAAAATTATTTTTCTGAATAAAAATATTTATTTCTCTAGATTTATAATTTAAAAAAGGGATATAAGAAAGACGAAATTAGATTTCAGAGTCTCTCTTTTGCAAAGAGGCAGGAGCACTTTTGGTGGTATCATGTAATAAGATCAATGCATTTTATCTCTGTAAAAAATTGACTCATCAAAGTTGATCGAACTAATTGTGTAAGGCTGTGGGAGATTCTATAAGTACCGCCATCCCCCTTTTTATTTGAGCAAACTCAATCAATAGACATTTGGAATTTTCTCTCTATTTCCTCTCATATACATCGTAGTAGGGACTCTTAATATTGTAAAGTGTCCAACAGGGACATGATTTTAAAGTGCCACTAGTCGTGTGGTTTGCGTCGATGTCAAAGAGTTATTGGAATTCCTATTGAAATTTGCAAATATTTTAATGAGACATTGTGATCACTATCATGTGCACTCAAAAATTGTGTCACAGCGGTTTCAACAACAGGTACCAGAGTTTGCTTCAGCATTGACTCAAAAATTGTGTTAGAGCGGATTAGTAATTGGTACCAAAGTGACTTCAACATTGAATGGATCTGTCATGATCAAATGACCTCTATTGGGCCTTGAAATGGTCTTAATACAGGCTTAACTATGGGCTTGATGGTTAGGATTTTATGCAAATCCCTATGATAATTATCTCAAGAATAACTACCAACCGTTGGATTTTGATCCAGTGTTATTTCTTGCGTCCATTAAAATAAGGAAATTAAAAGAAATGTTAAAAACCATCATACAAATGGAAAGAAAATATAACCACTTAAAAGAATTTTGGTAATTTATATCTTCTCTTCTCTCTATTGTCTATTGTGGACAATGGGAGAGATGCAGACACTATGTCATAATGCGCCAAAAACGATTTGCCCCTACAGTCGGAAAAAGAGTCGTTTTAAAAGGAGTGGTTTTTTAAAAACGACTGTCCAAGACAGTCGGAAAAAAACGACAGTTGAAGACAGTCGGAAAAAAAACGACTGTCAATAGGGATATAGCGACGGTAAAATAGGGATATAGAGACGGTCTCCGACCGTCGCTATAGGGTATATTTAAAAAAAAAAAAAAATTTACACCTGCCCCCCTTCACATGTTGCTGAATATTGAAGATACCCCTATGTTTTGACATTGATGACCTAGACCCCCACTACAATATAAAAAGATCCAAATGCCCCTCGTCTTCAACTTTCATAAATCTAACTAAAAATCATTAATGATCTCCCACTCTTGTTTCAAATCAACACCCACATTCAGTTCAAACTAAAAATACAAATAATAATTCTAAAATAGACAGATATACAATCTATTAGAGACAATCTTTCTTACTTCATCTGGACCTTATTTAACTCAAATTAGACTTTCTTCATAAATCAATAACTTGCACCTCTTCTCCACGCTCTTGTTGAGGAGAGTGACCGTTACTTTTGCCCTCAGTATAACACGTGTCCCTCTTTTTCCTATGTTAATAGCACACACCTCAAATATAGATTTCCACACCTTACTCTTGAAGCAACAATGTTAGAAACAAAATCAAATGAGTGAGAAGTTGAGATCATAAAGGAAATAAAACCAGGAAGGACCGAAGTTCTTCTCAAAAGCAAGTTCATTATAAAAAAGAATGAATGATGTATTTCTACATCAAGTCAGTTAGTTTTCTCAAAAGCAAGCATTTGGAACATATATAATTTTTTTTTTCTTTTTTCAAATAAGAGTATAGACATTAGACATATAATGACAAGCATGCACCGTTGTTGAAACATGAGTACCTCCTCTGGCATGATTTCAAACATGCTTCTTTTCTACCGTTGTTAGGTAAAATAAACAAATCTATATTCAGTATAACAAAATTTACACTGAAATAATTTACCTATCATGAAACATTGACCTATTCTCAATTCCCCAGAGAGCAATGAATAAGCAAGTCAGTAATCAACTTTTTATACACTTAATAATACATACATATTGGTGAACAAAGTTTTAACCCCCTTTGTTTAATTGTCTTACAGGAAGGAAATTCAGAAACTATTCTTATGTTTGTCGATCTTATTCGATTCAAGTTTCAAGTTTTCTCAACTCCCTTGTCATCATCACTCGATAAATAAGATAACAATAGCAACATTTTGTCCAATATGGTTTAGAAGTTTCCGAATGGGGCTGATTTTTTGTGAGGTTGATCACGTCCATCAAAAGTGGTTTACAAATTAACAGTAAAAATCGATGGTCCACGATTCCTCAATGACAAAAATAGTTCCAAAAGACTTCATCACGATATGCAAAAAAGTCATAACTCAACATGCCTATTAACCATAGTAACCATAGGCTAAAGCATTATAACATACTGACATTAAGAGAGAGAACTGAAAACTGCAACAATTCAAATGAATGGATGTGCAACTCCTACTAAACCATAAACATACCAAAGTAAGGTTTTTAAATAGTACATACTTGATGTCGCTCTTTCCACTTGAGAAAGAATTTGCTGCGTAAGAGTTCAAAAATGTGATCTCGCATTTCATCATTTCTCACAAGCAACCACTTAAGTTTGACAATGGCATAGAGCTAATACTTGAATTTGGCCCACAAATTAAAGGGTTTCCAATAATTCTGATAAAGACAGAAAAGAGAGTCGTCAATAACCAACCATAACTTCAAAGACATATTATGAGTGCTACAAGATTGAGAGAGCGTGGTTTACTTGAAAGTTCTTGTAGATATTTTTAGAATGGAACCGCAAAGATTGTTATAAGAAGGATCCCTGTCATGCATGGTCCACATCTGTAAATGAGTGACAATGCACACTAAATTGGCAACAATCACATTTCTGTCATTATGCAAATATAAGTTACAAGCCACAAAGTGGGAACTTTCTAAATGCATAGAACCCAGAACACACAGTTGGCTTAATTTAGAAAATATCCTCAACCTTGGCATGGATGAAAGCTTAGAAATATTTTAGAACATAACATTTTCCATGGAGAACTTTTATATAATGAGGATCAGTTTCTAGAAATAAAATCACATAATATGACACTTGGTATCTATTTGGTTAGCAACATATATGGTCTAGGGTACATGATATAAATGCAACTTCTTGTTGTAGAGATGGTACTAAGGTCCACATGACCACATGATCATGACAAGAAAAAATAGAGGCTACTGTGATCAAGAAGCGAATTAATTGTCTGTCACACTTGAAGTGTCCTGATGTGGGTATCCACATTCTATTCATACCACATGTCATGTCTACAGTAGAAGTTCCCATGGTGTCGATGTTTTAGGAACATTGGCTCAATATCTTTAATTAGCAATAAAATGAAGTAAAAAAAATCGTAGTAAGCAATGTTTAAACATACCCCGTGCTAAGTATATCAGGGTCCAATCCATATTCCCGGGCAAAAACAAATGGTGCAATACCTTGTGGAAGAGCAGCGTGAAACACAATTTGGCGACATTTAAAATTCTTCTATTGAAATTTGTCCATGAAAATTACACGTGTGTTTGTGTGTGTGTGTGTGTGTGTGTGTGTGTGTGTGTGCTAGTACCTGTACTATCACTACGTGAAAATATCATAAATTCGACGGTCCAAATCCGTCGAATTATGTGACAATTCGTCAGCCTCGACCGTCGAATTGGGTTGTCGAATTATGGCTTGTCGAAAAAAAATTCGGCGGTTTAAAACCATAGAAATTTCATCAATTCGACGGCTTAAAACCGTCGAATTACACAATTTCGACGGCTAAAAGGCTGTCGAATTACAAAAGTAGGGATATAGCGACGGTCTCTATTGCCTTTAGCTACGGTCATCGACCGTCGCTATAAGTTATTTTTTTATAAAAAAAAAATATTAGAGCTTTAACTGCGGTCACGGCTATCACTATAAGAAAAAAATAATAATAATAATTTTACACCTACCCCCCCTCCCCCTCCCATGTTGCTGAATATTGGAGATACCCCTATATTTTAAAATTAATGACCTTGACCCCAACTAGCAACATGAAAAGACCCAAATGCCCCTCGTCTTCAACTAGAATATGCCAAGAGCACGCCCATTAACCAAACTTCTCCATAGACAGCAACGAAAAACACAATATGCATGTGAAATTTAAACAATTTAAGTGAAAATCAATTTGAAAATAAAAAATGCACCCAAAATACAATCAATCGAACAATCCCACATTCATTCTGAAACCCCAAGAAGAAAAAAGGGAACTCATACAATAAATAAGCTTTGAATAAAACACT
This sequence comes from Akebia trifoliata, assembly GCF_017979445.1. Taxonomy (NCBI): domain Eukaryota; kingdom Viridiplantae; phylum Streptophyta; class Magnoliopsida; order Ranunculales; family Lardizabalaceae; genus Akebia; species Akebia trifoliata. Next base: position 196,760 of record NW_028237131.1, on the reverse strand, counting down.
GAACAATACCTCAAAAACACATTGATTGTCAACAACACCGATGGGACTCCACTCTGCAAGGTAAGAATCTAAAAACATCCATTGATACTTCCCAGTAAAAGCAGCTTGTCCAATGATTCCAATGACAAAAAGTGAAGCAAAATTAGCCTAATCAAGTGCTACTTTGGTATATATCTAAAACAATCATGATTACAAAGAAATGATTCAGTTTACCTATGTAAATATGAAATTTATGGTTTCATAAACGAAAAGGAAATTTTCCAAAACCAAAGCTAATAAGCCAAAATCACTAAAATATAAAATAAAATACGAAGTCAAGCATACCCTTCTCTGAGCATGTGGACATGCTGAAGCATCTTGTCAATAATCATCTCGACTTGGCCATCACAGTAGGCATCTTCCAAAGTCAACAACCTGGTACACATAGCATCACCCGAGGCTAATAAGCCAAAGTTTCAAAACAAATAACCTAACCCCATATATATATTTGGTGGGTAAGCTGGACTTGAACCCACAGATATTCTTCAGATCATTGGATCACAGTCAACAATTACTTATATACAAACTTCAATTGGTTTAAAAACAAATCAGGACTCATTTTATACAACAAAGACGATTTCTTTTCACAATTAACCAAAACAAGCAGGCAATGATCCAATACAAATAGAGAAAGATTAGTTAGAAACCAATAAATTCCAAAATAACAGACAAAACAACCATTCAGTTAACCCCCATTTTTTGTGAAATTGCAGAAAGAAAAGATTCTACTTGAATTACAATCCAATTGAAATAAAAACAAACAAAACAAAAAGAAAAATTGAAATTTTTTTTTCCTTTAAACCCATGTTAGGCCAAAACATCTTTAAAATAAACCAACCAGAAGAAGCCATGGTAACTAAGAACAAATTACAGAAGCAACAAACAAAAGAAGAGACATGATTTTGCAGAAGAAAACAAAACACCCAAAAAAAGTTAAAAACCAAATATTGGGAGCAACATGAGAGCAAAACAATCCAAAAACAGATGAACAAACAATGAAAAAAAAAATCTGAAACGTAAAGATCACATTAAGCATTAAAGAACATAAATATATAAGAATAAAAATGCAGCTAAAACAGAATTGAGATTTATGAAAATTACCTCATGCCCATCAAAATACACGACAGTGGCTCCTAGGCCATCTAATCACCTCATCACAAAGAATATCAAGTAAAGTCCCTTAGGGTCCAGCTCTATCCATTATTGCTCTAAATGGTTACTAAATTACAGAGTAAAAAATTAAAATTAAAATAAGATGCAAAATTGGGGTTTATGGGCATGATTACTTGTTGGAAGATACCACCACACCCATGACCCTACAGGGTACCAAAAAGAAGATGCAAGGTTCTAACATCTGAAAGAGAACATTTGTTGACCAATTCTACAAAAAGAACATACATTATCATTGTATGGACTGAGCTGGCTAGCAAGAGTCCTTGAAAGGTTGTTATCAGAACAAAGTAACAAAACTCCAAAAAGACCCCATGTCTTAGAATTCACAAAACAAAAACAGAACAAAAAAGCCCATCTCCAAAACAATGTCAACTTGGATACAACACAAACAAAGTCTTTGTGAGTAGTATTAATAGGCATGTCAACAGAACAAAGGTAAGATTTGAACCCGCATAACTGAGCCAACCAAAGATCAATAACCGAAGCCATTTAGACTCGAATGAGTGTTTTAACCTTGCTCCATCTTATTGTCATAAATGAATCCATGCAAGTAGTGTCAGGGAAGGCTTATATGTTTTTGAAGAGTATAAGGGAATAGTGTTAGTTTATTTATGTCTAATGAACCTTCCACCGCCAGTAATTAGTCAAATAAGAAATGAATGATCCTTATGGGAAAAAGTGAAGAATATGCATGGAAAGTTTGTAGTCACAGAGAGAGAGAGAGAGAGAGAGAGAGAGTTACTTGCTAGGAGGTAACCGGGCTCTGCTGCATCTACATTCACAGACAGAACCTTCGTCTTCAACTTGAAACCAGTGCATGTGTTTCACCTGAAAATAAAAGTGAACCATAAATGTCAATGGAAGGACCATTTTGTCACAAATAAACATTAATAAATAGAAGTATAAGATGACACTACTGCAGATCATTTTTTAGTGAATATGGAACGACGAATAGGCCACATAAATATGAGGTTGACAGCTGTCAAATATTCTTTACTCCATGTTAGGGTTCAAATATTTATTGACTTCCAATTTAACCTACTCATCCATCCACATAAATGAACAGGAGAAGATTACGTAGAGAAATACCAATCAAAAAGAAGGGAAAAAAATTACGTACAGAAATTGTAGTAAAATTCACCATACATGCTGTTGAAGTTTGGGTCTTATCAAAATAGATATACCAAAACTTATCAAGAAAAATAAAATTGGGTCCTCTTGAAAAATTGTCAACTGATTTTAAACCTCCAAGAGCACCAAGAAGGGGGAAAAAGCAAATCTCAGTGAGAACAAAATCACAACTACCCAAGTATCCATTACTTCTTTGCTCTAAGAAATATCGAATTCTGTCATCGGATCCAAATTGCAAGATTTTGAAAGAATCCAATCGAATACTCCAAACTCAGCTAAGTTACTCGAAAGTTTTAATTATATACTTTAAATTTTCCAACAGAAATATCAATTTTCTCAACCTTAGTTCTTACTACTTAGTTCTTGGTTCAACATAAGTTTTCTGTCAATATCAATAAAATAAGATAAGGCTTTGTGTCAATATCAACCCCACTTGTCAATATCATTGTGTTTATCAACAAATTTAATGGGTATTACAGCTGTGAAACTAGTTTCAAGTGATGAGATGACCCAAGTTATTATCATCACAATATATGTTCACATTCATTTACACCCCATCGGCTCCCAGCAGTGGCCATTGAAGTCACATGAAATCCTTTCCTCCACTTCTTGTTTATCCACTTAAATGGGAAAGAGTCACTGACTTTGTACAATTGTTGAGTGTATTGAGTGCATGCAGAAATTTAGCCTTTTAAGGATTGAAAGTAAACACCAACAATGTAGTTGAAATACAAATAAGTTGTGTGCTGTGTATGAGTAGATCTAATCATACCATAGATCTTGAACCATTTGTAACTCCTGGAGGTGGTTCTGAAGGCTCGTGTCTCTCCAATTGAGCTGCATTCTTCACAAAATGGTGCTCCAAAAGCTAGGCAGCTGAAGGACGATGAAGTGGATTCCGTTGCAAACACTGCCTAACAAAATCCTTGCCATCATCGGAGAGATGATCAGGAATTGCCGGAAGCCTTACTATTACCAATTTTAAACATCGCAGCAACCTTTTGACCAGATTGGGCCAAACATCAAATGTAAATGTTAGGGGACCAGGCGGTAAGGGTTACGGTTATATAAGAAACAATTAAACTTGAGTCAAATTTCAAAAGCCGAATCTTAATATCAAATCACTGACCCCTTCATATTGGCTCCAATGAGGTTTTGTTGTGGCCATCTCCAAAACAGTACATCCCAGACTCCAGATATCAACAGCAATATTGCAACCACTGGAATTTTTTATAACCTGAATGAACAATGCAAGTTAGAAATGAAACAGAAAAGAGTATTCAGGAAACTCAAAATCATTAGTCAATTCAAATCATTAGACTGTACAACAAGGTTTTGTTGTGTATTTTATTTTAAAATTACCCATTCAAGAAACAAGGTTTTAATAACAAACATGAGGAAACAAGGTTTTGAAGTTTTTCGTCAAAAGACCAGCTACTTGTGCGCTTAAGAGGAGCTGTAAAAAATCCAAAACCATGAGATGCAGTTAGAGCAAGAACTTTGTTTAGTAAGAGTTGCTCATGTATAACTCATATACAATCCATTTAGAAGTTATTCACTGAAAAAATAATGATGTTCAAATGGGTAACACCAAAAAGCTTCCTAGGGACATGGAAACTTATTAGCAAAACATCAAGAAGAACCAAATGTTACTGATCTTGAATATCAATGTAAGGGCCAAAAGGTGATGCATCAAATCCAGTGAATGAAGTGAACCATTGAACAATAGAATGCAAGAATAACCCATCACTTGGGTCCAGGTTGCCCAACAATACAAAAGCCCACAAACACAAGTTGACAAGTAGGCTATCAACAAAGTCCAAACAGAAAATTCAATTATTGAAAAAAAGGCTTGTCCTTACCTACTGTCACCCACAAAGTCAGTGGAAACCACGTCATCTTCAGTGTAACCCAAGATTCCCTTTAGCTTGCCCTCAGATTCTTCCCTGAGACCTCAAAAAAGAAATTATATTAAAATATAAAATAAAAATACTAATTTAACACAAAGATCTAGTATTTACCAAGCTTCTATCTTTGTTAATAGTACTTGGGCATCTACTTATAGTAATTCACTTTTAACTATTTCAACAAGGAATTTAGGAAGTAAATAATTTTCAATCCCTACTTGATAGCAGCTTTGACCTCGTCATAAGTGGCCGCCTTCTCCAGCCTCACATTAAGATCCACCACAGAGACATCCACCGTGGGTACTCGGAAAGACATCTTGGTCAGTTTCCCATTCAGTGCAGGGAGTACTTTCCTGACAGCCTACACATGCACAAAGTTCATAAGAACATAAGCCAAGTTCTCACAAAGCAGAGAGTCATTGTGTAATACCACAATCATGTACATCATGTATTTCAAGAAATGTGTCATTGTGTCCTGTAAAAATGTATCTATGCTACCAGTGCAATTAGGAAAATGCTGCATCAACACATTCATAGCAATATTGTCCACCATACATCTCCCTTGAGAGATTGTTCATCTTAAAGCTCCAAAGCTAACTACTTGGTTCATAGATGCATTAACAAAATCCTTTATCCTACTTAAGTTGCTACAATTAAACTTGTCAACTAACCCATAATAGGGTTCTAGATTCTCTAGTTAAAGTCTCAAACCACAATGTTGATCATTTAAATCTTTGGCCGACTAGAATAGTTGGAGCCGCAACCTACCAAGTCTAGTCAAGAGACATGTGATGAGTAAATTGATGCATTTTTAGGTGTTTTAAAATGGTCTTATAATCTTAAAACTAGAGCGTTGGGTATCGATTAATTGCCAAAAAAGTAGTACTTATAATCTTATCTCTAATACTCAATTACTCTCTCTCTCTCTCTCTATTATGATTTTAATTACTACTAAGCTTTACCCTTTTATTTATTTATTTTTTGAATAACTATAAGTGTCATGGGAAAAGGTCACATGCCTTGGAGATCAAAGGAATAGATTATTTTTACCACATGAACGATATATTTCAGAATGAGTTTGGAGTCTGCAAGGCGAGATTTTGCTCTCAAAGACAACCAATACACCTCAAGAGGAAGGTGCCCTCCCATAGATTGCCTTAAAAGCAAGTATTGACATGATGTCAAAGTCATATGGAGGCCGTAATGCTAATCAAATAACCAATAATCTTTGACAAATGTTTGTTCTAGTCTTCTAGAATGTCAATGAGGTGAGCTAACTAAAATGCTTATATGGGTTAAATTGTTCTGACTTTTGGATGATGTTGTTAAGTTCTGCATCCCAATTTCTGTTTCCATAATTGAGTGTTGTATGTGAAGTATCTATAAGAATTTCTAAATGTAGTTTTATCTCTTCTTCTTTTTTTATAATTAAAGCATTGATGCCTACACAAGGAATAACAAGGAGAAACCTTCCACTAGATCTGTGAGAAAGTTTTTTTTTTTTTTTTTTTTTTTTCTTAAAAAGAAAAATTATACTTGTAATTTGCAAGTCACTAAAGTAGTAAAAATATATATTCGAAATTTATAAGGCATTAAAGCAGTTTTACAATTTATGATACAAATTAACATACAACACTCAATTATGGAAAGACTTTAACAATTTCTTTTACAGTAATGCTGCTAGTAGAGTACCTTTGAGGCTAGCCAACGATACCTTAAAATATAAATACAAAGAGAATATACTCCACAAAAAAGAAAAGCCTTAGAATGAAGGGGCAGGAATAAGGTAATTAATAGCCACACAAACCTCATAAGTTACTGTTCCACCAGACGTTGCTGCTTGACGGAGTGTTACATTGGATATAGCGCCATTTGCCGAAAGAATGCAAATAACCCATGGACCATGATGAGAAAATGACATTATTATTGAGGATACATGCTGAAATGTAAGCACCCAAAAATAAAAAATAAGTTAGTGACTTAATCAAAATCAACCCAAATTTTTTTTGCAGGGGAAAGCTACAGCATACATAACTATAAAAAACAAGTTGGCATGATAAATGCAAACCAAATTGCAGTAGAAAGCATCAACAAAATGACAAATACAAGGAGCTAGGGAAAGCAGCATCACCAAATCGATTTTATTATAGTTTTCGGCTCCAATTGGATTGTTCACATAATTATCAAAAATTAAGAAATTAAAAAAAATGCAGCATTTTGATCATCATGAGATCACTACAATCTTAATGAGAGAGAGAGAGAGAGAGAGGATAAACCTTGGAATAGGAACCAAGGTCGTACATCTTGCCCAATTAGAAGTCACAGATGTTTTGTACAAGGTAAATCTGAAAACAAGTTAAAAAATACCAAGTCATGCACATTCTACATCAAAGGCAAGGAAACTATAGAGCGCAAAAAGAATGTCAAAGCTAATAAAAAGTGAGAAATAAATCATATCATGTAGCAATAGAGGTTATTTTTTTATGGTGAAGTGCAGTCATGTATCTTGAGACTTACAAATCTATGGTTCCCGAAACTCAGACTTAGAGCCTGTTGTGTGTTTTGTGTACAAAGAGCTTATAGCTGGAACAGATGGTCTAGGATAAATAAATAAATAAAAGAAGAAAGAATACCAATGAGGGAAAATGTGTTTATTTGGTAAAGACCAAACAGATGGTCTAGGATTTGCTTAGTGGCAAATATGAAGCATAACAAGTCATTGAACTTCAATTGGCACCAAAATTGTTTTAAATATCTGAAGCATGGACACAAAACTCATCTCCACAAATGATGAGTTTGAACCATGATCTTAACAAACCCCATATAACTTTATTAATAAAAAATAAATAATTCAACTTCAAAAAGGCTTACTATTACAATTTAAACAAGCTTTGATAAGCATGCTTCTAATTGTTTTGGTTGAATTTAAGGGCCATGAGCTCCTACCATATTATCCATTGGTTACTACCCTTGATAGCGCAATCTATATCGTGATGTAGACCATCAGAACATAGAAAAGATTTCCTTATCAAATATGTGGACATTTTTTCAACTATTTATCCTAAATTTTTATTGTTTTAAACATCTTAATTCTTCTTAGTGTTGAATTAGACTGCACTCCAAAGTTTTTGGTTGCCAAACCCTTAAATTGTTGTCTACTAAAAGCAGCCCTTTATGTTTTTATCCAAATTCTGGAAATGTTCATACTTCATTGTTCCTTCTTATGTAGACTTAGACAAATTAAATTAACAGTAACATACTAAGTTTAAAAATTCATACTTCATCACAAATCTAATTGAGTTCAATGTCAAAGCTTAGTCATCTAAAAACCTGTAGGTTCTATAATGGATTTGTTTTCAACAAAAAGAGACATTACTTAGCCAAATTCTATGAATTTTCATGATTCATGCATGAACCTTTCAAGCAAGCATGGTAAGAAACAACACATGAACAGAGGAACAAACATGAACAGAGGAACAAATGAATAGCATGATCATTAAAGTTCAATTTAGCATTCTAGAGTGATTTTTTAGGAGTTTTTTTTAGGGCTTTTCAGAGAAATAGACTTACAGATGAGATTTGGAGTGATTTGATCGGTGGCACTGATAAGTGAGCATCAGTTCTTAGGGTTTTCGACTTGAACTCTGATTTCTTCTTCGATTTGAGCTTTGAGAGATTACAAATCCATTGTCGAATGAGTTATCGATCCGAAATGTGCGATTGAGAGATCGTTCGGTGTTGAAATGGGAGATCGAGAGATCGTGATTGAAATCGCAAATCCTGATTGTGAAAGTGATCGAATCAAATCAAGAGGGATATTTTATTTCGATTGAAATGGAAGAAACTTCTTCAAACTCAAAAATCGATAAAAATGGCTGAGAAGAAAACTTCTTCGATTGAATGTGAGGTTTCGTTTCTTCCCAAAGGCGACATAAACAAAAAGCTTCTTCGATGAGAGATTTTGATCTGCTGGTTTCATCTTCACTGAGATGGCTGAGAAGGCTAAGAATGAAAATGGTGAAGAAGGTCGACTGGTTTGTCTGTTTAATTTTTTTTTTTAATAAAAATTTCGGTGATTCGTTGGGCTTGGGCTGTCGAATTTTTTTCTTAAGTATATTGGGCCGGCCCAAATAAACGTGAGACTTGGGCTGCCGAGTTTAATGCTGTAAAAATAACGAATTTTACCTTTTTTGAGGTAGTGTATGGCCGTGTGTAGTCGAACTCCTCTTAATCCAACGGCTACAGATGCTGCGGTCATTATTGTAGGTCCACTAATGAATCGAATACACATCCCCAATGTCGCCATTTTTGCACCACATGTTATGATCTTGGGCTGAAGTGCCATGAACAAGCCTGTGATTTTCCCCACCACATCATAATTATTAGAAAACCCCTATTGAGCCAATTCAAGCCAACTCTAACACAAAATGCAGCACCCCTGCTTAAGCTAATAACGACCGTTTAACGACTGTCAAGAACTGTTGCCATTAACAACGGCATTTAACAGTCGTTTTTAGCTCAAATACACAGTCCCTAATACTCCAATGTGACGTAGTGTCTAACAGATCCAAAAATTTATTACTTGGAAATGCGTAGTCCTGAGGATAGAGCTTGTGAGTAGAGCTGGAACAACAGGACAAGGATAATTCTTGTGTTCTAATCCCAATCCTTTAAATGGTTTCTTTCTCCTCTACACATTCAAATGAACAAATCCTCATGGTTCAGACTCTAGCCCAAATAGACCCCTTTATATCAGCTTCATGGTGGACAGAAATGAGAGCCATAAAGATGAGATTACTTTGTTACCAAATGATAGCTAGCAAATGAGTATCAAAAAAGAAAATAAGAAATAGATGAGAAAGGAAGAAGGGTACGGTTTTAGAAAGAAAACCAAGAAATTTGTCAAGGTTTTTGAGAGAAACCTCTAAGCTACCCAAGGTTTAGAAAGAAACCCTCAACTTAATTTTTTTTTGGTAAAGTATGGACTAAAAATTCTGTCTTGATGGGCCAAAATTGAAGATTTCAATGGACTTGAAGTGGTGTCACATGTTCTAGGACATTTTTGGGTGGAAAATGGCTCTCCAACCAATTTTTAAAACTTTTGCTAAGAGTATTCTTGAAATCCTTCCTACACCATAAAACTTGGAAGATAGGTGATCCTAATAGTAGGAAACTTTATATACCTTGCTTAATATAATTTCTATAAATATTTATATCAGGAAACCTTGAATTAATGTTCAAACCCACATTGCAAAACAACTTTGAGGGTGTGCATTCAAGAATTATATTTGTAGAATGTACAATATCAGGGAATGTATTTGTATAGAAGGCGAAAAGTTTTACCTTGTATGCAGGGTTGTCCAACTTACTCAATAGCTTCATTCCCAAAGCCTTTTCATAGAACTTAAGCTAAAAAATGTAGCCATTAGGATCCTTCACAAAAGCAATGACTGATGACCCACCTTTAACTAGACCAGGTTCACGAGTGATATTTCCCCCTTAGCCCGAATGTCTTCAACCATTTTATAGACCTGCACAGCCATGAAGTTAAAGAGTCCTTAAGTTCTACAATACACAACCATAATCATGTTTCTAAAACTTAAATTATAGAACAACACACACATCTTGAGTAGCAATTGCAAAATGTCTGAAGCCTGTTCAGATGTCATTGCTATCCACTCCATAGTCTGTGAATCAACACAAAAAGTGAGCACATCAAAAACCATATTTTAACAAGATAGATAAACATTATTCAGGCCTAGACATTAAGATAATCCAAGCCTAGACATTAAGATATATGTTATTACTTGATACTGGAATCAGTATTACTTTCAAAAGTATGTATTTGATGCAGCCTTGTTACCTTTCCCAGACTAGCATGACCTATTGTCATATTTCCCGACTATAAAGCTTGCAAAGTCGCCAACCAACAAGGAAAATTGCTTGAACGTTACCCAACATGCGAACAAGTTTCACTTGGTTAATTTGAAATGATGACAAATCAATCACTAACCTCAATCCACCTCTACACTTTCACTTCTCCTTCAGCCTCAATGCTATCCTGTTTCAGCAACTGCAACATGAGCAACTCTGTCAATGTAATGAAATCATTCTCTGTAACCTTGTATCCATTGTGCACAGCCAACTCCAAGCCAGAGACCTAGGACCAAAAAATAAAAAACCCCACAAGTCTAAACAGAACAACGCCAAATGTAAATGTTTGGGATATTTGGGTCTACCTTCACCGCAAGTTTATCAACCTCAGTTTTAACTTTTGTGACAGCTTCACAGGCTTTCGATATGCCATGATCCTTCTTCATATCGTCAAGTTTCCTCTCCTTGCTTGCTGGATCCTCAAAGAGTACCAGCTTTGACATGTCCTTCACACCCACCATAAGCAAGCATTCTTCAGTAAGCAGAACATTGTTTGACTATTGTCCTATCAGTAATTTCCAAGTTATGTACAAATCAATATATAACATATCTATCGGTAAAAAACAAATGTGAAAATGTAATGGCAAGTAGGAAATCACCAGTATGCCTCATGGCTATAGGAAAGTGGACAAGGTATAAATCTAGTTAGTCATTAGAGCCTAATGAGGATTTGATTCTTAAGTGTAGCTTTGGATCATGGGTTATTAGATGATTTTCTTATGAGTAAAATGTGTTATAGTTATCTTTTGGTCCAATAAAATTAGGTATACTGGCTTGATGCACCAATGTTATTCAATATAAGGGACTAGCATCCATTGATAAAGGAAGAAATCTGTAAATAGCAAGTGTTTAGCAATGTATTCTGTTTTGGTTGCTTGAAAATCACTATTATAGTTGTTAAATTAAAAATAGCTTAATTACAGATGATGGAGTTGATTTGATGCAAGTAGGTTGGGACCACCTTAGACTGTTTATTGGGTTCAACAGAAAAAACTAACTAATAATTTATCGATAAGGATAGTTTTTTTTTTTTTTTTTTTTTTTTTTTTTTCAGATTTATCTTCCATTTCATCCCAAATCACTTAAATATGATTCAAAGTTAAAACAAAACTACAGGTGTGACCAATTCAGGAAAAAAAAAAGTTATTAAATGAATATGCACTAGTTGTAATGGATTTGATTCTCTTAGGAATTTTTACAAACAATTGGTGCACATTAATCTGAAGGAAAGACAATATGAAGAAAAACCTTCAAAATCAGACAAGGATAATCTAAAATGTTGAATGCAAACTTTAAAGTATTTGAAACTCTAAATTAATTAAGAAAAATCTTAGATTCAATAAAAAACTTTAACATATCTGAAGATTCGATCACAAACCAAGCAAAGGGAGGGAGATCGAACAAAGTCCTAAAACTTTCTATCAAACGCCGATCAATTACGCCTTAAAACTTGCAAATCAAAATCTAATTGCGTCTTTAAAATCACAGATTCTGTGAGTGAGAGATCGAGCGAAGATCTTTCGATCAATTTCTTTCCAAAAATAAATCCGATCGATTTACTTTCCAAAATGAAAAAAACTGATCGATTTTGAGTGAGAGAGAGAGAAACACTTGATCAAGACTTAGAGATCCGAGAGAGAGAAACTCGAGAAGAGAAATCCGAGAGAGAGATTCGAGAAGAGAGATCTGAGAAGAGAGATTCGAGAAGAGCGAAGGATTTGAGAGAGAGCGAAAGAGAAGAGATGTCGAGTGAGAGTGAGTGAGAGGAGAGACAGAGACGAGCAGAGAGTGAGAGTGAGAGAAGAGAGAAGAGAGTTCGACAATGGCGGAAGTCGAGTTCTGTCTGAGAAAATTTATTAGAATGGCTATTGGCACCCCAACTTTTACTTATTACACTTAAATGATTGAAACGACATTTAAACGACAGCGAAAACTGTCGCAAATAACGACAGCCTCTAGCAGTCGTTTTTAGCGCATTTCTAGAGTTGCTTTAAGCACAATATGACGTAGTGAGAGAGGAAAGATGAGAAGAAAAAAAGCTTTGATGAGTTTTGAGTTTTGCAGAAAGCGTGTGAGTTCTGCGATGTAATTTGAGTGGTGTTTAGCAGAGGATGTAATTAAATCAAACTTTGCAAAAGATGCTGTTTTAAACGATCTTCACCGTTAAATCTATACATATCTAACAGTTGTATTGTGTTTGATCAAAGATGACGGCCATTTTGACCTTGCTTCTCTTTCACGTTGTCTCGCACGATATAAAGCATTTAATTCCATTTACAATTATTTATGAGAGGTTCTATTGGCATCCTAACTTTTACTTATTACACTCTAATTTTTCAAATATTTAAAATTTTAAATACAATAATAAATAACTTTTTATAATAATAATAATTTCAAGAAAATCTTATTCGATTTCAGCGTCCAAACAAGGTATTAGAGGAGGGCATTTCAGTCAAAATGCTACTTTTGTCATTTTCCATACCATACTTCTTCATTTCTTTCTTGTTAGGAGGAGAAAAGAAAATTCAAAATTGATGAAAATTTAGGGGTGGCAATCTTAACACTACACGAAATTAGTGGGTTTGGGTCAAAGACTAATTGGATTTGGGTCATAATAATGTCATTCGTCTAATATGATTATTAAATTGGTTTATCTCGTTTTGACATGTTTAGTTATTTTGTCATTAACATATAATTTTGAATATATTAACAATTATTTAAGAATTTTGTAAATTACTCTCTTCTTTTTTTCCAAGAATTTCCTATAACTTTTTTATAATACATTTTATTTTTTTAATTCTATAAAATATAAAAAAAAAATTTAAGATATTTTTTAAATAATTAATGATTAAATTTTTTCCTTTAAGAGTAAAAAATACTTTCCTTACAAAGTTATTTATTTATATTTATATTTTTTTTAATTTATTTTTCCATTGACATCTAGAAGCATGTAGTGTTTGATTACTAATATGCTGATCCATGTGAGCAAAACAACCCTTAGTAAGTGTAATGGTACGTTGCAGAGAATGCCCATTACATTGATTCCTCTGTTACAGTACATTTTATCCCTATTGTCTATTTTAATAGTGTAATGGTATGTTAGACTGAGATGATAAATAACTAACAACAACCCGTTATAAAAAATTGATTTTTTTCTGTTTTGTAAATTTGAGTGTTTTAAATTTAGATCTTCTTAATCCTTTTATAATGGACCAATTTAGAACTTTCACAACAGTTTAAAATCTTATATACAATATAATTTTTTATAATAATAGTTCCTAAAAAACCTTCTTCCATTTCAGCCTCCAAACAAGGTATTGGAGGAAGGCCTTTCAGTCCAAATGCTACTCTTGTCATTTCCACACCTTAATTCTTCATTCCTTACTTGTTAGAGGAGAAAAGAAATTACAAAATTGATGGAATAAAGTGTATAAGGTGTACCTTATATGCTTGCCTTGGTCGCATTCGACACGACTAGTATTTCTTAATTTGCCTTAATGGGTGGCAGAGGTGGATTTAGAGTGGGGGCTGTAGGGTCACTTGCCTCCACAAGAGTTTTCAAATTCTATGGATTAATGTGCTATTGCGATAGATTTTAGCGGCGGAAAAAAAAATTTATCACTATTACCCCCACAAAATTTTTTTCCATTCTTAATCGTCCCCACTATTTTTTTTTTCTACTCTTGATTGCCCTCACATGAGCAAAATCCTGGCTCCGGCCCTGATGGGTGGCTAATTTTTTTATTCCACTTTAATAAAGGTCCTCATATAACATGCTTTTGTTAGTGTTGAACTTCTCAGAAACAATTAATCTTTTATTGTCTCTCTCATATTTCCTTGTATTTATTTGTTACCTCAATTTTAGACTAAGTGAGAGTAAGGAATTTCCTTATTATTCCTAATATTATTCTTAAACCATCATGCCATCAACCCATTACCCATTACCCATAAGGGCATCCTCCATTAATTTGAAAAAAAAATGACAATGAAAATTTTGATGGCCTTACTGTAGCTACTAGTAAATATTTGGGATCTCTTGTTGTTTTTCCAAGTCCATGACAAACCCCATTACCACATTTTCACCTCTTGCTGAAAGCCCTTTATTTTTCTCTAACCTCAAGTTTCTTTCTCCTTCAACATATAAAACTTAAGCATGGTCGTGTAGTATAGATTTGGCAATTATATAGTTGACCGGGCGATAATTCAATTAATTTCAGATAAATTTGGCAAATTTTGAATGGAGAATAGGTGGGGAAAAAAAAATCAAGGTAGGTATAGATAAATAAATAAATAATAAAAATTGCCAGATTTTGAGAAATTGTTTTTTTTTTTTTTAAATGAGCAACTTTTTTTTTGGCTTAGTTGTTGATTATTGATATCTTCAAGACCCCCCTTACAATGAATTTTTCAGAATTTTCTTGAAAATTTTGTGACTATGAGCTCAACAATAAAATGAGACTTTTGATGAAGTAGATAGAAATTTTAGGCAGAAAAAATACAAGTTTTCCATGCGAGGTTGAAGACAACATTGAACTGGTTAAAAAAAGTGTTAGAGTAATGATTTTCTGACTCCCAAACGTGGCATACTCAAAATTCTCTCTTGACGTGGCATGTGCTAGAAGCATAGATGTTTTTTTTCTCAGGATACAAAACTGCACAACTACTTTTTAGCATAACAACCGTTCTTTAACTCTCAACTAAAACAGGGAGAGAGAGAGAGAGAGGCACAACCACATGTCAAAAATCAAATTAAAGTAATGTTTCTGTATAATAGGATTAGCAAATGACAAACATGGGGATAATACAATGTAGTACGTCATCTGCTCACATATCATGGCAGTAGATGATTTGATCACTTAACATGTCTTAATAGAAACATTAAGCAGTATTACCTTACATTCAAGATAGTATGTAATCTATAAATCATAAACCATGAAAATTATTGTTATTCCAATTTATATGACCAATGAATCCAAGTTGAAAGCGTTGTTTTTTGTGGAGAGCTTTTAGGGCTTCCACGCCTCGAGATGAACCTTGATGCTGATGATCGAGATGAAGATTTTGATCAAGAAGCTTCACTTCAACTCCTTTTTGGCTTTGAAAGGCGAAAGGCAAAAGGATTGAGGGCTCACTGTGGTGCCTACCACTATGTGAAAATTAAAAATTTTGATAGTAAAATTCGATGGGCCAAGGCCCACGAATTTTAGAAATTGAATTTCGACAGTCCATGACTATCAAAAAATTTTATGTTCCTTAACTCGTTTGCTTAAAACCATGAAATTTCTCCTATCCTCCATTAATTTAAGGGTTTCGGCCTGTTAAAAACAACATTCGATAATGAAAAATTTGTCGTCTTTGTTCGCTGAATATGGCCATTTTTCATGGTGTGTGCCAACGATCATTTGATGATTTTGTTAGTTGTAGACATCCCATTTTACATCTGCCTATCCGACAACCCGTCATTTAGTTGTTGTGGATTCTTAATAATGAGCGTAAAATAAATTTTGAGAGATCAGAAGATCTCCTCCCATTTCATTTCAGCTTCCCGGATTACCTTGCATTTCTATCTGAGTTCTTGCTCAGAGTCCTCTTTGGTTTCTTTCCTTCTTTCTCTACCATACCAACTTAGAAATTATGCACACTTAGGATCACTATATATTTCGATGACCTTAGAGATCTCGCATTAACGCTAAGAAAGTGGGACCTTGGGATAATCGTGTTAGGATTAAAAGAAGTCTCTCGCCATAATTCACAAAAATTGACAAAATGACCAAAATAACGCTCACGCTCAACTTATACTTAGACACATTGATCTGTTAGGAAAACGTAACTTCGAGATCTAGAAATGAAAATTCTGAGATAAATTTAAGTTTTTTGACAATATTTGTATCAATCGATTTTAATCCATTGCTAATCAAGTACAAATCCAAGGCAAGACGTTTTAATAAATTTTTGGCAATTAATTAATCCATCAAACTAATCAAGTAAAAAAAATTGAGAATTAAAAAAGAAAAAATTAAAATCTTAAAATTCAAAATAAAAATAAAACAAACGAAAAAAAAAGAGATTTACTAGGCAAATCAATCTATTTCAATTTTTATTACAAAAATCTATTTTGCTTTATCAAGCTTGTTATTGGGTAAACCTTACTTTATAAATGAAGCTACCATGACTAACATAATAAGATTTCCTATCTTACAATGGTCTTGGGACCCACGTGAATTGTTGAGTTAGCAATGCAATGTCATAAATCTCATGGAAAAATTTAGAAAATTATTTATATCCTTTTTTTTAGCTTGATCAGAGGAGTTGAAAATGGATGGCATAAATTGATGTGATTAAGGTGCACTCCAAATACATTCAACAACAAAATCCCCCCATCAATTTTAATTTATTCATGTGGACCCACTCCAAGGTTTGATGGATAACAAACATGTTGAAGTAAGATTTGGTAGGCAACGAACTTCATAAAGTAAGGCTTATTTGAAAACCAGTTAAAACCTTGATGGAGTCATTTGTAAAAAGAACGAAATAGTTTGCTAGGGTTGCCAGATGAATATTTTTTTAAACACAAAATAGAAGGCAGGGTAGTTTTGCTGCTCACATACTCACAGAAAGCTTATCGCACATAAACCAAAAAAAAGGGAGAAACTTCAAATTTTCGTCCAACCAACATTCCCCTAAATTGGAAACATAAAATACTAGAAAATAAGATGAGAATAAAATCTGTAGGTTCCTGTGGACGGATAAAAATTGGTTTTAGTCTGGACCATTAATTTTCACCATCAACACATATCTTGAAGCAGACACTTGGTAAGGTTTGAGTAGAATTCTAAGTAATTAGGGAAAATCTTAATTTGAGAGGATTCTTCCCTAATAGGTAATTATTTTATTTGAAAAAAATAAAAGGACATTTCTAATTTAATTAGAGTTAGGGTTAGGATTTTTCTATTTAAAGAGGGCTAAGGCCATTGTAAAGAGGCAAGGAAAGGGAAGGAGAGGAGGAAGGGGGGGGAGGGGAAAGACCGAGGACAAGAAGTCATGTAACCATGAGATTTATAGTGGAACAGTTCTTTGAGTCCATGGATATAGGTACGTTTGTCGAACCCCATAAAAAAACTTGCGTTTTTTACCTTTTCTAGCTTTTTCTATTCTTTAGTTAGTTTAATGATGGGATTGTGATCGAGGTCGATTTATCAGAAAATCGACCTCAATAGTCCCCATGATTGAGTCGTGATAATATGAATTGCGAAGTGGCATACTCAATCAACTCCTTGACATGACAAGTTCGGGAACCGCAGATCTATCCGCCTGGGGATACAAGATTGCACTTCCCCATAAAAAAGTGTATCCCAAGTCGTATTGATCTACAGTTCCGAACTTGTCATATCAAGGAGCCGATTGAGTATGCCATCTGGCAAGTCATATGATAACCACTCTTTTTTAAGACAAAACCCATGCCAACGATTCATTGAAAGTTAACATAAAACCCAAGAATCTGAAGAATCCAATCATAATCAGACTCTAGAAGGAAGAAAATATTGTATATTTTATGTCCAAAAGATTGGAAAGCTTCTAAAATTGGAAAACATAGAAGTCTACAAAGAGGGACAGACGTCCCACTTTGGAGGCGAGATCGAACAATCCAATATCTTTGATCGACTAATCTTCAAGGCACCGAAAATCGGAGAAGCACCCCCTTTTTTAGATGCATGTCGATTACTCCCTCATCTTCCCCTCATCGCGTTTTTTAGTCTTCTCCAATTCTCACAAGAACCCACCCACGACTTCTTCTTGTTGGAGATATCTCTCATTCATCATCGTTACATCTCTCTCCTTGCTGGATTTTCATGCAAGGTATTGGTTATTTGATCATTCTCTTAAGGAATTACAATGGCCACATATTGCATTTCTTATTTATTGATGCTTAACAATTTAAGAATAGATTTTGTCAGTATTGTTCAAATCGCCCCATCAGACCTAAGGTAAGGTTCCCCTCAACCTTCTTTCTCTTCTCTGTATTATATTATTCTATGTGGGTTTGGAGGTCTGATTTGCTAAATCATGAATAATAAGGCAAGTTTATTTTAAGTTTTGAAGGAAATTGACATGAGGCAGTTCTTAAAATGAAAACAAAGTTTTTTTTAACAAACCGGTTTGCCCACTCATCTTTAAAATGCTCTTGGATAGTGCAGGAGTTTGTTTTTATGTCAATACGATATGGTATGGCATTTAATTTGCTTAAGTTGATTTGCCATTTTAATGTACATACATTTGACCAGTTTACCGTGTTGACATTCATTGCTTATGCTACTGATTTTGGGAAGCAAACACCAACAATGGTTTGAATTACTTGGAGAGTAATAAGGGTCAGTACCTTAAGACCCACATTTTGTAAGAGTGGCAAAAAAATAAAAATTCCGACTTTATGAGATGGTCATTGGTGAAAGTGCATGTTTTGGGACGGTGTTGGTCAATTCCTTTTGATCATGTTAAGCCTTTAAGCTATTTTGATAATTTATTTCACCATGGTGAAACTTGAACCCTTTTTGGTAATTATTTATACCTAAGGTAAGACTTGGACTGTTTTTTAAACTTATCTTGCCAAAGGTAAGTATTCTATCACCTAGGTATCTTCCTTTCCTAAGGTATCATGATTGGTAATTTATTTTGCTATGATAATGAGAATGTTAGAATCAATAACATTTCAATAATTGTCGAGTTGACTGATAAGAAAGTAATCATCGAGTTGACTCACTAATTTTGTGCACATAGGATTTTAAATTGATTTTCATTTTTCAAAATGTGACCAATGAGTCAACTCACTGATTTGTGTGCAAGTAGGATTTTAAATTGATTTTCACTTTTCAAAATGTAGCCAATGGGTTGACTTCACTATTTTTTTTTTTTTTTTGTGCACATGAGATTTAAGTCGATTTTCTTTTTCAAAAGAAATAGGAAAACTCTTCAAATTGCACATCAAAATAATGTTTTGCTTCATGACATGTGGACCTAACGAAGTTAATTGGAGATTAAATTTTTCAAAATTTCCTAATATAATTTTGGGAGAATGACAAATTTTTAAATTTGAAAAATCATAACCATTGGATTTGATTAGCTAACATAACGTAAAATGATGATGATGAATGGACCCAAACCCCTTTGGATCTTGACCATGACTTTGGTCTCCTTAATTTGATCCTAGGATGATTTAGCCTATTATATTGACCAGTCTTTCCTTGTTGACCTTAAGATATCTTGGATCATAGTAGATACCGATTTTATAATCGGGTGGGTTTGGTGCCTAACACCTCCTGCAACTCATAACCTAACTCCTTACTCATTTCTCTTGCTTATGGACCGACTCAAATCTTTTTGGAAACAAGTTTTAGTTCCTATACCTAGAATTAGTTGGCGGTTCCCCAATCCCCCAAATACCCCAATCACAAACTTTTTTTTTTAAAAAAAGTGTCGAGGTGCTTTCATTAGCAACGATGTATATCAGAGAAAGTGAAGGTTGAAGAATGGAGAAGAAGATGAATAGTGATGTTGCATAGTTTTTTTTGCTCTTAGTGGTATTTTGATTGATTTTTTCCAAACCCCACTCCGTCTTTGGGTGGAGATCTTATAGCTTAAACTTTAAGACAAGTGTCACCACACCACTAGTCTTGATTGGATGCCACCTAGGCTGGTAGCTAGATGAGGGCTTGCTGACTTCCTTCAGGAGTTGTGCCCCCATACCTCATTAATGTTTTCAATCCAAGTGGATTAGAAGTATCTCAACTTCATTAATGCTGAGTTGGTAAGATTTTACTATTTGGGGGTGGGTGTGTCAGAGGATGTCTCAATCACTCCCAATTTGATAAGTGCTATAATATCTTGTATTTAAAGAGGGGATTTTCGCATTAAAGAGTTTAAATCACATTTAATTTCTTGTCTTATTAGGATATAGACTCTAGGTTTGAGCAATGGTCTTATCGAACCGATAGACACTATAGACGGAGAAAGGTCATTCACTAGACTCGTGTTTGATTTAGTGGATTTGGTTCAAATCCCACTTATTGCTCCACACTTACTAAGGTACTACATTGTACATCTTCAACCCTCGACTCTCATTTTGGTCTATAGCAATCTAGGTGACGATATTAACTCTCCTCGATACAAGAGCATTAGTCCATTGTACTTCCATAGCATCGAAGGAAGTGGTGACTATGCCCATGGTGCTCGATTCATATTGTACTTTGTGCCCCTATGATAGGATGATGAATCTTTATTCCCTTCTCACTATGACTTGTTCAATTCGAGGAAAAGAACTCAGTCATTTCCTATTCATTGGTTTGACTTGAGGCTTTTGACCCATCAATTATTAATGGGCCCTGCTTGTTCTTTTATGACACATGTTCCCATCGTGTGGCATGACAAAAATGGTCCCCATATTTTTTATTGAAAAATAATCATCAAATGATTAATCATTCAAA
Source organism: Akebia trifoliata (assembly GCF_017979445.1). Taxonomy (NCBI): domain Eukaryota; kingdom Viridiplantae; phylum Streptophyta; class Magnoliopsida; order Ranunculales; family Lardizabalaceae; genus Akebia; species Akebia trifoliata. The sequence continues at coordinate 176,098 of NW_028237131.1, read as the reverse complement.
AGTATATATTTTTTTCTTTCTCAAGACTCTAGACCTACAATTTATAGCTATCCAAAAAAAAATATAGGTATTTAAATGTTGCAGATGTTAGTTAGTTTCGTTGGTAAAGTCTTTGGGGGATGATAATAGAGACCTAAGTTCAACTATTGCCATCACTGGGTTATTGAACTCATTAAAAACAGACTTAGCGATAAAACAAAGGTGTTTAAATGTTTCAAATCATTTGATGTAGTTCAATTTCACATAGATTTCTAATTTGGAGAATCTATTACAATATGTACAACTGCAAGGAAATTCTTTTGAAGGGAATATGAATTCTTCAGGAAATGATCATGGGAAAATGAATTTCATGAAAAATTTGATTTCATAGATTGCATGGAAGAAAATGTCAAAAAGAGAGTTGGATTCTAATTTTGGGGGAGGGGTAATCATGAGAGGACGAGACTTTTCTAGTCTCAATGCACGACAGATTTCCTAGAGATTAGATCCAATGTTCTAGGGACGAATACAAATTTTCCTAGGGATTCATCTATCTTGAAAATCCCTAACATCTCAATGGTCATGTTGAAGGAGAGCCTCAACCTGTGGGATTAAGGCTAGCATTTACCCGAGAGAATAACATTAGGAGGAGGAAAAATCACATGTGGGGGTAGGGTGAGAGCGTTAAAGGAAATAATTATTTCCGTAAGTCTTCTCAATCAAGCTGTCAATTAATGGAGCCATTGAAGGAAAGATTAGTTTAATTAAATTCTCTCCATTCTTCTTCTCAATCAAGATGTCAATAAATCCCTGGATTGGAGATCCATAAATTCTACTTTCGCAATTATGTAATCATTCAAAAAAATCATTTTCCAATTATTTATAAATACGTGGTTGGATGGTCACAAGGATTTACCCACCGCCACTAATCATCAGATTTTCATTTTCTTGCAGAGAAAATTTTCCTTTCCAAGATGAAAATTGCTTTGAGTAGAAAAATGAATTCTGAACAAAATACACAACCATAATTCTGTTGAAACTATTAGTTGTTAGTGTTGATCGAGTCCTTAGGATCTGTTTTTGTTAGTTGCTTAGTGGATTGAATAATCCCTATTCTTAGGGAGAAGTTGTTTGTTTCCTAGTCATTAGGTTGGCTGCAGATTTTTCTCTGTTCTGTTATTTTTGTAAGGCTATATATAGCCAGTTCAGTAACTTAATTGAATGATGAGAAGAACTATTTCTTCTAACTCCTTTTGTGTTCATTAGAGAAGCAACAGAGAGTTCTTATCAAGTGGTATCAGAGCCCCATCATAAGGGCCTGGTTGAAATTAAGAAGCAACAGTCTTCTAAGGTATTTAGTAACAAGAATTTGGCGACAGAGAGTGGATTTGTGCAACCAGCGATCCCGAAATTCGATGGGCATTATGATCATTGGTGTATGCTCATGGAGAATTTCATGAGATCGAAAGAATATTGGAGTGTAGTAGAAGATGGGATTCCTGCAGTAGCAGAAGGAGTTCAACTCACTGAAGCACAGAAGAAGGTGATTGATGATACAAGGCTGAAGGATATGAAGGCAAAGAATTATCTCTTCCAAGCCATAGATCGATCGCTCCTAGAAACCATTTTGAACAAGGGTACAGCTAAAAACATTTGGGATTCCTTGAAGCAGAAGTTTCAGGGGACAACATGAGTGCAGCGAGCGCAACGACAAGCTCTCCAAAAGGAGTTTGAGATGCTGAACATAAAGGTGGGAGAGTCTGTGAATGAGTACTTTGCTCGTACTCTTACTGTGGTCAACAAGTTGAGAGCCAATAAGGGAAAGATGGATGATGTAGCAGTCATCGAGAAGATTTTGAGATCCATGACACCCAAGTTCGATTACGTGGTATGTTCTATTGAGGAGTCAAATGATTTGGATGTTCTTACCATTGATGAATTACAAAGTAGTCTTCTAGTACATGAGCAGCGTATGAAAGCTCATGTTGTGGAAGAGCAAGCATTAAAGATTACTCTTGGAGAGTCTTCAGCAGAAAGAGGACGAGGTCGTGGTGGAATTCGAGGACGAGGAAGAGGAGGAGGCAGACGGAGCTTTGACAAATCATTTGTTGAATGCTATAACTGTCATAAGCTTGGACACTTTCAATATGAATGTCCAAAGAAAGAGACAGAAGCAAGAGCAAGTTATGTGGAAAGTGGTGAAGAAATGTTGTTGATGGCGTACGTGGATGATAAAGAAGCCAATAAAGAAGAACTGTGGTTCCTTGATTCTGGATGTAGCAATCACATGTGTGGTAAGAGAGAGTTTTTCTCAGATTTTGAAGGAAATTTCAGGGAGAAGGTGAAATTGGGAGATAATTCAAGCATAGATGTGATGGGTAAAGGCAATGTGTGAATGCTGGTGAATGGTTTTGTACAAATTATTACTGGCGTATTCCATGTTCCAGGATTAAAGAATAGCTTGATAAGCATTGGTCAGCTAGCTGAGAAGGGACTTTCAATTCTCATACAACAAGGAACATGCAAAATTTATCATCTTGAGAGAGGGCTAATTATGAAGATTACAATGTCCTCGAATCGAATGTTCAAGATGTTTGCTCAAACACAACTGAAGGAGGAAGCATATTTCAATTCTTTCATGGAAGATCCAACTCAACTTTGGCATTGCAGATATGGTCATCTAAGCTTCAGTGGTCTGAAAATTCTTCAACAAAAGGGAATGGTAAAAGGACTGCCTTGTCTTGAAACTTCGTCGAAGGTATGTAAAGATTGCTTGGTGGGGAAGCAACGGAGAGACCCATTTCCTAGGGAAGGCACTTGGAGAGCTTCTCAAATTCTTGAACTGGTGCATGCCGATATATGTGGACCAATCAGCCCTATGTCCAACAGCAATAAAAGGTACATGATTAGTTTTATTGATGACTATAGTCAAAAAGCTTGGGTTTATTTCTTGGTTGAGAAGTTAGAAGCATTTATTACTTTCAAGAAATATAAGAATCGTGTTGAAAAAGAGACTGGTTTGAGTATAAAATTTCTTCGTACTGATCGTGGGGGTGAGTTCACATCACTTGAATTCACTAAGTTTTGCAGTAAGAATGGTATTCGAAGGCAACTGCCAGCTGCATACACCCCTCAACAAAATGGTGTTGCGGAGAGGAAGAATCGAACTATCATGAATATGGTTCGGAGTATGCTTTCAGGAAAGAAGATTCTCAAAGCATTTTGGCCTGAAACTGTGAATTGGACAGTTCATGTTCTCAATAGGAGTCCAACTCTTGCAGTAAAGAATAAAACTCCAGAAGAAGCTTGGAGCGGATTCAAACCATTAGTGGATCACTTCAGGGTATTTGGGTGTGTATCTCATGTTCATATTCCTGATTGACAAAGGACAAAGCTCGATGACAAGAGTGTAAGATGCGTTTTACTTGGAGTAAGTGAGGAGTCAAAGGCATATAGGTTGTATGATCCCATGTCTCAAAAGATTATAATAAGTAGAGATGTGGTGTTTGAAGAAGGCAGCATTTGGGATTGGGATAAAAGCCATGAGGAAAGTATTTTGATTGACTTGAATTAGGGCGTCAAAGAACCAGATGCAGCTGTTGGAAATGGAGGTGAAGTTGGAACTGATGAGCATACTGAAGAAACTGAAATTGATGGTTCAAATGGGTCAAATGAAGGCAATTCATCTAGCTCAGGTGAAGATCCTTCCCTTGAATCTCTTGAACAAAGGTCAAGAAGGCAACCAAGTTGGATGAGGGATTATGTAAGTAGAGAAGATTTATCTGAGGGAGAAGACATGGCATATTTAGCTATGTTTGCAGCAAATGATCCAGTTTTATTCGAAGAGGCACTAAAAGATGCAAAGTGGAGATCAGCGATGAATGTGGAGATTGAAGCTATAGAGAAAAATGATACTTGGGAGTTGACAAATTTGCCTATTGGGGCAAAGAAGGTTGGTGTGAAATGGGTGTATAAGATGAAACTCAATGAAAATGGTGAGGTGGAGAAGTACAAAGCCCGTTTAGTCGCAAAAGGTTACACTCAAAAACATGGTGTTGACTACACTGAGGTTTTTGCACCTGTAGCACGATTGGAGACAGTTCGATTGATAATTTCTCTTGCAGCTCAGAAAAGGTGGACGATTTATCAACTAGATGTCAAGTCAGCCTTTCTTCATGGAGAACTTAGTGAAGAGGTTTTCGTCGAGCAACCTCCTGGTTATGAAAAGAAGGGTAATGAACAGAAAGTGTACAGGTTAAAGAAGGCTTTATACGGACTAAAACAAGCTCCACGAGCTTGGTATAGTCAGATAGAGTCATATTTTGCTAAGGAAGATTTCGAGAGGTGTCCTTATAAGCATACTTTGTTCATCAAAACGGGAGAAAGAGGTAAAATTCTAATTGTCTGTCTCTATGTTGATGACTTGATTTTTACAAGCAATGATGAGCATATGATTGTTGACTTTAAGAATTCTATGATGCATGAGTTCTACATAACAGACCTTGGAAAAATGAGATATTTCCTTGGTATAGAAGTAATGCAAAGACCAGAGGGTATTTTTATCTGTCAAAGGAAGTATACACAGGAGGTGCTAAAAAGGTTTGATATGGATAAATGCAATTCAGTGCATAACCCAATTGTTCCAAGTTGTAGACTTATGAGAGATGAGAATGGAGTAAGGGTGGATAGTAGTCGCTACAAACAAGTAGTTGGCAGTCTAATGTATTTGACTGCTACTCGGCCCGACATTATGTTTGTGGTGAGTCTTCTAAGTAGATATATGGATCGTCCCACAGAACTTCATTTTCAGGCAGCCAAGAGAGTGTTGAGATATCTAAAAGGGACTTTTGATTTTGGGATACTTTATAGAAATAGAGGAGATGAGAAGCTGGTTGTCTATACAGATAGTGACTACGCTGGAGATTTAGATGACAGAAGGAGTACTTCAGGTTATGTTTTTCTGTTAAGTTCAGGAGCTATTTCTTGGTCTTCAAAGAAACAACTAATAGTCACTTTGTCTACCACTGAAGCTGAGTTCGTTGAAGCAGCTTCATGTGCTTGTCAAGCAGTTTGGGTAAGGAGGATTTTGAAGGGTTTTAATCATGTTCAAAATGATAGTACAACGGTCTTTTGTGATAGCAGCTCAGCTATTGAGCTTTCGAAGAATCTTGTATTACATGGTCGAAGCAAGCATATAGATGTCAGGTTTCATTTTCTGCGTGAGCTTACAAAAGATGGAGTTGTAAAGTTGGTCCATTGTCACACTCAAGAACAGGTTGCAGACATAATGACCAAACCATTGAAGCTTGAGATGTTTGTAAAGATGAGAGGTTTATTGGGGGTTTGCACAGATCCAAGTATAAACTGAATAAATTGGTATTCAGTTTAAGGGAGGATGTTGAAACTATTAGTTGTTAGTATTGATCGAGTCTTTAAGATCTGTTTTTGTTAGTTTCTTAGTGGATTGAATAATCCCTATTCTTAGGGAGAAGTTGTTTGTTTCCTAGTCATTAGGTGGGCTGCAGATTTTTCTCTGTTCTGTTATTTTTGTAAGGCTATATATAGCCAGTTCAGTAACTTAATTGAACGATAAGAAGAACTATTTCTTCTAACTCCTTTTGTGTTCACTAGAGAAGCAACAGAGAGTTCTTATCAAATTCATACACTAGAAAATTGCAATTTTGTGAAAACCATTTTCGGTCTTTATTGGTGTTGGAATCTCTAAAAATCCAACCACGCAATCTCAAATTGATAGGTAGTGGACATTTGGTTTGTAAAATTGACCTGTTAGAGTATTAAATATGAAGCATTATAATAGAATGTACTATGATGCACAAAATCAATTTTACAGTCTAAGAATAAATAAGTGAGTAATGATAATATGACTCGCCAGGTGGCATACTCAAATGACTCCTTGACGTGGACAAGTTTGGGAACAGTAGATCTGTACGCCTTGGGATTCACGGTTTCCTCGAGATACTATTTTTATGGGAAAGTGCCATCATGTATCCCGAGGCGTTCAAATCTACGGTACCCGAACTTGTTATGTCATGGAGTCATTGAGCATGCCACCTGGCAAGTCATATTATCACGACTCTAGATAATTAGTTTATGTGTGCTGATTTTCAAACTCAACCTGATTGAGTAACTCAAAAATCATTGACGTGGCATGTGTAAGAACCCTAGTTTTTACCCTCTGGATACATAACTGCACATGTTTTATGGGGATGTGCAAGATTGTATCCCGAGGGAAAATCGTCGGTTCTTGCACATGCCACATTAGTGAGTTTTTGAGTTAGTCTACTAGAGTTGAGTTAGACAATCATTACACTTTGTTTAAAGTTAGAATTGGATATTGGGTCACTTGAAATATCAATTACAGATACAATAAATGGGTGTAAATCCTAACTAGAGAAATAAACTTTCTTTATCTTAAATTAATCAGATACAATCTTAATCTATATAAAAATGATTCAGTGTATCGCAATACACTTTATTACAATGCTTTGTATATAATTCTCCGACAAGATCATCAATTGTTGGGTACTATTCAACTCCTTCAAAAAATAATATAAGCTTGAAAAGTTTAGAGAAAAGTCAGAGAAATATTAAGAGTATTGCTGGAATAACATTGAAATAGACATTGTTTCACACATTAATGTGCAAAGAACCATATATGCTTCTCACTTGTATCTCGATGAAAAGAATCTATGGTTCCTACACGCACATCCATATCAGTAATGTGAAACGAAGTCAATTTCAAGGTTACTTCAGCATTTTCCAAATACTACTAAGAGAAAAAAGATCCCACGGCTTAGATTCTATGATTTAAATATAGATAACATCATTTATTATTAATTGTAGGCAACTCTAGATATCAAAGTACGATGTGTAACACATACAACAAACTGAGACTTACAAAAGCCCTAAATAGCCACAAACCCCACAAAGAGCTGAATAGCAAAACAGTAAAACATCAAGAAGTTGGTGATAGATCAGATCATCAATGGTGATGACATTTGGTTGGAGCAAAAGCAAAGGGCCCCACAGTGAAGAGTGCAAAGGGGATGGGAACTGGGGGTTTCTGGTACCTCAAATAGGCCCCACTCAATCCCCAATTAAGATTTGTGGGCTTCTTGCAAGAATACAATGGTGATGAAACTAAGAACACCTTGCACTTGTGGGTCCCAAAGCTGCTCACTTTCTTGGGGGCTTGGATGTAGAAGTAGCCGTTCTTGTCTGCTTTGGCTTCTATGTTGATTGAGTGCTTGCTGTTGTTGCATTGTAACTTTACAACCGCACCTGTCCAATAATACATATGCATACGCATCAAGTGAGATAGATTTGTTTGAAATGGGCCCACTCTCTCTCACACACACCAACTTGCATGCATGGATGGACACAAAAAATCATAAAAAATAACGAATGAAAACATACATGATCCCGACCATGTAAACATGAAACCTAAATGTTACAATTATATACATATATTCCAAAACAACACATATCTCAAAGATATTTATCTCAATAATAATGGATTTTGTGTTTAAACAGTTGGATCATGTTTTTTTATCTTTGGAATTTTTATGAAAAGATGATCAACTTTTAACTCAATTACAATTCCGGATCACTATTGATTTTAATTACCAAAACGTGAGATTGCCACTTGAAAAACCTGCAATCTCGTGCCTTCACGTTCTGGGAATGAAAATGAACGGTTAGCCAGAATTGTAATTTCGTCAAATTCAGCTCATGAAATGGTAATTTACCCTTTTTTTTCCATGAGTCGTGGGAACCTGACCCATATACTGACTAAAGGAATAATACACGATCCTTTCTATCTAAAAGCAAAATCCAATCGTTGGAATTTTATGTGTATCCCGATAATATATATCTTTTAGATACTTATCTCGAGTGTAAATCCCAACCGTTAGATTTCATGTTTCACGGTGATCATGTGTACACATATCTTTGGATGTAACAATCCGATCTGACCCACCTAAATAAAACTAGAAATAGTAATAATGCAAGCTCGATAAGTTGGAACCAACCAGACAATGGTGAAGCACGCAAAAGAGTGTCATTCCCTTGATACTTGCATGACTTGCAATAAACAACACCTTGCACAGCCACACGACTTCTAATGGGCAAATGGTGCCTCGGTGTTCGACTCGGAGTTGGACTTGGAGATGGACTCGGGGATGGAACTGGCGACCAAGTCTTACTCATAGTTTCAAACCTTTCAACATCAAATTCACCACAAACAGTAAAAGACATCAAAAGCAAAGAAAGTTGAAGAGCTACAAAACCCTTAAACAAAGAGAGAGAAATAAAACCCATATTTTATTTCTTTCTTCGCTTGTTTCAGAGCTTTAGATACTAAGCAAGAAAGATAGACTATGAAGTGGGTTGTCAATGGGGTCATTTATAATGGTTTTTGGATGAGATTCTCGGCAGTTTTGGTTGATCGAAGTGGTTTTAATTGGATAACTAGGGTTTAGATAAAACCGGGTTTCGGGTCTTGGGGATTGTTGCATTTAGAAGCATTGGGATTAGGTTTGGTAGGAGTGGATGGACAACGTCACATGCAGACATGTGAGAAACGTTGGAATTTTACTCTTCTTGCAAGGCTTTGAAGTTTCCAATGCCTTTGGTAATTGCACTAAATAATAATAATAATTATTATTATTATTATTATGCTTTGAAGGGATAGAGGGACTTTGTAGATGAATCTATATTACTCAATCGAAAACATTTGTTTATGTATAAGTGGATTGATCTTTCAAAAATATATTTAATTAGAAGAGATACGACTAGAGCTTTAACCATTATTGAAAAACTCGTAAAGTTGACTCAGTTTGGATTTACCTATCGAGTAGAGTCAGTCTGATGATTCAATAGTTGATTAAGACGAGTTAATAATAGAGAAATTTTTCAAAACATGATCAACTTTTGAAGAAATTCCCATTCCGGTTCACTGTTCATTTTAATACCCAAAACTTTAAGAGAGAGATCAAATGTTTTTCAAACCAGTGACGATATAAACCAGTGAGATTGTCACATTGAAAATAATTAGCAGTGATTTTGCTAATTTAAATTAGTGAGATCGTTTTAAGATTTAAAATAAACAGTGAGCCGGCATGGGAATTTCTTCACATTCAACTCACGAAATGGTATTTTCCCTTTATAATATCGGTTGGGAGTTGGAACATATCATGGGTGGGTTTGAATGTCTTTTTTGAGTCAGTTTATTATTACCCATTCTCAAAATATGGGTTTTATCCTGGGCAGATTTACTAAAACATGCACAACTTTTCGTTTATTTACCAAAACGGTACACTGTAGCAATTAATTCCGAAAACGGTAAATTTACCGTTTTCGGAATTATTTTTTTTTACCAAAACGGTAAAAACAGTAAAATATATTTTTTTATACCGAAAATGCCCTTTTTTATTTTTTGACTGAAATTACAAAAATAAAATTGATTTCGATAAAAAAAAATTATAAATACATGTGATTGTTGGATTACCGAAAGAGAGTGAATCTTTTTAGTTGGATTTTTATTTTTTTAAGGTTAAAATTGTAAATATATATGTAAAACAAAAAAGGGTATTTTCGGTATAAAAAAAATATATTTTACTGTTTTTACTGTTTTGGTAAAAAGTATTAATTCCGAAAACGGTAAATTTACTGTTTTCGAAATTAATTGCTACAGTGTACCGTTTTCGGAATTAATTTCGAAAACTCTACCGTTTTGGTAAATTATTCTTTATCCTGACTGTTAAATTTTGAGAGCTGCTATTGGCGCCCCAACTTTTACTAATTACACTCAATTAAAAAAAATGGCTTTTCCCAAACTGTACACAACTTATGTCCAACTTCCAATTTCAGTACACTGTTTATTTTAATTCCTAAAACATGCTTTTCCAATGAATTCTCAATTTTATAATCAATAAATTTGTTGATAAATTACCAATGAGATTGTTGGTAAGGTAAAATTGGTAATATTTCATCAATGAATTCGTAGATTATAAAAGGGGAGAATGCATTGTAAGAGCAAGTTTTAGGAAATAAAATGAATAGTGTACCGAAACTGGAATTTTCTCATATTCAACGCACAAAATGGTGATTCACCCAATAAAACATAAGTCAATGATTGAGAATAAGTAAAAGTTGGGGTGCCAATGGAAAATCTTTCTATCTCTTTTGTTTCGATTTTTATTTGTTAGACTTAGGATTTTATATGAGCCTAATCCTAATTATAAACAACTGGTGAAGTTATTTGAATGTGTCATAATACTTTGTAATGTTGAAATAATAACTTGAACCACACTTTTGTAATGTTAGAATGGTGTGTTTTGAACTTTTATTAGGGTGTGACAAATAATTTAAAAAATAGGGATGTAACAAGTAAAAGTTGGGGTGCCAATAGCAGCTCTCTAAATTTTTGTTTTTAGTGGTTGGGATCGTGGGTTTTTTATCATAAATTTTTTTCATTAATCTAGCTACATATATCAATCCAAATATATTTCTAAAATTTAAAATTTTTAAAACAAATGAATGTATTACTTTTGAGAAAATATTAGAAACATTAATTGTAACTCAAATTTTAACCGGTGCAAAACATTGATTTCAAAATATTAAAACTTTATGGAATACTTTGAATTATCTCAAAGTATTTCAAAAAAATTTTTAACTTGTCTTGGAATGTTTCAATTCAGACTATGTTGAATGTTCTCCTAACAGAAACATTGCATCTAAACAAAATTTTAAACCTTAGCCAAACAGAATATATATAATTACCTAGGTTAGGGTTTGAATCTGATTCCCATATTATCTTGACAAGTTTCTAAATCAACTTAGATCCACCCTTTCTAAGTTTGGCGAGCTTCTATTGTCAAACCATCTTTAATTTATTATTGCCACCCCAAGACGTGTGCTAATTCTTTTGTGATGGGTAAATTACCATTTTCTATGCTGAATATGACGAAATTCCAAGTCCGATACACTGTTCATTTTAATTTCCTAAATATGTTTTCAAGTGAGTTCGTTGTAGGTATTCTAATTCAAAATGATGATCTTGTTGATAAAAGTGGTGAACTCGCTGATAATTCAGCGATCTCTCCATTAAAAACTAAGGATATTTGTCTTTAAATTTACTAGCGAGATCGTCATTTTTTTATCAACAAGTTTGTCATTTTTATTTTTGATCATGTCGTCACTTTAAATTAGAATAATTCGCTTGAAAACATATTTTGAGAATTAAAATGAACTGTGGATTGAAATTGGAATTTTTGCAAAAGTTGCGTAGGTTTAAAAAAAATCTCTTTTGTGATTTACATGTGAATTGGGGTGCTGTTAGCAAAAGTTGGTGTGGCAATAGAATCTCTCTAAGGCGGTATAAGTCTCAAATTTTTTGTAAGTTGAGTTGACACGGTCAAGTTTTGAGATAACTCACTCAGTTTTAAAGCTATGGTATTTATTAACAAATTAACAAATAATATGAGATCCACTGAGTTATACAGTAAAAAGTTATATATTCCTATGTAAAGATGCACATGGCAAAGTCACTGGTTACATCACCTTATTTTTATATGCTCCTATTGCTCAGTTAACGATAGATTCTTTTAATATATCCAAGATTTACTGTATTCCCTTGTTTGGTTGACTCAGATAACGTAATTTTTGAGGCTTGAGAGAAGATTTGATAGATTGATTTTGAATTAGGGAAAGGCTGAACTGACTTCCTTTGACACTGCCCTCATCACTGTGTTGAAGTAGCAGTGCGTAGAGAACCATAGAATTTTTTGACTTGTATCTCATGGAAAAAAAATCTATGGTTGTCTACTCACTGACACATCAGTATAATATCGAAGGAAGTCAGTTTAGAACAACTCAACAATCTCAATGCACACTAAAAAAAAAGGTTTAATATTTACTGATATAATGAGAGAAGGCGGAGTAGAAGTGGTTTAACACCAAATTTTAGATCATCCAAATGCCCCCACTTTTAGTTTAAACTTAATATAATCAAGGTCATTTTGATTAAAAATCAAGAAAATACTAATCCACGATCCTAGATTCATCTTTGTTAATTTTCAAAATTACAAAATGTGCCTTTTACAATGAAACCTTTAAAAATCCATTAATCAATGTTTTAAATTACAGATATGCCTTTTTTGATACACGTGGGTTTAAACATGTCACCTCCTAGTTCACATTAATAAGGTAGTATTATTAATTATTATTATTTAAAAAAAAGATAATCTTTAAGAAAAATGTATCATTCAAAACTGGAGATTTGAGTGTCTTGTAATATTAAATGGGACTGCTATGGAGGTTTAGTTTTGACCACTTTCATGTAATGTCAATCATAAAATTTTAGAATTATTGTAAATATTGTCTTTAGCCATTTGATCTCAAGCTATTCTGAAATTTTCGGGACTATTGTGCTGATTTGACATTTCCATATGAGTGCCATGTTATGCAGATTTAATATATTTTTCATTTGAGTGATATATTAATTAATGCTTAAAACTTTTGGGAATATTATAAAGATTAATATTGGGTATTTGAGAATGAATCAAACAGATGTATGGCCATTTGCATACTATGCAAACATTGAAACTTTGGGCACATTAGGCAGGTCTAGTTGACCATTTAAGGTCTCGCCATATTAATATTAAAAATTGGGGACTCTATGAAGGTTTTGTATTGACCATTTGTTTGTCATGGTAATAACTAAGGATTGTTATGTTGATTTTTTTTTTTTTTTGAACCATTTGTGTATTTATACTAAAGTTTTTGAGGCCATCATACATGCTTAATATTGACCATATAATTGCCATGTTAATGGTGAAATTTTTTGGTTTTTGTAGTACACTTTTCGGTTTCCAAACATGATTCACACCATGATTATCAGTTCAAGGTATGACAAAAATTGGGAACAAGAAAAGTTTAAATCAAGGGTTTCAATGGACACCGAGTTACATACCTGATTACTAATTGCACCCGAAATCAATTACTCAGACTCAACTAGTTGATTTTGGGTCTTGTCCTCATGGACTAGATAATTTTCCGATTCAGTTCTGGATAACCGTCTTAGGGGCACAGTAGGAATCAGATCTCCTTTAGGCACTCTATCGGTGCCTGACTATAATGGATTTGTTAGTTTTACTTATAAAAATGCCACTTAAATATTAATCATTGGATATCTAGAAGTATATATGTAGATATGTGGATTTCATTCAAGAGATCTTCACACTACTAGGGTTATGGAGTTGTCACCATTCATATATTTTGAGTTATACGTAAATGGTCACCTAAAAACATGCATTTTTTGTTTAAATTCATAATTTTTAAAGTGACTCCTAAACTAGTCTTAACTAAGAGATTCGGGTAAAGAGATTCAATCGAAGGATGAGAAAGGTGTTGGGCACCACATCTTACCTATCAAGTTAGTAGTAATCTAGTCTATGCTCATACGTGAAGAGTTGGACTCTTTTTTAAAAGATTTTTGAATTATTAGATGATGATGATAATGTATGCATGAGAATATAGCTAAATGCATGTGTTATATCTTGTGAAGATGGCATGTTCCCACTAGTTGAGATCTATATGTTTGCTTAGAGTTGGGAGTGTCAATCCATGAGGATAGTACTCTTTTGACTCTAGCACTTTTAATGATGAATGATTAATGGAGATAGACCCAAGATTGGGTTTAATTTTTTGTAGGTAAGGTCATGAGAAACATCTCATGGAAAAGGGTGCTCTTTGGAACCTTCACCAGGCCATTTTTTTTTGTCTTATCCATATGTTTGTATGGAATGAATTTTGTGTCTAAGTGAATATGTGCTAGGTGTATGCATGCAAAATGTTTCCAAAGGAATTTATTACCAACTTGCATATGTTTGCATGGAATGAATTATGTGTCTATTTTCACTTTATCCTTGTCAATGTTTAAACTATATGATGATGAACTTAATAATTAATTACACTACATGATTGAGTTTTTAAAAGGTCCTAGAAGTTCATATTTACCTTCACTAGTATAAAAAATACTTTAGACATCTCTTATGTTCTTTTTAAATACACAATGATATATGAAAAAAAATGATATCTAAAGTTTCATTGGAGAGGTGGAGGTGCAAAAGTTGATAAGACTTTAGACCTAAACTAAAATCTAAATTGTTTTCTTATACTTTAGACATCGGTTTTAGCTAAACAGATGTCTAAAGCCTCTCTTCCTATATATAGTCTTGAGTTTCATCATCGTCAACCTTCTAATCTCTAAAACTTTTCTTGCTCCATTGAATAATAAACATACATTCTCTCCCTCTTCCTCAACTTTCTTTTTGAACTATCTTCTACAACCTAGCGAGCTTAGCGAGCAAAAAATGCAATTATAGAAAAACCCTAGCAAGCTTTAATGGTTTTTTTTCTTCTCTTTTTTTCTTGTTCAAGGTCTCTCATTCACTCTCCATGTCCGTACTTCAGTGATGATTCTAAGGTTTCTCCACAAAACTACATGCTCTCACTTGCTTTGGTTGCTTTTATTCTCTTCTTTGAATTGATCTTTGTTCCTTCGATGTAGAATCGTTTGGTGAGTTTTCTCTTGTTTTTCTATAAAGGATCACAGACTTTGATTTCTATTTTCACCTCGTTCTTTAGATTCAATTACTATTTTTTCCCTCTTTATTATATTTTTTTTCTATTGGATGTTTGTTGTTTTGTTAGTATTTAGGGCATACAAGTTTCTTTAATTTGTTAAATTCTTTATAATGTACTTCATTTTCTATTTAGATTGATTTGTGCAAAATATCAAGCTTATGACAGATAATAAAGTTACTTTGTTGGCTAAAGGCGATTAAGAAAAGTCAAATCTAACGATTGGATAAGTCAAATTTGACAATTGGATAAATCAAATATGACGATTAGATAAGTCAAATATGATATGGTGACTGGATAAGTCAAATTTGATGACTGGATAAGTCAAATATGACAACTAGATAACCACCTATCTCCTTCTATATATGCATGCCTCCTCTCCTTTAGAGATTATCTGTGTTATAATCTCATCCTAAGTAAGAGAGAGGGAAATAAAGTTTAGAGAGAAAAATGTGAGGTTTCTCATAATCTTCATAGCTTTTCCTTTGTTAGAGAAAGAGTCTATTTTCTCATATGATAAGAGGGAGAGTATTGTCAATTGTGTTCTCCTTATTTATATAGAGAAAGAGTTGTAATTATTTTGCAATAGTGAAATCCTTTTACAATTTACTTGTGATTTTTACTCCAATTTTTGGAGATTTTCCACGTTAAATTTTGGTGTTCATCATTTTTCATTTTTTTCTTTTTTTATTTCAATTGTAATTGTATGCCCCGTACTACAACTTCCTAACAGTGGTATCAGAACGCTAGGTTTATAGCTGATTTTCGTGCTACAGTCAGATCCAATTAGTGAAAAAGAGGCATTTTTAATAATGATGACGAAGTACGAAATAGAAAAGTTCAATGGGAATAATTTCTCATTATGAAAAATGAGAATAAAAATAGTTTTGAGAAAATATAACTACTTGGCAGCAATTGGAGATAGGCCCGAGAAAATAACTAACGACGACAAGTAGAACGAGATGGATGGCAATGCTATTGTTAATCTTAGCACTAGCCAATGAAGTATTGTCAAGTGTGGCAAAGAAAAATACAGCAAAATAAATATGAGATACACAAACAAAATTGTACGAGGCCAAATCACTTCACAACCAAATATTCTTGAAGAGAAGGCTTTACACCCTTTGGATGATTGAGTCAACTCCGGTGACTGACCACATCAACACCCTCAACATTTTATGTTCACAGCTCACAACAATGGGGCATAACGTAAAGATGGGTGAACATTATGAAATTCTACTTCAAAGTCTACCTGATTCGTATGATCAACTCATCATCAACTTAACCAACAACATAGAAGTTCTAGCCTTTGATGATATTGCAACTGCGGTTCTTGAAGAAGAAAGTCGATGCAAAAACAAAGAAGATAGACTGGGAAGCTCACAGTAGGTTGAAGCTTTAACGACGACGAGAACGAGATTAACGGAATGTGACCCCAATGGGAGTCAAAATTAGAGTAGATCAAAATTCAGAAGTAAGAAAAATGTCAAGTGTCATCACTATGGCAAGAAATTACACTACGAAAGGGAGTGTTGGCATCTCATGAAGAACGAAGAAACCAAAAGAAAATGTAATGAGTCGTTAAAAGCTTAGGGTTGTATAACAAGCACCTTGGATGATGGCGAAATCTTATATATAGAAGCAACAACAATTACTGAAGGCAGAAGAAAATTCGCTAATGTCTGGCTTATGAACTCAGGAGCAACATGGCATATGACTCCCCCTAGACAATAATTCTACCAATATGAACCTATCTCAGGAAGATCTGTGTTCATGGGAAACGATCATGCCTTGGAGATTGTTGGTATTGGTACCATCAAATTGAAGATGTATGATGGTATAGTTCACACCATTCAGGAGGTACGGCACGTGAAGGATCTGAAGAAAAATCTATTATCTTTGGGACAATTAAATAACAGTGGGTGCAAAACCCATGTTCAAGATGGGATCATGAAAATAGTCAAAGATGCGCTTGTGGTGATGAAAGTGGAAAAGATAACTGCAAATTTGTACATACTTAAAGGAGAAACACAGCAAGAAGGAGAAACGTCTTCTGCATCGGCAAGTTCGATAGAAGAATTAACGTGATGTGGCACCGTAAACTTGGCCACATGTCGAAATGAGACTTGAAAATTCATGTTTGAACAAAAGCTTCTTCCAAGGCTCCAAAAGGTTCCGTTACCCTTTTGTGAGCACTGTGTTACTAGTAAGTAGCTCAGATTAAAGGTCAGCAGTTCAAATGCTAGAAGTAAAGCTATCTTAGAACTAATCCATTCTAATGTTTGACAAGCACCAATTCTATCCTTAGGAGGTGTAAGATACTACGTATCTTTTATTGATGATTACTCTAGGAGATGTTGGGTGTATACAATCAAAAGGAAGGTAGACGTATTTCCAATTTTCAAAATGTTTAAAGCGTGTATGGAGCTTGAATCTGAAAAGAAGATTAAGTGTTTAAGGATGGACAATGGAAGAGAATATACCAGTGATAAATTTAATAACTTCTGTTAACAAGAAGGTATCAAGAGATAGTTCACGGTGGCATACACTCCACTGCAAATGGAGTAGTAAAACGGATGAACAACCTTATTAGTACGAACAAGAGTGATGTTGAAAACTACGGGGATAGCCAAGTCATTTTGGGCAGAAGCAGTCTAGACCGCCTGTTATATGATCAATCGGTCACCATCAATTGCAATTGATCTGAAGATGCCAATGGAGATGTGGACTGGTAAACCAGCTGATTATTCTCGCTTACATATATTCGGAAGTCCTGTGTACGCTATGTATAATGCCCAAGAAACATCAAAGCTGGATCTAAAATCTAGAAAATACATTTTCTTAGGGTATGCTAATGGAGTTAAGGGGTACCACCTGTGGGATCCCACTGCCTACAAGGTGATAATCAGTAGAGATGTGATCTAGAAAAGATTTACATGCTCCAATCAGGAGGTTTTGAAGAAAAATGAAAAGAGAACTTGGTTTGCAGGTTGAACAAATCTTTATACGGTCGCAAATAGGCACCGAGATGTTGGTATAAGAGATTTGATTCCTTCATCATGAGCCTTGGATACAACAGACTTAGTTCAAATCCTTGTGCTTATTACAAGAGATTTGGTGATAATGAATTCATTATTTTGCTGTTATGTGTTGATGACATGTTGATAATAGGCCCCAACAAAGATCGTATTAAATAGTTGAAGGCACAGTTAGCTAGGGAGTTTGAAATGAAGGATTTGGGACCAGCAAACAAGATTCTAGGGATGCAAATTTACTGAGGTAGAAATAATAGGAAGGTATTGCTTTTTCAGAAAAACTATATGAAGAAAATCTTGCGACATTTCAATATGCAAGATTGTAAGTCAACTTCTACCCCTCTTCCTATTTATTTCAAGTTATCCTCAAAGATGAGTCCTACCAATGAAGCAGAGAGGATGGAAATGTCTCGAGTCCTGTACACTTCAGTAGTGGGAAGTTTAATGTTCGCTATGGTTTGCACAAGATCAGACATTGCACAAGCAGCGGGAGTAATTAGTTAATACATGGCAAATCCTGGTAAAGAGCATTGGAGTGCTGTAAAGAGGATCTTGAGATATGTCAAGGGTACCTCAAATGCTACATTATGTTATGGAATATCAGACTTTACTATCAGAGGCTATGTTGATTCAGATTATACAGGTGATCTTGACAAGAGCAACTCTACCTTAGTTATGTGTTCACTCTTGTTGGAGGAGCTGTAAGTTGGGTTTCAAAATTGCAGTCTATTATGGTTACTTCTACAATAGAAATAGAATACGTTGCAGCTACACAAGCTAGCAAAGAGGTAATATGGTTGCAAATGCTATTAGAGGAGCTCGAATACAAACAAGAGAAGATTGCTTTATTTTGTGATAGTCATAACGCTTTGCATTTAACAAAGAATCCAGCATTTCATTCAAAGAAAAAACACATACGAGTTTAGTATCACTTCATTCGTGAGAAGGTGGAAGAAGGAAGTGTGGATATATATAAAATCCATACTAAAGACAACCTACCTAATATGTTAACAGAATCGATCAGCAATGATAAGTTTAGTTGGTGTCGATCCTCTATTGGTCTAGCAGAAACATAAGTAACATAAAAATGACAAGTAGAAACGACAGAAGAATTACAAAAGTGACTTTAAGTGGGAGATTGTTAGATAATAAAGTCACTTTTGTTGGTTGAAGACGGTTAAGAAAAATCAAATTTGACGATTGGATAACCACTTATCTCCCTATGTATATACATGCCTTCTCTCATCCTAAGTAAGAGAGAGGGAAAGAAAGTTAAGAGAGAAAAATATGAGGTTTCTCCTAATCTTCATAACATTTCCTTTGTTAGAGAGATAATGTATTTTCTCATATGATAAGAGAGGGTATTGTTAATTGTGCTCTCCTTATTTATATAGAGAAAGAGTTGTAATTCTTTTGTAATAGTGAAATCCTTCTACAGTTTATCCGTGATTTTTACTCCAATTTTTGGAGGTTTTTCACATTAAATTTTGGTGTTCATCATTTTTCAATTTTTTTTTCTACTTCAGTTGTAATTGTATGCCCCATACCACAACTTCCTAACAACTTATTCATCTTAGTAGCAGCTGAAATTATGAGATTTTGTTCTATTAGCATTTTGGGAAAAATATTTCTCCATTTGTTTTGGATTCTTTTGAATGTGATTCAGTTTCTATGTAGACTGATGTGTGCAACAATACCAAGAGAAATAACAATTTGCGGTTTTGTTTAGTTTGTTGCTCCATCGATTGTTTTAAAATTTTCTTCTCCAGTTTTGGTTCTATCACCACATGTAAGTCACCCCGTTTATGCGAAAACTTATAGATTTTATTTTATTTTATTCTTTTCAGGCATTTTCAATGATTATTCAGTGTATCTATTTTATGTTTGATTGTTGCTATTACAAGAAATTTTCTGTAATTTTGCTCCATTTTGAGTACTTTAAGTTTCAGTCTCTGTTCCTAATTTGTGGATTCTTTGTGAGAGTTTGATCTGTGAGGAGAAGTAGTGGAAATTGATTGAGTTTTAAGTGATTTGAAAGAATAGAACTTGTTCTCTTGACGAGGAAGGTAAGGTAATAGTTTGATTTTCAATCTATTGCTTTATATAATTCTTGAAGGGGAAAAAAAAAGGGAACACAAACAAGCTTCATTCTGTATTATGTTGAAATTATACTATTACAAACATATCCTCTCACTGAAACGACTAATTTAAAGATTTTACTCGCTCGATGTTTAGGGAAATTTTCAGAATTGGTTCGAATTTTAATGATGAAACCCTAGTAAATTAATTTCTTTTACATATTCTTCTTCTTGCCAAAATCACTTAGCCTTGCAGTTACAAGTACTTGAAATAGTGGAAGAACTATCGCAAAACCTTTGTTTCGGATTCTTGTAGGTTGCAAAAGGTAAGATTCAAGCCTTTTTAAACCTTAGCTAGTTTGTATTTGCTTCGTCTGTCTTTTTAAATTCAAGTTATTTTGTGTTGGAATATGTAGCAGTGGGTTATCTATGTTTATTTATTTAATTTTTTTTATTGTGTTAAAATAGGATGTATGAAATGTACAGATTGTGTGTTCTACCTTGGTCTTGTCCAACAATGGGGGTTAAAGTATGAAGTCCTTGGATTTTCTTAAAGTTATTTAAGTTGCTTATTTTCTTATTGGTTGGTTTAGATTGTTCTGTTATTTTTTTACTAACAAAATGACTTCTGCTTTTATTGGGTTTAGAGTTTGGAGAAGTTAAATTTGAGTAAGATATTAGTTAACGGTTAGTTTTATAAGGTCGAGATATCAGGTTTTGGGTTTAGAAAGGCAACCATTGGAAATTATAATGACTATTTTTAAAAACTAAGGTGTACCATTGTAAACATGGAAGACATGTATACTACTGAAGTCCAATAGATAAGTTTTGTTATGTGGTGGATAAGGCTTTGCATATGTGGACATGTTTCTTTCTAAATCAGGCGAGTGGTGATCGAGATTTCTTTGACTCCCACCTAAACCAAATCAATGGAGAGATGGGGGAGAACAATACCAATCACCGTTTTCTCAAAAGTTTTACAGTCCTAGTCATCTCTATTTATATAACTGTGAGTTATCAAAACATGTAAAACTCCCCAAAATAGAAACCCTCAAAAGATAGAAACCCTTAAGAAAATATTACATAATTACCCTTTTCGTGCCCCTGCACCCTCACAACTCTGCGTAGCGCAACAGAATACAAGACATTTACACAACACAAGTGCTGCTAGTCTAGGTAGTTGTTGGATTCCCCATCATAACCATAAATAAATAGTAAAATATTGTTGTAGCCTTGTGGGTGCTGAGAAAATATAAAATCAGAAACAAAACAAGACTGAATTTTCTTCTTATTCACTCTGTCGTTTTTCATATCCTTTACTTATTTACATTGTTCTTATTTATAATTAAATTACATAAAATCAATCGATGATAGAATGAGTTTCCTATAGATATTAGGAAACTAATTTATCTCTAGATTTGGTCTTGAATTGTTTTAACTTAAGTCCTCTTGCGATGCCACAGATGAAGACTGTTTCAGCAGCGTTATCTTGAAGGGAATACTTAGGAGAAAAATCAGCACCAGATTGACCGTAATTTGGAGCAGACGTAACAACATCAGATACATCAGATTGAGCATGACTTGGAGCAGATGTAACAACATCAGATTGAGCTACGTTTGGATCTTCTGAATAATCTGCAGCAACATTAGGATTGTCTGAATAATATGCAGCAGCAGCAACATTAGGATTGTCTGAATAATCTTTATCAACAGGTGCTTATATTGTTGTAGCCTTTTCTTCAATCAATATTTATATTTTACTTGAATACATCAGGAAACTAGTAATGCCTTAACTTGTTCAATTTAGAATTCTCAATCAGCTCAAGTCACACTATTTTATGCAATACTTAACATACATTTTCTTTATAGCAGGAGCGATCAGTAGACTATCAACATTGACATAAAAAGTTGGGCAATAATGTGTCAATAAAACCAGTAAAAGATGAACAGGATACTGAAATGCTTAGTCCAACCCACATGTGTTCCACGAGTCATGTGTCAATTGGTGGAGCCAAGTCAAAGAAGAAATTAACTAAGGTACTAGAATCCTGATAGAATTTGTTTTATAGTTGGTGAGTAAGTCAAGCTATGAATTTTTGTCAAATTGTTATTAATTTTCTGAATGAGAGATTTTTTTTGGGCTTTCTCCGTACTAGCAATGATCCATTTTTGTTTTCTCTTCAAAAGTTTGAGTAGGTTTAATATTTGGATTTTTTGTCAAAATATTTTTATTTTATGGACTCCCGGCTAACATTGACCCATTTTTTGTCTTCTTCTATGAAGTTTGAGATGCTTAATTTAATGGTCAAACATTAGACTCAATGGTGAAAGTCCAATAACTGTACATTACTTATATTTTAGAAGGAAAGTTTAATCACTCTGTCGAGATACTGCTTTCGATCTTATTAAAATTTCAAATTTTGTCACATAGTCAAAAAGTTAATGAACAAAATTAGCCTAGTTCGAGAAACTTGCATTACTATGCTTTCCTTATCCTTTTACTTAAAATAATTTCCTAGTCAAATTTAGTCTCTGCAGCCATATCGTTTGTAAGAGTCAGGCAGAGAAGGAGTTCTAGGTGGAAGTTAAAGCAATTGGAAAAGTAAGGCATAAGAACTTGGTTGGCCTAATTGGGTATCCTATCACAGCCACAACTTAAGCATTATATGAGTAATAAAAATGCCTCGTGTTACACATGGAAAATCAGCTTCATTGTTCTTGATTTGTAGCCATTATACTTAACAAGAAGGCTGATAGTTACTTATTCCATGGTCTGCAGAATAATGGAACTTTGTATGGAGCATCCTCTGATGATAACATTAGTTGCACTGACTTGGGGGTCTGGAATGTCATTTCCTTTGATGGACCTTAATCCTGATGGATGCGAGGTGTCTATTTATTTTTATTAATTGTTTTCATTCATCGGATCATGTTTATTATGTTAAAGAATCTGTTTTCTAGCATGTATGTGCAGAATATTCTGAGTATTTAATAAAGTTTTCCAAATTGGTACCTTGGCAATCTTGCTGATCTACGTAAATCTCTTGTGTTTTGTGTTCTTTACTTTGAATTTTCGAAGTTTTCAATCTTGATCGTTCTTCTAAGGAAGATTTTCCGCAATAGTAGAATACCTGTATGTTGGGTGTTTTGAGGAATATACTGTTGTTGAGTGAGTTGATGAACTCATTTTTCGTTGCATTTATCATGTTAAGAAGATTAAGATGATGATATTTAGGGTGCAACTATTCCACCAAAACACACATACACACACACACATATATATGGGTGGCGTTCGCTGGCTAACTTTTTGGCAAACGGATTGGCAAACAATTTGGCAACGTTGGATCTAACGACATTGAAAGGACGTGATTTAATCTCACACGTTATAATACAAATATACATATTTACAGCGCCGTCCTTTAAAAATTGCTTATTTCATGCTTCCTCCCTCTCCTCTTTTAAACCAGAGAGAACAGAACTCTCTGTTCTCTTCTCTCTTCGGACTCCTCTCTTCGAACTCTCTCTTCTCTCTAGCTCGCTCTCTCGATCTTCTCACTCTCGCCCTCTCTCTCACTCTCTCTCTCTCTCACTCTCGCTGCCTCTCTCTCTCTCTCGCCCTATTCATCGCTGAAACTCTTGCATGAATGACTTTCGCTCTCATTCTCTCTCGCACGAACACGAACACGAACACGAACACGAATGAGACCCTATTCCTCCCTGCAACTCCATCTCATGAACGGCTGCCAATCTCTCGCCCTATTTGACAGAACTGTAAGTTTTTCTTCAAATTTTTTTTTTTTTGAAAATTTCTCAAACACAGTATGTTATTATTCTATGAACATGACTAATTTATTCATTCATGAACTCAAAAAAATCTGGAATTATTGTGATTTGATTTTCAATTTTATTTATTGTGATTTTAGTTTCCGATTTTTTGAAGACAATAAATAAGGAATTATTTAGGGTTTTTTTTTTCCGATTTAATTTTTTTGGGTTATTTATTTTCTAGCTAATGATTATGTTATGATTTTATTTGTTTAAGGTTTTTTTTTTTTTCCGATTTTATTTATTGTGATGCATTTGTTTCAAATCTGGATATTTATTTAAAAAAATTCTGATTTTTGATTTGGGTAGCTAAAAAAATCCTTTTTTCTGACGAATTGAATTACAGAATCTCAGCCGAGTTGTACGAAGTCTGATTCCCACTAGATGTATGATCCTTATCATTTTAAAATACTAGGAAGAGGTTATGAGTATGAATCAGGTAGAAGTTTTATTATGTTTGATGCTTAGCTCTGAATTATATTAATATTAGAATAATATAAATATGAGTATTTTAGATGGGCGGTGTATTGTTTTCTTATACACATCTTCATTTTAAAACGTGGCGAATATTCATGTAGTCGAAAGTTGAATCTTGGATATGATGGATAGTTTAGAATCTTAGTTTAATTATAAAGTTTTTGTGAAGGCTTGCACGTGAAAATATTTTATGGAATTGGTTTGCATCAATGAGCTCTTCCGGTATCTTGAGGTTTGGCTGAATTACAAAGTATCAACTAGTTATCTGAAGTCTCATTTGTAATAGACTAATCCATTCAATTCCGGCTGTTTTTAAGTTAAAAGATTTCTAATGGCTTTGACACGTATTGAATTACCTGGTAGAATCGGTCATCTGTACTAGGATCCCTAGACCTTGCATCCAAGCATCAAAACTAGGTTGATTAGAACAACTATGTGAAGGAGACTCCTTCATCCTTCTTTGTTAATCATATGCTCACATTTGTATCGAAATGTTCTATTGTAGAACTTTGATTAAGTTTTAATAATTTGATCATATCATCTCTTGTTTCTTTGCGGCATCTTAATAAATACTATTTTTAGAAAAATGATATCTTTTTTTAAAAGAAATTAACTTTAGCTTTATAATTACTAGAAATAACAATTACTGAGTGTGTTGTTTGGCTTTGTATGAGTCTGCAGCTATGGTTTGCTTGGTTTCTATTACTATCATGAGGTGTTTATTTCAGTCATACTGTAAATAGAATTCACATGCTATTAAATATTATATTAGTATTTTTCTTTGGAGAAGCAATAAAGACGAATAAGAAAGGGGGGAAAAAGAGAGGAGTGGTTAGAGAGAGGGCTATGGATTGTACACGAAATCTAGATGCAAAGAAGAAAAGTGGAGTGGAGTGGGAATGTATGTGTTTCTGAGGGTATTTAGAAATTCACTTTGCCATATCTGAATTCTAATATATATATATATATATTTTATCATTGCAGTCGGGTTGCTGCAAGCCACCAATAGAATGCAAATTCACATATGTGAGCCCAACCAACTAGACCAAGATAGCCACTACAAGCCAAACCCCAGATTGTGCAACTTGGACCAATGATGATCTCCGCTTCAACTGCCAAGCTTGCAAAGCTGGACTACTCAACAACCTCAAACGAGATTGGAAGAAGGTTGCAGTGATTAACGTCATCTTTTTGGTGTTCCTAATCATAGTCTACTCCATTGGATGTTGTGTCTTCAGAAACAACAGAGAGGAAAATGTTATCCTAGATGGAAGGGAAACCCATAAACCAGGAATTGGTTTGGATTAAAAATCAGAGACTATGAGAGGATTTTAGCGAGATTTGTTCCATTGTCTTTGATTCACAGCTGATGTTTCTTTTGATTCCTTTCTTGTATAGCTTAGTTTCTACTACTTCCTCCATCTTGGAGTTTATGTTTGTTAATAGGCATGAATGATTGTATCAGACTTGATAATATTATTCTACCTTGGCTCTTGTATTTTTTATTATGACTATTTTGCCGTGAGTATATGAATTTGTGGTTATTTTAATGAATAATTTGTTGTAACTTTTAGTAAAACTGTACGCGGTTGGTTTGTGATTCAAATTTTTAAATTTTATTTGAACTTTTAAAATCTGAATTTTTAACATTTTTACATTCATCAACTTTCAAAATAGGTGAATTTTTAAATTTTGTTGAATGGCCTTCCAGATGTGTTTGGCTTTTTGAGTAAAAAAAAAATTTCAATTCAAAATTATGATAGCTTTGAAAAGTTTCATAATTAAGGGGACAGAAAAGACTTTGGACACCTTCAGATTCAGTTGGAATTTCTTTCCTCATTTTTTCGGACCTATTATAACCTTGTGAAATTTCTTCCAACATGCATGGGAATGAATTGCACAAATTAAAAAACGGCAATTAAGTTATTGCAGAAGAACTAACGCATAAGAATTATAAGGTTTACCTCATGTGACCAGGAAATATACTTTATCGGAATTCTGTCAAGTATACTAGTTGATAACAAGCTCCAGACATTTGAAGGGAAGTTATTGGGTGGTACCTTATTAGACATTTTTTGTTCCACCTTACTCTTACGAGTTTTGTTTGTGACAACTGCCAAAGGGGTAGCATTTTCAAGTACATTTGCGTTCGGATCAACCAACTCTTTTTTCCTTCAATGATTCTGATGGTTGAATTGAAGATTGACCCATTAGTAATTCATAGTTGGTTAAGAACAGGCTAGAAGGGTTCATCTCAGATCCCTCTTGAAAATCACCAAAAGTAATGGTGGTACCATCACGTTTGTTAAAGTTGTGACTCATTGGCATAGACATTTCTTTCCTCATTTTTCCACATTTCCTCACTTTTGGGAGATTGTCAAGTGACATTTAGTTAATCTTCTGAGAGTTCTCGAGTCAAAAATAACTCTATTCCTCTACTCCTTTTTCCTATTTGGTCACTGTTTTATATGTGACTAGTTGTTGATCTGGATATTTTGATTCTTCATCCATGCAACAAGGAACGAAATGGGCAAGTTTCAATTTCAATAGGAGACTAATAATTGGAGGAAAGTAAACAGAATCAGACAGCAATTGCAATCAGAAACACTTAGCCAAATATCCCATTCTAAGAACAAAAACAAAGTTATTCTTAAATTATAACACTTGACCTCCTTCAAATGTCACAAAAGAAAAAAAAAATTCTAATAATATTACTAGCACTGCAAATACTGTTTGCCTATCTTCATGCTGCTGCAAGAAGGGCATTTGTACTGCTTTGTATTCTTGTCCTTCGCAGGTGTTATCTTCACGCACTTTCTATCAAACCACCTCTCACAGATGTCACAACCAATCCAGCATTGTCACTAATTGGACCATATGCATCAATGGCCAACTCGGTAGCTATGGTGCTCAGCATTCCAAGGGCAAATGAACCTCATTGTCAACTATCATGAGCATATGCCTGATGAACCACAAAAGAGTAGTTAAAATAGATTGTTTCATAAACTTGAACATTGTTTAAACCTCAAATTTCTTCATGACAGACACTATAGAAATCCACAGTAAAGAATTAATAAAAGAAAAGCATTCTCCACTTTTCAAGAAAGCATTCTCCACTTGTCAACTATCATGAGCATATGCCTGATGAACCACAAAAGAGTAGTTAAAATAGATTGTTTTATAAACTTGAGCATTGTTTAAACCTCAAATTTCTTCATGACAGACAGTATAGAAATCCACAGTAAAGAATTAATAAAAGAAAAGCATTCTCCACTTTTCAAGAAATAACATGTTTGAAATGACTATGACCAAGTTCAAGCAAGTATACTTATACTTACTTGTATAAGGGAGAGAAAATGCTAAGATTTCAATTTAAAATGGATTAAGTAAAGCAAATGCTAAGATTTCAATTAAAAAACTTTTATTCTAAAGCACATTGTTGATGGAAATAAGTGTGGAAAGATACTTCAAGAACATCATAAATAAGGCAAACTTTCTTTACTTTCTCTACTCAAAGACTTCATAGCTGGCAGCGACTCCAACATAAATGCCGAAGCAGCTGCATAGTCTATGGCCTGATCCAGATAAAAAAATAACAATAACAATTAGAAAATGCTCAAGATTTCTATTTATCTTATCTATCTATTTGTAGAAATCCTAATGATTTTTGAAATCTTATGGTTAAGCCCTCAACACTTGATATATCCATTTATATGATTCTTTATCAACCACAATATCAAATTATGACATAACTTAAAAAACAGATAAGAGATGAAAACCTGAATGTAGGAGTAAACTGTTCGATGTTCCATATAAGCTGATCCAAAATCAATAACCTTGATTTCTATTGGAGCTCATTGATGCAAACTAATTCCATAAAATATTTTCGCGTGCAAGCCTTCACAAAAACTTTATCAAAGTTCTACAATAGAACATTTCGATACAAGAGATGATATGATCAAACTTTATTAAGATGCCGCAAAGAAACAAGAGATGATATGATCAAATTATTAAAACTTAATCAAAGTTCTACAATAGAACATTTCAATACAAACGTGAGCATATGATTAACAAAGAAGGATGAAGGAGTCTCCTTCACATAGTTGTTCTAATCAACCTAGTTTTGATGCTTGGATGCAAGGTCTAGGGATCCTAGTACAGATGACCGATTCTACCAGGTAATTCAATACGTGTCAAAGCCATTAGAAATCTTTTAACTTAAAAACAGCCGGAATTGAATGGATTAGTCTATTACAAATGAGACTTCAGATAACTAGTTGATACTTTGTAATTCAGCCAAACCTCAAGATACCGGAGGAGCTCATTGATGCAAACCAATTCCATAAAATATTTTCACGTGCAAGCCTTCACAAAAACTTTATAATTAAACTAAGATTCTAAACTATCCATCACATCCAAGATTCAACTTTCGACCACATGAATATTTGCCACGTTTTAAAATGAAGATGTGTATAAGAAAACAATACACCGCCCATCTAAAATACTCATATTTATATTATTCTAATATTAATATAATTCAGAGCTAAGCATCAAACATAATAAAACTTCTA
The DNA here is from genome assembly GCF_017979445.1 of Akebia trifoliata. NCBI lineage: Eukaryota > Viridiplantae > Streptophyta > Magnoliopsida > Ranunculales > Lardizabalaceae > Akebia > Akebia trifoliata. The sequence continues at coordinate 147,466 of NW_028237131.1, read as the reverse complement.
CCTGATTCATACTCATAACCTCTTCCTAGTATTTTAAAATGATAAGGATCATACATCTAGTGGGAATCAGACTTCGTACAACTCGGCTGAGATTCTGTAATTCAATTCGTCAGAAAAAAGGATTTTTTTAGCTACCCAAATCAAAAATCAGAATTTTTTTAAATAAATATCTAGACTTGAAACAAATGCATCACAATAAATAAAATCGGAAAAAAAAAAAAAAAACCTTAAACAAATAAAATCATAACATGATCATCAGCTATAAAATAAATAACCCAAAAAAATTAAATCGGAAAAAAAAAACCCTAAATAATTCCTGATTTATTGTCTTCAAAAAATCGAAAACTAAAATCACAATAAATAAAATCGAAAATCAAATCACAATAATTCTGGATTTTTTTGAGTTCACGAATGAATAAATTAGTCATGTTCATAGAATAATAACATACAATGTTTGAGAAATTTTCAAAAATAAAAAAAATATGAAGAAAAACTTATAGTTCTGTCAAATAGGGCGAGAGATTGGCAGCCGTTCGTGAGATCGAGTTGCAGGGAGGAATAGGGTCTCATTCTTGTTTGTGTTCGTGCAAGAGAGAATGAGAGCGAAAGTCATTCGTGCAAGGGTTTCAACGATGAATAGGACGAGAGAGAGAGAGAGAGAGAGAGAGAGGCAGCGAGAGTGAGTGAGAGAGGCAGCGAGAGTGAGAAGATCGAGAGAGCGAGCGAGAGAGAAGAGAGAGTTCGAAGAGAGGAGAGAGTCCAAAGAGAGAAAGAGAACAAAGAGTTCTGTTCTCTTTGGTTTAAAAGAGGAGAGGGAGGAAGCATGAAATAAGCAATTTTTAAGGGACGGCACTGTAAATATGTATGTTTGTATTATAACGTGTGAGATTAAATCACGTCCGTTCGATGTCGTTAGATCCAACGCTGCCAAATTGTTTGCGAAAAAGTTAGCCAGCGAACGCCACCCTATATATATATATACATATATGATCAGGTTCCGTAGACACATAAAGGTACTCATAAAGTTATAATGTTTTCGTCTTATATGATAAAAAAGATTCGGAATAGGCTGTTTTTTTGTGAGGATGATCTCTATAATGAGGGGATCATCCTTGCAAAAAATCATCTCATTCCAAAACTTCTAACCCCATCAAAACTGATTTACAAAAATTGGACAGTCTAAAATTTTTCAACTTGTAAACATGGGACTAGAAGTTTTATAATAGGCTGATTTTTGGCTAGGTTGATCTCCTCACCATAGAGATCATCCTCACAAAAAATCAGCCCATTCCAAACATTTTTACCCACATAAGACAAGACATGTTGTAGCTTTATGTGTATACGGATCCTAATCCATATATATATATTACAAGCACTAATACCAACATCAGTTAAAACCTGAAACAAAATAGCTCAAATTTCTAATTTGGTTATTTCAAGTAAAAGTTCATGTACTAGTTCGATAAAGAAGGAATATGGTAACAGCTAATGTTGTCGGATTATTAAATAAATAATTTATTTATTTATTAATTAATTTTTATTCCAACTCATTCTAAATTCTTGTTTTCTTTTCTCTGATCGTGGGTATCCCCAACCTTTGGGTAAGACTAATCCCATGGTCACACACACTGCCCCCTTGGAAAGTCCTACGTGCAACTGGTTCTAAATACTTATTTTATTACTTTCTTGTGAACCTTGGCCTTCTTAGTGAGTCTGCAACAACCTATGATTCTGTACGAGCTCTAATATGTCCATTAGTTAACTTACGTCAGCGAGCGTGCCAAAATGCTTTAATAATATAGGTTTCATATGTGAAGTATTTTCTTACCACATATTTGAGAAATCTGGCAGGGGGAGGTTGGCCATGCCAAGTAGAATTTCACTAATGCATTTGAGTTAAAAATCAATGTCTAAACCACTAGAATTTAGACATTGCTAGTATTAACATCTGTGTTATAACCGATGTCAAAATCTTTAGTCATTACTTAAAAATCATTGTCTAAAGTCTTTTTTGTACCAGTGCTTTCTTCCGATTCTCAATCCGTCACATTTTTTGGATGGATTTATTGAGATACTAGGTGAGATAGGGGCTTAGATTATTTAAGGTTGTAATGCAAAAAAACAAAAAAAGAAAATTATAGTGAGGGGGGTAGAAGTAGAAAGGGCAAATGCAAGTAAAATAAAATTAAAGCAATACTACCTTGGTCTTCATGACTTAGCTCCAGAAAAGCTTAAGTATGAACTTGGCCAGATTTTGAAGCTTTCAAGAAGAGGATTTGTGACAAACTTAGGGAGGAGAGAATTTTTCTTATTTTTTATTTTGTCTGGGAGGGTACTCTATTTATAGGCTTTAATTTGGAGACCCTTGGGGACATAATAATCCACATATTATAAGTTCAACTTAATTATAGAATGATCTTATTTACCCTCCATAAAAGAGATTTTGATGGTCATTTACACCCTTATGAGTCTTACCAATCAAGATGATCAAAGGATAAGAGTTTCAATGTCCTTCAAGTCTCTAGACAATTCTTTGAAGGATATTATTGTCCAAAGCCTTGACGAAGATGATAATTTTAATAAAAAAAATGAAAAGGGCATGAATTTATCCACACTTAGAGGGACTTAATGGTCAATTACCATCTCAAGGATTCTAACAAATTTGGGCTAAACGTGTAAATGCTCCCTAAGTTCTAGAGAATTCTTTTGATGGGTAAAAGGATCTATGGTCCATGAACTAGATCAAATTACATTGATCTTTTGGTGCATGACCTATAATTATACACAAGAGGAGGGACTCAAGGGTCAATTACCTTGCTTTGACTCCATACAAACTAAGGTTAGGGGGTAATTGACTCTTAAGAAGGTTGAAAGGATTCTACCCTTAAAGATTCACAAATTTACAAGAGAACTAAAGAAGAAAAATTAAGAGAATGATTAATGAAGGGGTAAAGAGGGTAACTTACCTTGATTGTTTCTTGGGAATAAAGGAAATAGTGATTGGTGAGGATTAAAGTTTAAAATACCTTAATAAAATCTGTAACACATGGGAGTGAGAATCAAGAAACAACATAAAATAGTTTATCCTTACTTGAGGCATGGACCAGAGAAAATTTTCAAGGGTCCTTGGGTACCTACAGCTAGACCAAAAATATAAAAGGCCTTGGGGTACATAGGCTAGGCCAAATTTTCGCATGGTCCATACCTTTGGCACGGACAAGGTCAGATTTGGGCTTCAATGCTTTGGGCCCTCTTGGAATGGGCATGTGTAAGAGATTTTTGGGGTCAAGCATTTCGGGCTCAATCCATATAAATTGGGGTGTCTACTAGGGGTGCAACTTGGTTCAGGTTGGTTCGGTTTAGAGTAAAATTAGAACCGAACCAACTAAGATCGGTTCCATTATATGAGAATCAGAACCGAACCGAATTATTCTATAACCGAACCAATCCAAACCGACCTTATTTCGGTTTGGTTCGGTTCGGTTCCATGGGTTATCAAGGAAGAGCAGAAATTCTTTAGGTTTTTTGCAGCTTAAGAGAGAGAGAGAGAGGGGGGGGAACCTGTTGCAGCCTCAGGTGGCACCGACGCACCGTCGCAGTGTCGCAGGATGCACCGTCGCAGCCGTAGGTCTTCCCGTCGCAGAACGCAGCCCCATGTCTCATCGTCGCAGGTCGTAGCCTGAGAGAGAGAGGTGATGCAACCGGTGGCAGTCGTAGGCCTCAGGCCGCAGAGACGATAGAGAGAGAGACGAGAGGGAGAGAGACGAGGGTTTTGTTAGGTTTGGTTTTGTAAGAAATAAAAAATATAAATATAAATTTTATTTTTTTATTTTAAATTAATATTATTCGGTTTTCGGGTTGGTTCGGTTTTTTATATTACTTAAATCAAGAACCGAACCGAATTTATCGGTTTTTTATTTTTTAAATCCAAAATCGAACCGATATCAATCTAAACCGAACCAAACCAATCCAAATTGCACGGTTTGGTTCGGTTCTCGGTTTAAACCGAATTAAGTTGCACCCCTAGTGTCTACAACTTCTCATCTTTGTAAGAGTTATTTATAATAATTTTAAAGACGTAGACTTGTACCTCTGATTGTTTGGACAACCCTGAACTAATTCATTTCTTCAATTTTATCCTAAGAAATTCAGATCACAGAAAAATTGATATAAATATTGAAAAGAATATAAAAGAAAATGGCCTTCCCATGCTTGGACTCTAATAGGGATTTGATCAGTTGTTCTAAGCTTCCTGGCTCATGGCTGACGTTAAATTTTTTGAAAGAAACTACTTGAAATAGAAGGTAAATTGTAAAAATGTTGAAACTTGATGATCTGGGTTTGCTTTGGACGGGATTGGTTCAGGAAGAGACCGATTATTCTAAGCTTCCTGGCTCGTGGATGACGGTAGAGATTACTTGCTATATTGAAGCTTTAGATCACCACGAGATCTTAAGAAGCAACAAGGTTGGTTGATTTTTAATTTAGGTTGTTGATCAAGGAAAAGTGATTGATTATGCAAACCGCTGATATGGAGAGTTGAACACCTATCCATAGGTCTTTGTCGAGAGCACAAAGATTTTGTAATCTGTCATCAGCTTTCCTTAGTTGGAATCATGGAGCTGAGGGCCTCTTTGAGTTAGATGTATGCATTTCTTTGGAATTATTTGTAAAACATCTGATCGTATCCCTTTCCTATATTTTGAGCTCCTGAAACGCTAGAAAGTTTTATTAAATAGTAAATACAATGCTAAAAAAAAAAAAAATTTAAAGAACATTTACGCTCTTAACCTTTAATCATACGGATTGGTAAGACTCATTAAATGACTATCAAGGCATTTTTGGTGAAGGTAAAAAAAGTCATTCTATGTGATTTTCTTGCAATTAATTTTACCTCGTAATGTGTGAACTATTACTCACCTTGTACGAATTAATAATGATGACTCACTCTCACTTAAATCAAGCTCATATATAAATTTCTTTATTACTCACCTTGAGTTCAGGTGCATGGACTTTGATCCCATCAATTTAATTATCCCAATTAAAGCACTTCAATTTATAGTGTCTAGGATGATTGCACTTGTAGTATAAGTTTTGTTTCCTAAATTCTTCATCCCGTAATGCACATAGTTGTCTATGCTCTTTATTTTCCTTTATAATATGGTCATGAATAAAGTGAAAACATGCTTGAGAATGGTGCTTTCAAAGTGTTACAACATATTTGTTAGTCCCTCTAAGAATATCTCTATTGAGTCTATCTCCCTTCAATGCGATCTGCTAATTTGTATTGCCTGAACCTAGGTTTTGATAGGAATTTGATGTAAGACCATAGAGAAGAAGATGAAAGAAGTGAGTTACGGGAATCTTGTTTAGGTAGTTTTGGTTTTGATTAAGGATTTGGGATTAGGCTAAGGAATTGACTACAATAGGGTTACCTCAAATCTATAAGGGAAAACCCCCCCCCCCCCCCCCCCGGATTTGATTGTAGGTTTAATTATAAAATTTTAAAATTACGATTACAATTTAAGTTTATAGAGTAAAAAAGAAAGGGTTAAAGTTAATGTTTACAGAGTAAGGAGCAAAGGTTGTGGGAAAGGCTTTCAAGAATTCAAAAATTCAAGAATTAAGAATTCACGAATTCTTGAATTCAAATAAAATCAAAAAAGAGAAAAAATAATATTAAAAGAAAAAGAGATTGATAGAAGGATAAAACCCTGGAATCACACCTATAATTGAATGATAGAGAACTCATGCCAAGAAACTCCATTGGAAGAAAACTTATTTATTCATAAACTCTTTATTAAAAAATCCTAATAAAATCTATATATAAAGAAAATAAATCTAACAATTATCATAAAACTAAAATACTAGATAAATAACCTAATTTTCATAATTTTCACTCTCCTAAATTTCCACCCCCTATAAACTTAAATAAAAAGATAAACTAAAATTTTCAAACTACCCATAAACATTATATTAAGACCATAGGCCAATAAAACATCAAAGTAAACCTAAAAAACATAAAATAAAAGTTCAAAACAGGAAGAAAAAAAAAAAAAAAAAACTAGAACATAAAAAATATACTCTTCAAACTTTGATTTCCTCATCAAATCCTTTATCCAATTCTCTACTTGAAAGCCTCAATGTCCCAACAAGTTTTTTCTAATTTTGATCTCAAGCCTTTTTGGCCTTAAGTTTTGAAGATTAAAGTAAAAGAGAAAGAATGGTTGTTTAATTTCTTTATTGCTACTAACATTCCCCCTTCCCAGTTTTACCGCCTAACTCTTATTTTCTTTTCTCTTTTGTATTTTTTTTCCTCTTCTTCATTTTTTTGTTGCATTAGAGCCTAATTAATCTAAACCCCCATCTCACCTAGTACCCCGATAAACCCACCCAAAAAATGTGACTGAATGAAAATCAAAAGAAAAAGGTAAATATGATCCTTTAGAACCTTACCCAAGCATATGGTATAATATCTTCCATGCTCATCATCATGAAGTGTCAGTGTTTTACAAGGATCTGGTAAAAATAGGGAGTATAACCTCTAGGAGGTGATCCCCTTGCCTTTGAGTTAATAATAAGCTCCGTGAGAGTATCTTTGCATAGCATATAGTTCAAGTCATACAACCATCATCATCCATGTAATCTAGATTTCATTAATGGCTAAATAAGGTTAGGGAGTATACCCTCATGAGATGATCTCCTACATTTGTAAGTCCATAATAAGTCCCTTTGGGAACATTTTGCATGGATACACCTAGCACACGCACACTTAAAAACATAATTCACCTTATGCATTCATACAGTTTAGACATGAAAATGGTAAATATAGAAAAGAGCATTCTCATTCATGGAATGTCTCTAGAATTCTTACCTAAAAAATTGAATCCTAATCCTGGGTATATTTCCATCATTCATCATCATTGAAGAGTGCTATCCTCCTGGATTGACACTCCTAACTCCAAGCAAACATGAAAACTCCAACTAGTGTGAACATTCCATTTACGCCAAATACACACCAATTTAGATTCTCATGCATATACATTCATGCATGCATTATAAATAAAACACTTTCCAAAAACAATAATTTAAGTCTTCACATATAGCCAAACCTAGGTAACCATGCACCAACTTGGTGGGTAGGATGGGGTGCCTAACACCTTCCCCATCCTTCAATTGAACCCCATTACCTGGATCTCCGGTTAGGACTAGTTTGGGAGTTACTTTCAATGATAAAACGATTTTACAAAACTAATTCTAGGTGACCATTCACACCTTAATTTCATGAATGGTGGCAACTCCAAAAACTAAGTAGAGTGGAGGCTTCTTAAGTGAAACTTACACGTGTATCTACATGTGCAATTCAGTTAATATGTGGTTTGCTAACTTTATATACTTGATGATGAGGAACTAAGAGGAGATAAACTCTGTGGTTCATTTGAAACAAAGCTCAACCACACACCAAATTATAATAAAACCAGTATTACAAATACATACTAGCATTATTACCCAAGTCTTGTACATTACATTCCCAAACATCCAGAATCCCTGACTTGCAATTTGTGACATGAAGGGAATCTGTAGCCTTTCTTGTACCTATTATGTTCATGAAATCCAACCAATTTATATCTATCTATATCTACCACCAAAAGAAGCTAAACATACTGAGACCTAAATCGTAACTTTCTAAGCTTTTAGGTAGAAATTAAACAAGAATAGAATCACCATAACATTCAAACTAGTGTACCATCTTTATGACTTGAAACTCACCAAAGAGGAGGTATTTTTGGTTGAAGAAGCGGTTGAGACCCTATTCTGTGCTCGGGTACTTCTTTCAAACAGAAGACTCCTCAGGAACTTCGTTCACAACTAGCTTGTTCACAAATGGTAGGAAAAATTCTGGGATAGGAGGAATATCCACTTCTAAGACTCCCTCCAGAATCTGAACCACATGTCCCATTGTTGGTCTGTCCTTCTCATCATCTTGAATGCACCAACATGCAACTCTGCAAACTCTAGTAAGCTCTTCAATGTCAACATTACCCACAACCCTTTGATCCAACAAGCTAAGAACTTCTTCTCCATTGTGTACTTTCCTCACTACCAGAGTAGGAAAGTAATCAACCATGTCATCACCTGATATGCCCAAATTTCTCCGACCGGATATAATTTCGAAAAGCGTCATTCCATAGCTGTAAACATCAGCTTTGGTTGTGATAGGTACGCCTGAAATCCACTCTGGTGCAAGATAGCCTCTGGTTCCTCTCATGGTTGTCAAAACCCGGCTGAAGTCCCTACCAAAGAGCTTCGCTAGCCCAAAGTCCGCAACCTTTGGACTAAACCCAGCATCCAATAGTATGTTTTCCGGTTTTATGTCACAGTGTATTATGCAATCTCTGCACTTCTCATGTAGATAAGCCAATCCTCTAGCTGTCCCAAGTGCAATCTGGTATCTTGTTTTCCAGTCTAAGATGATTGAATTCTTCCGAAACAAACAAGAATCTAGTGAACCATTTGGCATATAATCATAAACTAGCAACCTTTCGCTTCGTTCGGCACAAAACCCCCGAAGGCGAACCAAATTGGCATGTTGGATTATACCAAGGGTGCTCACTTCCGTTCGGAATTGCTTCTCTCCTTTTCCGAGGCATTCAAGTTTCTTCACAGCTATGTCAATTGAGTTGGACAATTTCCCTCTGAAAACAGAACCGAAACCTCCTTTCCCCAACTTCTCCGAGAAGTTCCTTGTAGCACTTTTAAGATTCTTGTATGTAAACGTCACCAATGCATCCTCAGCGGTGTTCAGTGTACCAATGAATTCTCTCCTCTTATAATTCCAAAAGAGTGCCAGGACAATAGCGAAGAAACTTACAACCCCTGCAATTCCACCGACAACGATCCACATTGTGCTTCTCTTGCTCTTGCCTCCAGAGCCTGAATCTGCAATTCTTATGTGGAGAACTGCTCCATTGCTATCACCAATTGATAATTCTTGCAAATCCAACAGATCTTCATGCCAAACTAAACATCCATTTTCATAAGAGTATGCCATACAAGAACAATTTCTCAAGCAAGCTAATTCACATTCTTTCATGTTCCCATCTTTTAAAGGCACTGAACTTGCCGGCAGTTTCATGTTGGGCATCGTAAAAAATGTGTCTTTTCCTCCAGACCCGCATCCTAATGGGGTTTTCCTCACACAACCACCCCACCAAACCCTCAGATTGTTCCAATCTTTCGACGAACGTGGTTCAAAACCTTGCAAACATGAACAATACGGCAAAACTTTCTGATTACAGCTACCAAAGGGCCCACAATAACCGTAGACCTCACAGGGCTGTCTCGGTTGAGCATAAATTAAAAGCCATTCTCGAGTATCCTCCGCCCAGACAAAATTCTTCAACTGACCTGAGTAATCCATCACCAATCTAGACAAAAGAGAGGTGTTATAAAGAAACATTGTAAAATAGCTTTCCCTCTCGTTTGTAACATAGCTGTAATTGTAGATATAGGTTTTTCTCATTTCAGGAATTAAGCTGAAAATTTGTCCGTTCCAAGTCCCAGTAGAGTGGTACCTTTTAGATCCTTTCCACTCTAGAAAATACTGACTACTTCCACTTGGGTCTATCCCGATAGAGAATATTCCGCTCCCAGGATCTTCTGAACTTATCCATGAAGTGAGGACTTGTGTTCTGTTAGTGATTTTATTCAAACCAATCTTTGAACCAGGCATACATGTATCCGTTTGGTGATCAAAGCTCTGCCATATTATATTGGAGGAGTTCAACCCATCTTTCAAAACAAGATTCCCATTGTCAAGAAGCACTGCTATGGGAGGATTAAGAAGTTCCGATGTTAAATTTGTCGACCAGATTGGGATTTTTGACTTGTTATTGAAGAGGACTAGATTACCATTTTCTAAGAGTTTTAATTCTGAAGAAGATGAGTCTTGGAGGGGTGTATCTCTGTTTGCCACCCAAATTATAGTTTGAGGTGAGATTTTTTTGTACCAGATACCTATGTAGTACTTCTTAGAACTGTTACCTGGTGTGAAGAAACCAAGTTCAAAGATGCTACCTTTGGAGAAAATGGTCTGGTTTCCCGAGAGAGATTTGCCAACAGAGATGATGTCAGCTCCAATGGAGAAATGGGTTTTCAAAGAGAAGAAGAGAATCAGTACATGAATGAAGAACCATGGATTGCTTCTGATACCCATCTCTGCAAATATTTGCACCGTAATGCACTCTAGAAGAATTGAAGAAATGAAACAAATTTCTTATGCCGAAGGAATAAAAAAAGCAAATCCATGTACTGTACTGCAGGGAGTTGGGTAGCTAATTAGGTCCAGGTTTCTTGAGTTCACCGATCATAAATGTACAGGCCCATATATTTAATCTCATGTGTGGGTCTATGAAAGTGTGGTCTAAACTAAACATTCATGACAGTAGACCAAAAATATTGTATCATGTGGCATGTAATAAAAACCTGGAGTGGGATAGGGATCTAACTACCTAGAGTAGAGGATTGAAGGACGCACTAACGAATAACTTCCCTAACTTTCCTGACATTAATTGAGAGTGGTTTGACAATTATTCCTGTAGTAGCTCATGGTAGTGGGTGATGTATGGCTCAAAATCAACGGGACAGACCTTCACAACCATGGAAAAAGAATCTATACCAAATCTTAGAAAATTTGTGTTTGAATGCCGTGATCATGAGCACGACAACATGAAATTAGTGGAGTTGGGTCAAGCCTAATTGGATTTGAGTCATACTAAATGTTGACCTGTCTAACATGATTGTTAAATGGGTCATGTCTCGATTATGACCATCAACCTCCTTAACTCATTGACACTTTAATCACAAGCTATTTACAAAAAAATTATCAACTTTTGATGAATTTACAATTCTAGGCTCACTGTTCATTTTAATTACTAAAACATGATTGATAACGTATTCAAAGGTTTTTAAAGTGACTATTTCGCAGGTTTAAAGTGATTAGAAATTGTCACTTTAAACCTGTGAAATAGTTACTTTAAAACCATCGAATTCGTCATCGTTCTAAATTTTTTTTAACGAAAGCATGATAATTCACGTTTTGATAATGAAAATGAACAGTTCTCCAAATAGTAAATAACTCATTTTCAGCTCACAAATGATAGTTCACTCTTTAATCATTGTGTCCATTTAATTCATGAAACATATGAGGTATCTTAAATATTAGAAATTATTAAAACTTTTAAAATTATCCATTTTTTTACTAGAATTATGTAAAAAAATTTCATAATACATTTTTTTTCTCAAATTTTATAAAATATTGAGAATATTTTGAGATATATTTTAAATAATTAAGGGTTAACCTTTTAGGGCATCTCCAATATACTCTTTAAAGTTTGTTGACTCTTTACTTAGAGAAATGTGAAAAAATCGTCTCCAAGAGACTCTTTAAAAATAAATGTTAAAATAAAAAGGGGACTTCCACTCTCTACATGTAATAAGCCTCCAAAGCTAGCTATTTTAATGTTATAAAATTTTGAAAAACATTTTCCCTATTAACTTAGTAAGATTTCAAATCTTAATAAGATTCGTTGGCCCACATGGATTACAACATTGGCAATCCAACACAACATCCTCCTAGATTTTACAGAAAAACCCACATCCAAATGAAAAAATTCAAATTTTGTTTTAGCTTGATCCAAGGTGTTGAAAATGGATGGATAACGAACTCCCAAAACTTAAAATTAAAATTTAACGGTGAAAAATAATTTTTTTTCAAAATTCTTAGCATTTCATTCTTTACAAAGCCTGTGGCATCAGATCATGTTTTTGGATGCTAAGATGTGTGTTCACGACCCTTAATAGGATTTAAGTAGATTTTAGAGAAAGAAGTGTTGAGTCTATTGGAGTTTAGATCAAATTTTACAGTAGCTAAAATAATTGTTGTTACTTTTTTAATAAAAGATGCTAAAAGAACATTGTTGGAGACACTCTTAATTTAAGAAAGAAAAACACTTTCCGTACTAATGCTCTGTTTGGAAAAGCTGTATGTAAAGTTGCTGATGCTGAGAGAAAGTTGTTGTTGCTGTTGCTGAATTAAGTATATTGTTTGGTAACATGCTGTCTCATTATGCTGTTAAGATGTTGAACTGTTTGGTAATCTACTGTTTAAAAATTGCTGAATGAAATTAAAAATAATATTAAAAAATATATTATTTATCGGATATAAGTAATAATATGTTAACCATAAATATAAACATAGAATTTCATATTAAAAAATAAAAATAAAAATTCAATTTCATTTTTTCTATACTAACATATTTAATGTCTATCAAATAAATAATAAATAATTAAATACAATTTTCCAAGGAAAATTAAAGGATACGAAAGTGTTCACTTTTAAAAATAGAGAGCTTCTATTGCCACATAAACTTTTATTAAGAAGAATGCAAGATAGATGCTAATTCTTTATTGATATCATAGGAATGATGGTGTTGTTAGTAAAAGTTGTCGAGACAATCGAGTCTCTTTAAAAATAACATTATTAGTAGTCTTACACATGTTTTGATAATGTCCATTAAACAAATGGTTGAGATGGGTGCATAATCCCAAGGATTTTCAGAAAATTGTAGATCTAAACTAATTCCTAAAAACTAAGAACTCATTTTTGAACTATTGGAGAAGATGACAATGGTGTTGAGAAAGATTTGAGGTTTCCAATTCAAGTCGATTGAACTCTTATACAACAAAAATTTCTCTATCATCAAAACAAAAGGCCAATCAAGCCATTACATCTACCCATTTGATCTTCAACCTTCCCCTAGATTAGATCGATCTGTTTTTGTTCTTATTTATTCTCCATTGGATCGATCACGTAAACATTTAAAATGATCTAGTTTTTGTGGACCATACGATTTAACAACAATAATGTATACAAACACCTTGTTTGTATAAGATATACACTTAAAAATCTCTTTAACTCATTTCTATAAACTAATTTGATGATCTATAAATCTATCAAACCAAGAGAAGGGCCCACTCTCCCCAACTACCAATTCTCTTTATATGTACTTTGCAGAAACGTGTCACTCTTTAAACCTTTATCTTCCTCATCACCGCCAACCCTTTCTCACAAACACCACCACAATGAAGATTCTTGACTCTGAAGATCAAGTAATCCTCCGTCAACCTCTCCTAAGACCAATCAATTACCACCATCATCTCAGCCATACGTTGATGCTCAACATCAGCACCACCACCATATAGAATCTCCTCCTTCTCCTCAACATAATGAGCTCAATCGACTTGAATTCATACTAACAAACACACAGATAACAAGCTTCGAAAGAATTCGATTAGCCACCATTCTTGAACATCGTAATTATATCCACCAAACACCACAAGTACATACACAAAGGTTTTTAGGTGAGTGAGCATTTAAATCGATTGATGAATAGATGTAAATTTCTGTCTCACTTTTCTTTCTCTTTTCTCTTTTTTCTTTTCCTCTTTTACTTCTAGAATCTCTGAAATTTTTCGATTGAGCTCTTGGAGAAGATGACAATGGATTGCTTAAAACACAAAAATTGAAAAAAAAAAAAAAAAGTTGCTTACCTGTGTGAGTTGCAGAGATGAACTCTTGATTGTCAGATCAGAGAGAGAGAAAGATGACGCCAAGTTCACTCTGTTTTTGCAGAACGAGTTGATTTTGTGGAGCCTCAGTAAAGTGATGGTAGTCGATAGAATCGGCTAATTTTGACGAAAGAGTCGGCAATTAAAAAAAGGTCGAATCCATTCCAAACACTGAAGTTTCAAAATACTGAACGTGTTCGGATGAGTTTAGCCGGCCCACGGCTCTTCCAAAGAGAGCCTAAGTAAGGAAAGTTTCTTAATTGCATTATCTTGTGGCATCCAAAAATATTATCCAATGCCACAAGATGTAGAGGATAAAATTTTAAAAACGTTGGAATTTTTTGGGTGATGGAAATGGAACTTACTTTTTCCACTTAAGATTATAATATTACTGAACGAGTTACATGGATTGGGTCAGGTTACCTATTTAATATATGTATTAGGTTTGAGTTTATACTTTTGACACAATTATTAAATGGATCAGGTTTGGGTTTGGTAAATTTTCAGAATACCCTTACCTCAACACGACATGAACACAACTCAACCCATCACAATGTGAAAATAAGCCTATATTTGACGGTCCAATACTATCGAATTTCATAAAATTTGACGAACCAAGGCATTGAATTTTTCATTGTCAAAATTTTTTTTCGACAGACTGAAAAAATTAAATTAATGGAAGATGGTAGAAATTTTGATGCCCCATAGCAATTGAAAATTTTTATGTTCCCCAATTCAATGTCTTAGAGCCATCAAATTTCTCTCATCCTCCATTAATTTGACGGTTTTGGTCCGTCAAAAAAACATTGCCAGTGAAAATTTTGACGCCCTTGAACCGTCAAATATAGACTTTTCACCTTGTACATGTCCTTATGGAGCCCATGTAAGTGATCAGGGTCTAGAAAGTCGTTTCTAGAGCCCCAATTACATAGATTTTATCAGTAAATTATACACTAAACCCTCTAATTACATATAGTTCATTATTAGTCCTTAATAATTCGTGTCTTCCATTTAATTATGTAATTCAGAACTAATTACTATTATTTACGTGTAATAGGAATTATTCGCGAAGTTTCAAAGTGAATTGGGAAAATCCGAAGTTACCACTGCAATCCAAGATCCAAAAAAAGACCGTGGACCACAAGTAAAGTCAATTGACCAAAACTTTACGACGACGCCATGGTCAACGACGGTGGCATGGTCAACTAAGAAGGTCAAGCCTCGAATTTCGTATTGAAACTTGGCGACTGCATATCATTCGTAATAAATTATTTTTAGTATTTTTTGTAAACATAGAATGTCTTCGAAACCCTAATTTTCATAGAAAATCATAATCTGGTCTCTCTATAAATAGAAGATCAGACCAAGAGTTGAGGGGGCTAGATTTTTAGAGAATTAATTTAGTTTTTATTTTCTTTCTTTCTTTTTAAGTTTTATAAAAGTTGTAAGGAGGCTCTGTCGATTTCAAGTCAAGTAATAAAGATAACTTCTTTCTCTCATCTCTCTTTTTTTTCCATATTTTCTTTATTTTATTTTTTCTTTATTGTTCTTGCGATGACTATTGACTAAATCTCCGGTAGATCGGTTAAGGAAGCCTAAGCAAGATTTATTAGTGTTTTACTATTTTCATAATAATTTAATAAGTTTTATTGTAATAGCGTAGGTATTTATTATTAAGTTGAATATTAATTGTTTTCAAAGTTTTGATGGTCTCTTTCTTTGATAAGTTCAAGAAGAACCATGCACTACAGAGAATAATTAATATTTACCTAATAATCTCGGTCTAAACTTTTGCATACTTTTGATCTCGTTTATATTTTAATTGCTTGATTTTTGAATCCACAAATATTAGTTTTGTTTAGTGGATCGAGATAAATAGAAAATCAGAAATCACTTATAGAACTTGTGAAGATGGATCCAATTGATCTACACTTATCTCACATATTCTTAAGTTTCTTTTATTTTAGTAGTTTATTTTAGATAAATTATTTCTTGCAAACTGTTTTTAAATCACTTGTTGAAATTGAATTGGATTATTGAAAGTAAAATACTTTGGATTAACGTTGTCTCTGTGGTTCAACCCTTGCTTGCCAAGGTTTTCTTTTGTTCATTACTTTATCATCATCTACAGCTCGAACAGTAAGGACATGCACAAAGAGGAGTCATGGGATAATTTCACAAAAAAATCAGCTTATTTTGATGATCATAGAAAATTCGACATGCCGAATTTGATTTACCACAATATTCCGACCTTATGTAAAAAGTATTTATTTATTGTTTTATAAAACTATTAAAACAAAAAAGAATTAATCTTAAAATTAATATGCTATTAATTCAAAGTGTCGCTCTCCCCACACAAAAAAAAAAAAAAAAAAAAAAATTTTCCGTAGAAAATTCAATCAGGATTTCATAATATCTTAAATCAATCAATGGTATTAGCCCACGTGTGTTGAGGGGCAACCCCAAATTAAAAAACTACCCACATTAGGCTTCGTGCAAGTGGTCATTCAAGATTCTCTAAAACACCGGATTGACTTTTCTATAAGCAAAAAAAAAAAAAAAGTCTCCTATCCCCCTCCCCTTCCCACAATCCTTCCTTTTTATTGGTTAGCCCGTCACCACCCTCGATTTGTGACGTTAGATTGGAGTCTGTTGAACTAGATCTTCATAGTTGATTCATTTTGTCAAACATTCAAAATAGGAAAGTCTTTTTAGACTTTAAAAACAATTATGAGGTCCATTGTCCAATTCAAGAAATCTTTTTACTAAGTAAATACTTTATTTATATTAATCTTCGGCTCCATCCTCTTCCAATTCAAGAAATCTTTTTACTAAGTAAATACTTTATTTATATTATTCTTCGGCTCCATCCTCTTCATTCACAAGTCATGACAGTGTATGGTTAATTTTCTTAAGAACTTTCATAGTTGATTGTGTGAATATAAATATTTTCTTTGTTACAAGATATATAGAAAAGGATTATTTTGACTCATTAAAAAAACACATGATCACAACCGTTTAAACACAAAAACACATGCCCCCATTGAGATTTACAATGGAGGCAATAGTCACACTTTCCCCCACAAAATTTAAAAAAATAAAAATAAAAATAAAAATAAAAAGATTCTCCTTGTAAGAATTTGATATATTTTGAGTTTACCCCCAACAACTTCTGGCAATCACCCCTACATCATCAAGTTTTTGGGTTTATTAGAACTTTTCTATTTGGTTAATATTTGGCAATTGGCCTTACTCTCACTCATGACATTGCCCCTTGACTTAGGTATTTTATCATAGACTAATAAGAAATTACTTAAATGTCATTCATGAATTTTTGCCTCAGAGCCACTCATCTTCATGTTCTTGAACCATATTGGACAACTGTAATTTGTTCCCACAACATGAAAATCTTAGTTGCACCCCTCCATATTCCTCAAAGAATTCTCAAGAGATCTTGAGGGCAATTTACACTTTTAACCTTCGATCATCTTGCTTGGTAAGAATCATTAAGGTGCAAATGGCCATCAAGGTCTCTTTGATGAAGGAAAAATAAGGTCATTCAATGTAATTTTCTTGCAAATAAGTTGAACTTGTGGAATTTGGACTATTATATCACCAAGGGTACACTACGTGAAAATTGGAAAAAACAACAATAAAATTTGTGTGTCTTGGGCCGACAAATCTAAGATAGCAAAATTTGTTCGTGATCTAAAGCCCGACGAATTTTGTCTCCTACTTCTTAATAAAACTCTCTTTAACAGAGAACTGTAACAAACCATATCTCAAACTCTCTCACTCTCGATTTTATCACTCGATTTCTCTCTTGATTTCTCTATCAATAATCTCTCATTTATTCTATCTTTTCTTTAAGCACTCTTTAAACTAGACTACCCTCTCTAAAATGAATCGACCACTCTCTGAAATCAATTTTAAGCTTCGATCTCTCAAATCAATCTCAAACTTTGATCTCTCCCTCTCTTTAAAAATCCTAACTTCGTCAAAATAGTCCAACAGTAATCTTCTTTCTACATATGTTATGGATTTCACGGGCAATGGAATTTTTTTCATGGTTGGAGGATGTTCAAGAATGGAATATATGTTGGAGCCAACCACGAATACCGTGTGATGTCTATGGTTATTGTGGGTCCTTCGGTATCTGTGATCTTGAAGCCATGTGATATTGTTCATCTTTGCAAGGTTTTGAACCACATTTTTCGAATGATTGGGAGAATCTGCATGTTTGGGGGAGTGGTTGTGTTAGGAAAACCCCTTTACGGTGTAGCTCTGGAAGAAAAGACACGTTTCTCATGATGCACAACATGAAATTGCCAGAGAATTCAAATGTTTAGTTCTTGGGAACGAGGAAGAATGTGAATCTTGTTTGAGCAATTGCCCTTGTACCGCGTATGCTTATCATAGTGAATGTTTGGTTTGGCAGGAGATCTGTTAAATTTGCAAGAATTATCATCTTATATTAGTGATGGATGAGATCTCCATTTGTGAATTGCAGATTCAGAGATGAGAGCTTACCTAGGTAAGAAGAAGGGAAGGACAAAAAGGGTCGTTGTGGGTGGAATTGCCGGGGTTGTAACTTTGTTGGGCGTTGTTCTGATGATCTATTGGAGGTGTAGGAAAGAATTCATTGGTACATTGGAGGCTGTTGAGGATGGCTTGGTGCTGTTTAAATACAAGCATCTTCAAAGTGCAACAAAGAGCTTCTTGGAAAAGTTGGGGAAAGGAGGTTTTGGTTCTGTTTTCAGAGGGAAATTGTGCAACTCAATTGACATAGCTGTGAAGAAACTTGAATGTCTTGGAAATGGAGAGAAGCAATTCCGAATGGAAGTGAGCACCCTTAATTGGCATAATCTAACATACCAATCTTGTTCGCCTCTGAGGGTTTTGTGCTGAAGGTAGTAAAAGGTTGCTAGTTTATGATTATATACCAAATGGTACATTCACTAAATTCTTGGTTGTTTCGGAAGGATTCAAACATTTTAGACTGGAAAACAAGATACCAGATTACACTCGGGACGGCTAGAGGACTGGTTTACCTACATGAGAAGTGCAGAAATTGCATTATACATTGTGACATCAAACCAGAAAACATACTTTTGGATGCTGGGTTTAGTCCCAAGGTTGCAGACTTTGGGGTAGCAAAGCTCTTTGGCAGGGATTTCAGCCTGATCTTGACAACCATGAAAGGAACCAGAGGCTATCTTGCACCAGAGCGGATTTTAGGCGTACCTATCACACCTAAAGCTGATGTTCACTATGTGAAAAAAGCCCATATTTGACTGCCTTGGGCCGTCAAATTTCATAAAATTCGATGGACAAAGGAGTCAAATTGACATCAAATTTTTCATTGTCAAATTTTTGTTTTCGACGGGCTGAAACTATCAAATTAATCAAGGATGGGAGAAATTCGACAATTCTAAGCCGTCAAATCTGGGAACATCAAGAATTTTGACGGTCTTAGACCGTCAAAATTCAATTTCTAAAATCCATGGGCCTTGGCCCGTCAATTTTTTCTGTTGAATTTTTCAGTTTTCACGTAGTGGTTTACAGCTATGGAATGAAACTTTTCGAACTTATATCAGGCCGAAGAAACCTGGACATATCTGGGGATGAGATGGTTGATTACTTCCCTTCCCAGGTTGTGAGTAAAGCACACAATAGAGAAGAAGTTCTTAGCTTGCTTGATTCCAGGTTGGAGGGAAATGCCGACGTTGAAGAGCTTACTCGAGTTTGCAGAGTTGCATATTGGTGCATTCAAAATGATTAGGAGCTTGAGGCCAACAATGGGACATGTAGTTCATATTCTGGACGGAGTCTTAGAGGTGGCTATTCCTCCCATCCCAGAATTTTTCCCAGCAATTATGGACAAGCCAGTGGAGAAGAAGTTCCCGAGGTGTCTTCTGAGTATGGAGTGGGGTCTCCACTGCTTGTTCGATCAAAAATACTTCCTCTTTTGTGAATTTCAAGCCAGCATAAATATGATGAACTGGTTTCCATGTTGGGGTGATTATATTCTTGGTTTCTACCTAAAAAACCTAGGAAGTTAAAGTTTCAGTCTCAGTATGTTTAGTTTCTTTTGTTGGTAGATATGGCTAGTTATGAATTGGTTGTATATAATAGGTGCAGGAGAGGCTCTAAAGATTCCCTTCATGGCACACTTGAGATGGTTAAGTATTCTCGATGCTTGGTAATGTTGTTATGTCCAAGACTTGGGTAATAATACTTGTATTTGTAATACAGGTTCTATTATAATTTTTTTTTATGGGTAAGCTAAACTTGAACCCGCGACCTCGAAGTTCTTTTGCAATATGTCAAACCAACTGAGCTATGGTTCTAAGCCCAGGTTCTATTATAATTAGTTGTAATTGAGCTTTGTTTAGCACGAATCATAGAGATTATCTTCTCTTAGTTCCTCCTAATCATCATCATCTACACCCTGCTCCCAATACTGAATTGCATTAGATGAAATAAAATAAAAGGTATCAAGTGAAATGCAGTACAATATAAGAAGATAAATCTTTTTCGTAAGGATCCTGGTTTGGCAGACAATGTTAGGGAGACAACTTGGAGCCAACGCCTTTGTCCTATATGGCTTAAAAGTTTCGGATTTGGCTGATGTTTTGTGAGGATGATCTCTATGGTGAGGAGATCATCCTCACAAAAAATCAGCTCAATCTCAAACCTCTAACCCCATCAAAAGGGGTTTAGCATTAATGTGGACTGTCGATCTCTATGGTGAGGGGATCATCCTCACAAAAAATAAGCTCAATCTCAAACCTCTAACCCCATCAAAACGGGTTTAGCATTAATGTGGACTGTCGATGTTTTATCGTTAATTTGTAAATCACTTTTGATGAGGTTAGAAGTTTCAGATTGGACTAATTTTTTGTGAGGATGACCCAAATCATGTGATGCCTGCCAACAGTTCCAATCAACTTGTCTGAGGAGACCTGACTGCATAACCTGGAGTCGAGTTTGGTGTCATTACCTTCCCCCTACCTGAACATGTGAGTATGGTTATAGACCTGGTAATATCATTGCCCATCATCGCTGGACACATCACTTCTTGTTGATTTTAACATAATAACATAATTTTAGCCATATCGCTTTAGGCCTTGTTATGACCCTACTCATATATTTGTGCAAAGCTCACAACAGCACATTTTTTGTTCACTTAACGTATTATCAAAACTTGGTCATATCACCTTAAGCCTGACTATAACAAGACCCATTATTTGGCTAAGGCCCACAACTTTTTTTACTTCCTGTAGCCTTCCTTTCTCCCGTTAAGGGGGTAAAAGCAAAAAAAAATAAAATAAAATAATAAGGAAAATGCTGAAATGACACAGGGTATTTACTGTGATTCTCACAAGTCTGATGTGGGATGTGCACATAACCATAGATATGTTTTCTTGTGATATGAGTAAAAATCATGTACATTTATGTATGCATGTCCACGTCAGGAGTGTGAGAATCATAGTAAATCCTGTGTCACCCCAACATGATTCAAAAAATAAAGTTGGTTAGTATATGGATGGCAATCTTAACACAAATTACGAACACGACTCAAAAACAACACAAAATTATTGGGTTTGAATCAAACCTAATTTAATTTGGGCATTATTGAAAATTTTTAAGATTGAAAGGATAAAAGATAAAAATTAATAAAATAGGTTAAAAGAGGAAATATAGTAAAGCTATAGGGGATGAAGTATAGAGAAAATAAAGTGAGTCCTACAAAAATACAATTTGATTGAAGGATTAAAATAATAAAAGTGAAAAAATAAAGTTGGAAGATCATTATTAAAAAAATTTAATATTAAATGGGTAAAAGATAAAAAAAAAATCAAAATAGATTTAAAATAAGTAAAAGAAGAAATATAATAAAGTTAAGAAGAGTGAAAATAAAGTTGTAATGATTTTCATCTTCGATTTATATGCAAATCTAATTATTATGACTTTGCAAGGCTACCCTGATTACTTGGATGGCAAAAAATCCTACATGCCCTTGAATCATTCGTGTTGTGTGATCTCAGTTCGCTAAACTTGTTTTGTCAATCTTTCTTTAATAATCACAAAATCCAATTGGTAATCGATCCATCCTTGGCAAAGTCTATTTAGAAATTCAAAACCTACGAAGACAATGGAGGCAACCCCCAATCCTTGATAAAGATTTTGGTTGTTAAATGTGGTTTCATGCAAATTCTCAATCCATTTCCCACAGATGACTACAAGTTGTAGATGTAAAAACTTGCCCTACCTTGAGATATGTGATGTCGGCTTGGAATCTCCTCTTCTTATACTCCTGGATGTCCCTGCAACAACACAACTCTGACACCCAAGTCAAACTTGAGTACAAAAAAATTAGTATGTAACTTTGAGGGGGAGAATAATCATACCTTTTAGTGTCTCTATCCATATATTTATAGATGTAAAACCCTAGGATACCTATGGATCACGTTTATCAATTTCATCCTTATCTGATTTAGAAAGTAAATCTTGATTTAGAATGTATCAAATCACGATCATGTCCTTATACACCCCTTCATTTTAACGACTTTCCATTATCAAAACTCCAACTACTTTTGACCCAATCCCCTTATTTATAAGGGTTTGGGCTAATTGAACCATCCTATGATGCATCCTTGACCCAATATTCCTCCAACCAACCAAGACCCAAAATTGATGGTTGATTTGCGATCTAGTCAACGAGCATACCCTCATATGAGTTGGCTCAGATTTCTATGGCTAACCTCAATTTCTATGTGTCACATGTCACCCCTTAGTACTCAGCTAAAAATATCCTCCGCATAATACATTTTGTAAGGAAACAAAAAAAAGGTAAAATACTCATAATACAGAAGTTCCAATAATTTAAATCTAAAGGTAGTATGGCTTTTAGGTTCAGCCAGGGATGCGTCCTCGCACATGCAAAGAACACAAGCCTTGAATTTCATATAATAATTACTGAACTATGTCGAGTTAAACGGTGAATAGGGATTGGGAATATTATTTAATAATCCTTTATCCGTACTTTTCTGTCAATTTAGTCCTTACATTTGCATGTTATCAAAATAGTCCATTTAGATAATCTCTCTTTTAAAAAAAATCCCTAAACCTCAATCTAGACATTTCTCATGATGGAAATGTTGATATTGCCCAAATCATTCAAACTCACCATTTTTCATCCAAAAAAATTTGATTTCCAACATCCGGATTGAATTTTGGAAACTCAAATCTGATGAAAATGATTTGAGAAGGAAGAAGAAGCCGTTTTCAAGGGTTTTTTTTTCATTTTTTTCAAGTATTTTGAACATGTATGTAAAAACACTAGGATTTTTCAATTGTTTTGTCTCTTTTTTGGATGAAAATTGATCAAGGATGGTTCTTTTGATTTGAAATCAGCTACACAAATCGTTATGTCAAGTTTTAAGTCAATCTTTCCATGTATTCAATTGGAAAAACTTGAAAAAATGAAATCAATTTAATTTTACATGATATTCAATGAAATTATACCCAATTCAAGAGGTTTTGACTATTTTATCCAACCTATAGAATCCTCTGGAATTTATGAGCAAAAACTCTCTTTGCCCTAGGTTGTTAGATAGGCCAAATGTCTAGAATATTCAAAATCCTACCACCTAATTACATGTCATCTAGTTTAGTTCTCTAGAATTTGATTCAAAGCCTAAGTTCTAAGACCACTTTACTCTCCTTAAAGAATTCTCTAAAATCTATTGACATTTTACTAATTTATCCCTTGATTGGTAAGACCCATAAGTGAGTGAAAAACCATCAAAGCTAAGGAGATGAGAATAGTGGGAACTCTAGGATTTAGGATAAGTTTATCCCCAAGGATCTCTCAAAATCCTATAAATAAAAGACCCATCTAAGGCAAATGAAGGAGGGGTTGAAGTGATCCAAAATTCTATCAGTTACTCTCCTCAAAGTCCTCTAGCCTACTTAAACTCTATCTAAATCCTTTCTCAAATATCGAAAAAACTCTAACCAAGAATAAGAAGAAACAAGTGTGGGTTGTAATTATAATATTTTGATTTTTCTATGTAAACCCCCTCTAAATGTTCTCACTTCTACCTACTCCCTACTCCCCTCTTTGCATTCAAACAAGTTTATGTAGATTTTCATCTTTTTTAGCTTGAGGCTTAAGGGTAGAGAGTCCTAGAGGTAATCTCACCCTATAAGCCATCAATAAGCTCTATGAGAGCATTAGAGTAATTGTTTCTTGTTTATTTACTTTCTTTGCAAGCTTTAAATTCCTAGTATATATGTTCTTTACTTCCTCGTAATAGGTAATCTTCTCTTTTTGAGTCCATTACATGCATACACTATGTGCACGTGCATCACAATATGTTTTTCTTAAATGATTAAAAATCAAAGGTGGAAATCTATCTAGATCTACACCTAACTCTCTAAACTAACAAAAAACAGTTCCAAAGAGGATACAACTCATACATAAGGTCTCTGGTCCTTCCATGGTGGTGTCTAACTCATGGTTAAACCAATAAAAAAAATGCTCTCAAGTAAGCACATAACCTTTCTAAAAAATCTTTGGGATCTAAAAAGGTGAAATCCATGTAGATTCCCACCAAAATTCTATACTTATAAAAAATTCCATTAAGGAACATTTTATGTTTTAACTTGCTCATTAGTTTAAATCTTCTATTTCCTAAAATTAGACTATAATCTTTTTACTTTTTAATTCTCTCTATAACTTCCTCTATTTTCAAAACCCCAAAAAAGAGTTTTCTAATCTCACCATGGGTCAATATTGGTAACCATCTTTGAATAGGAGGGACAAGATGCCTAACATCTTCCTTGTCCCTCAACTGAACCTCATTACCTTAATTTCCTAGATAGACATTTTTTCCCTTATCCTTTAAATATGTGAGTTACTACAAGCCAAGAAAAACAGATTTTAAAAATCTTTTTATAGTGTTCATTCACATTTTAATTGAAAAGCAGCAACTCCTAAACCTGCGTAAATGATTTCAAACCTTCCTCAAAGATTTTGAAGCTCATGTATCTACACTTACCTTTATAAAAATATTTTTTTTATTATTTATAAAAATAAATTTGAAAAAACAAAAAGGAATTAGTTTGAAAAATGAAATTTTATAGAAAAGTTGTTTAGAATATCTTTAATGAAAAATGACTTTTTTCTACGTCTACCATCATCCTGATTTATGAGATTAGGTTGGACGCAGTTGAGCTTCCTAGTCAGTTCATTATGTCAAACTTGCACATTAGAAAAGTCTTTTTTTTTTTCTTTTTAAGTCGTGATGAATGCACGCAGTTGGGTAAGTGGCTAATGTGACAAGGGCACAAAAATATAGATCTTTTTCATCGGGATACATAGGAAAAAGATATGCAATTATGTGCCCCAGTCACATATCCAACCGCATATCAAAACCATGTGCATTCATCATTATTCTTTTTTCTTTTTTTGTTGCAAGTTCTTTTATCTAACTCAAGAAGTCCTTTTATCATATCAAAGAACTTTATCTTACTTTTTTTCAATTTTGTTACAAAACCACTCTTGGCAATGATGTTTATTATCTAATAATAGGAATATCCTTGTTGTAGTTAAAAAAACAAAGAAAATAAAAATGCTAAAGTGACTTTAGATAATAGTCGAATAGCACTGAATGATAGAGATATTTTTCTCGAGATACGAGTGTTATACACTCGAGGAAAATTGATGATTCTATGCATACTGAGTGCTATTTTGAGTCATGATAACAAGGTTCAAAACATAATTATGATACTGTTGACAAAACTTTCACAATTAAAAATGTACACATATTATTTTTAGAGATAAAAATGCCCAACATAAAAATAGTTTTGGACAAAAAAAACATTTTGAAGGGATTTTGTATAAAATGCTCATTCCGTGACATGGAAAGACAAATGGATCAAAGTTCACACTACATGAAAAGAGTATACTAAAATTGATGAGTCATGTTGGAGTGACTTCAAGATTGGACCTAATATTGCACATCTTGATGTGAAAATGGATAGGAAGCATATATGCTTTTTCACTCTTATTTCGAGGAAAAACATCTATGATTCTCATACACTTTCACGCCAAGATGTACGATGTGAGGTCCAATCTTGAGGTCACTTCAACATTATTCAAAATTGATTGTTCTTATTCTTTGTTGTTCTATAAAATCAACAAATAAAAGATATACTAGTCAAGTTTGATTGTTTTTTTTTTTTTTTTTTTTTTGGAAAAATTAATAAAAAGGACACTCGTGGAAGGGTTTCTTTCTAAATAGTCCCAAAGTTTTGCCCTGTAGCTTGATAGAACATTTAGTAAACTTTTTTCTTTCTTAATGGTCCCTCATTATTGCGAGTTCACAATTTTTACTATCAAACTCGATACTTTTGTATTTAGTGTCGAGTTCACAATTTTTATTATTGAACTCACCATTATTTACTATCGAGTTCATCACTTTTTATTTACTATTGAACTCGATGCCTTTTATTTACTGTCAAGTTCAGCACTTTTTAAATGAAAAGTAGTGAACTCGACACTGGTAAAATCAAACCATTTTGAATTTTTTTTACTAAAACATATCGAAAGATCGATTAAAAACTTGATATAACGACTTGTTTAGATGATTTCAACCCAAAAGAACCATTCTTAATCGTTATTCATCCAAAAACTAAGAAAAAAGAGGTGAAATCCTTAGTTTTTTCTATGCATCTTCTAAATGTTTGAAAAACCCCTTGAAAATGGATCTCATTTCTTATTAAACACTTTCCAATGAAATTGAGTCTCCAAACCTCGATTGAGATGTAGAAAATCTAAGCTTTTGGATGAAAACCATGAGTTTGAATGGTTAGAGCATTCAATCGTGAGAAATGTGGGAGATGAGGTTCAGAGACTGTTTAGAAATAGAAAAGTTCATTAAAGGGAGTATTAAGAAATTGCCCAAAACTTACGAACTATTAAGAAAGAAAGCCCTCCGCCAGGGTCCTTCAAGTAATTTTCAATTTTCTTTTTTGACTCTCTAAATCGAAACCCATTTAAGTTCTGATCTTCTTTTGAGCATTGTGGTGTAAAGTTTTGCAGAGATGGGTATCAGAAGCAATCCATGGTTCTTCATTAATGTACTAATTATCTTCTTCTCTTTGAAAATCCATCTCTCCATTGGAGCTGACACCATCTCTGTTGGCCAATCTCTCAACTAGACTATAGTCTCCATAGGTGGCATCTTTGAACTTGGTTTCTTCACACCAGATAACATTTATAAGAAGTACTACATAGGCATCTAGTACAAAAAAATAAATAAATTCACCTCAAACTATTGTTTGGGTTGCAAACAGAGATACATCCCTCCCTAACCCATCTTCTTCAAAATTAAAACTCTTAGAAGATGGTAATCTAGTCCTCTTTAATAAAAATTGTTATCTCTTGAGTATTGATTTCTTATGGAAAGAGAGTTGTCTCTCGAGATTTTGCAACCTCCCCCCCCCCCCCCCCAACCCTATATTAAGATTTCTGGACCGATATATCCAAATCCCAACTGGAACTTTGGGTTTTGGGCCCCTGCGTGCGCGCGTGAGCCCGCCTACTACTTCTATCAACTTTAAAGTTATTAGAAGTGCAACTATTTAATTATTGCAAACCAATTCTTCTCCTAGTCAATGTAAGACTAAAGTTACTCAAGATAAAAAAACAAAACTATCAATTAAAGCTTAAAGCAATAAAGTATAAAGTATAAAACATAAAGCAAATTTGGGATTGATTTACCCTATGGTTTAAATTGTTTTACCAAATGGTTAAAACCTATTAAATATTAAAGGATTTTCAAATTCAACCTTCTAAATTCCAACAAAAAGTCCAAAATCCCAATCTGATCAACATATTTAATGTTGAAACTTGTTAATTCTACCGTAGCAGTGTTTCTTGACAGTGGGAAGATCAGATGGCTTGACTTCTTCTAGCGATCCTCTCTTTCTAGATAGACCCGGATGGAAGTAGTCAGTTTTTTCACAGGTACTTTACTACTGGGACTTGAAATGGACAGATTTTCAGCTTAATTACTGAAATGAGATCAAAAATATCTTCAATTATAGCTTTGTTACAAGAGAGAGAGAGAGAGAGAGAGACCAATTTTACATACTCTGCTTATAACACTTGGATTATTTCTAGATTGGTGCTGGATTTCAGGGGCCAGTTGAGGCTTTTCGCATGGTTCGAGGAACGTAGACAATGGGCTTTTTTATTGGAGTCAACCTACAAAGTTGTGTGACAAGAATTTTAATTGTTAGTCTTTCGGTAGTTGTAATCAGAAGGGGTCCCGTTTTGATTGTTCATGTTTGCAAGGTTTTGAAAAAAAGATCCTGGAGGACACAAGATGCCCAACATGAGATTGCCTGAATATTAAAAAGGTTTCAAGGTTGGGAATAAGAAAGAAGGTAAATTAGCTTGCTTGAGAGATTGTCCTTGTACAGTGTATGTTTATGATGGTAGATGTTTGGTATGGCATGGAGATCTGTTTAATTTGACCTCCAAGGAAGAAAGTGATGGAAAAGATTCTGAGGCAAAAGCTTACAAAGACAAGAAAAAGATGAGGACACTATTGGTTGTGAGTGGAATTGCAGGGGTTGTTCTTGGGTATTGTTCTGGTGATCTATTGGAATTGTACAAGGAGAGAGTTCATTGGTACAGTAGAGGCTGTTGAGGGTGCTTTGGTCCCTTTCACATACAAGAAGCTTCCAAGGGCAACGAACAACTTCTCCGACATGTTAGGGAAAGGAGGTTTTGGTTCTGTTTTTAGAGGAAAACTGCCCAACTCAGTTGACATAACTGTGAAGAAACTTGAATGCCTTGGAAAAGGAGAGAAACAATTATGAATGGAAGTGAGCACCCTTGGTATAATCCAACATGCCAATCTGGTTCGCCTTCGGGGGTTTTGTGCCCAATGCAATAAAAAGTTGCTAGTTTATGATTATATGCCAAATGGTTCACTAAATTCTTGTTTGTTTCCAAAGCATTCAAACATCTTAGACTAGAAAACAAGAAACCAGATTGCACTCGGTATGGCTAGAGGATTGGCTTATCTACATGACAAGTGTAGAGATTGCATCTTACATTGTGACATCAAACCAGAAAACATATTGTTGGATGCAGGGTTTAGCCCTAAGGTTGCAGACTTTGGGCTAGCGGAGCTCTTTGGCAAGGACTTCAGCTGGGTTTTGACCACCATGAGAGGAACCAGAGGTTATCTTGTTGGAATTATTATTTTTTATTATTATTTTCATTATTAAAATTTTTTTGTGCCTATTCACATATATAAATTTTATATAAATACTGGATTGTAATTTGTTCAAAACATTAAGAGCAAAATTGAAAATCATGTTTGTGGTCTGGCATGGTTACCAACATCAAATATGATAGGTTAGTGAACATCCTATGAAAGTTTAAGTGGTATTCACCTAATACTAGAATTCTACGATGGGCAGAAAATCTAGTATCCTCTTTATAAATAAGTGGTCGTCCTCCCCTCTCTACACACAGATTATTCTGTTATTGAGATAGAGGTTCCCATCACCAAAAGGTGTAGGCAGAGTTGGGGTAGTGCACCTATTCTTCGCAGATCATGATCAACGTATTCTTCGCGGATAATCAAAAAAGCGAATCCAGGTATTTTACTATTATTGCTTTCGATTCGATTGTTTGTTCAAGATTAAATCCTAGATCCATGTCTATTATGTTCATAGTTTTTTGCAAACAATCAGTATCAGAGCCAGTTTGGATTTGTTTTTATTCAAAACTGTTTGATTAAATCTGAGTCGAATAGATTTATATTTTAAAATAAATATTATTTATTTAGTTAAAATCGATTTATTAAAGTCGATTTATTTGAAAATAAAATCTCCCATTTTTATTTCTTCAAAGAAGATTAATGAAGGCAGAGATTTTCAATCTCGTTTTGCCAATCGATAAGAACCAAACAATAATTTTCTATTCAAGTTCGAATCTCTGCAATGATCGGAACGGCAGGAAAATCTTCATAGGCTGAACCTATTAAATTGTTTCTATCGTTATTGATTTAAAATCAAAGAAATTCTGAAACCGAATAAATGTGCTAAATCTCTTGTGAGACTCTGAAAACATAGATCTAATCGAAGAGCTTTTAGATCTATTTAAACCGAATAAAAAAAATTTTGAAACTCTTCGATTCTAACAAAACCAGTCATGGGGTTTTCAATCGGAGGTTACCGGACGATTTTCGGTGGCCGTTTAAGCCGTCCGACGTCGGAGATCAGCCCTACCGGTCGGCGTTTGGGTGGCGGCGCGACTAGGGTTTGACAGTCGATCTTCTTCTTGATGAAGAAGACGACTGTTCATTCGATTGGGCTTTGGGTTTTGTTGGGCCAAGCCCGTTCATTATTTAGTTGGGCTAAGCCCGATTCAGTTTATATTTCATCAGTTTTGGGCTAAGCCCATTTTAAATTCTATTGGGTTAAACACGTTTCAGACTCGAACCGACCCGTTTAACCGACTCATTAAGGTCAACATTTGACCCGATTTGAGTCAAACCGGTCTATCCGAACCGGTTCAGTTGGTTCAAACGTGAACCAGACCATAGAAAACCATTTTTTTCCTTTAAAAACTTTGAAAAATGATAACTAATTCGTTTTAACTCTGATTTTGACAAAACAAGAGTCCATTTTGAATATTTTTTTGAGATCTATTTAGTAAAATTGTTAAAATAATTCGTTGACAGCAACAAATAACAGTAAAGTTCAGATTTAGTTGTACCCTTTTGGAGAATATATCTATAATTGCTTTCTTTTATATTGAAAATTTAGTTGTTATTTTTTAATATACCTACATGCAAAATAAGAATAATTAGAAAGCAAATTTAGATATGTTAGGGTATAAGTCTTACCTATAGGGGTTTAGGAAGACATTTTTGAGTGATCGTTCAAAGAACGTGATGGAAATAGAATTGTAGTCTGCCTAAAGGTGACCGTTTTATAGAAATTACGGGTTCTTGAATTCTTAGACTTAGTGTTTCACTAAGATCACTTTGTGGCACTATTTTGCATGAAATCACTAACTTCTGCCTAAAGGTGTGGATAGTGTCTGGATTGAACTGGAACATGAGTGGCTAGATCTATGTGCGAACTCCAACATGATGATGAGACTTGTTTGTACCTGCAGAGTGGAAAGTTTTACCCTTAATAAAATACTCTGAAACGATTCGACCAAAACCTGGTACGAATTAAAAGAATTGAATCTCACAGTATATATTAATGTTTGACTATATGTTATTGCAGCTATGGATACGTCATTGATTTAAAAGAGTTTGGTAGGGATTGAGCCCCTTAATGGTTCTAATTATTTATCCTAGAGGATGAATATTAACATCTTGCTGGAATGCATAGATTTTGATTTTGCTCTCTTTGAGGACATACCACCAGCTCCACTTCCAAATTCTATGGAGTTGGTGAAGACCCATTTTACTAAATGAAAAAAGGCTAATAGATTGTCTATGATGATCATTAGAGCATCTATTAATAGGACTTTTCGAGATGGTATTCAGACCACAAATACAGCTAAGGAACTGTTGCAGATCATCAATAAAAAATTTATGAAAATAAATAGATCTGTTCAGTATGAGTATTTGGGTCAGTTAATGAATCTGAAGTATGATGATAAAGAAAATGTGCGGGAACATATTCTGAAGATGTCAAAGCTCGTCATTGGTTTCCATGAGGAAGAGATTATTTTGAAGATGACCTTTTGGTTCACATAACAATTTTATCTCTGCCTTAATCTCTTGACACTTTTAAAGTCAATTACAGTGTACAAGAAACTAAATGGGATCTAAATCAGCTAATTACCCTTTGTGTCACTAAGGAGGTAAGTTTAAGAGGTTCGAAGGTTGTGTCAGCAAACTTGGCAATTCACGCAAGTAACAATAAAATTTTCACTAATAAGAGTTTCAAGAAAGGTCGCAACAAAAACTTTAGCAAGAAAATGGATTCAAAGGTTTCAAGAATCATAAAACAATCAAGAAAAAGACATGGGCTAGGAAAATAGATAATGAAGATTGCTGGTTTTGTAAGAAGAAGAGACACATGAAGAGGGATTGTTTTACTTATAAGAATTGGGTGCAAAAGAATCTAGAAAGGGTTCGTCAGCAAGAAATAGAGCCTTAGCCATCTTCATGTTTTGCTGTCTTACCGAGGCAAAACTGTACAATCTTTAAAATAAAAAAAACTTGATCCTCGAATGATGACTTGTCACTTCTTTGGTTATCCCGAGAGATCGAAGGGTTATAAATTTTCTGTCCGTTGAGACATATGGAGATTGTTGAAACTAATCGTACTAGATTTCTTGAATATGATCAAAATAGTATGAATGAAAAGCGAAGGAAAATTACATTTGAAGAGAAACGTAGTGATCCACCAATATGTTTTATTCCGCAACCTTTGCCTCATTCGGTGGCTTCACCTGTCCATACAGTCGTTATAGAAGAAGATACAACAATCCAACCAGAACCCAATCCTCAAGCGGTGGTAGTCGCAGGTCCACAACCTATCATTCCCATTAGGAGATCTATTGAGAACGCAGACCCGCTATTACAGATGATTATGAGGTATACTTTCAAGAAGGAGATGCTATCAAAGGTGATGTAGATGATCCTTCAACATTAAAAGAAGTCATGAACTAAAATAAATCTCAATTCTGATAGGAAGCAATGAAAGAAGAATTGAGATCTATGAAAAAGAATGAAGTATGAAAATTAAAAGAGATTCAGAATGTAAGGTCGAGAGATTTACATGGCATAACCTGATGGTTTTAAAGTTGATAAAAGAGAATATCTTGTCTGCAAGTTGAAAAGATCAATATATGGGTTGAAACAAGCATCAAGACAGTTGTACTTGAAATTTGATCAAGTGGTGACTGGATGTGAATTTAAAGAAAATATCGTCAAGTGCATATATCTCAAGATGAGTAGGAGTTGATTCATCATTCTTATACTTTACGTTGATAATATATTGTTGACAAGCAATGATGTTCATCTCTTGTGTGATACAAAGTCTTTTCTGTCAAAAAATTTGATATGAAAGATATGGGGGATGCTCAATATGTTCTAGGGATTAAAATTCACAGAGATAGACAGGTTGGGTTTTTGGGTTTGTCACAGAAGGCATACATTGAAAAGGTATTCAAAAGATTTTGTATGGATAAATATACTCTTGGTGAGGCTCTTGTGGTAAAAGGAGATGTATTCAACCAATATCAGTATCCCAAGAACAAGTTTGAGAAGATGGAGGTCGATGCATCAGAATATGCCTCAGCAGTCGGAAGTCTTATGTTTGCAATGATTTACATCCGACCCGATATCAGTTACATTGTTGGTATGCTTGGGAGATATTAGCAGAACCCCGATATTGCTCATTGGAAAGTAGTAAAGAAAGTACTTCGATATTTGCAGAGAACAAAAGATTTTATGTTAGTATACAGAAGATTGAGTAAGCTTCAAGTTGTTGGTTATTCTGATGCAGATCATACTGGATGTCGTGATAGCTTGAAGTCTACTTCAGGTTATATTTTCATACTTGGGTATGGAGCTATTTCATGGAAAAGCTCAAAACAGACCATTCTAACATATTCGACCATGTATTCAGAGTTTATTGGATGTTATGAAGCAACCTGTCAAGCCAATTGGTTAAAGAATTTTATCGGTGAATTAAAGATTGTGAATTTCATTGATAGACCTATTGTTATCTATTGTGATAACAAGGCTGCTATTAATTTTGCAAAGAATGAAAGAGTAACCAGAGGAAACAAGCACATCGAAATAAAGTACCTTTTAGTATGTAAAAAGACTCGTGAAGAATTGATCGAGATTACCAAGATAGATTCTAGCAATATGATAACTGATCATCTCACAAAAGGACTCCCGCCAAAGATTTTCAATGAACATGTGACTCGTATGGGAGTTATCATGTCATTTGTTCATGTTATTTAAGTGTTGAGTTTATTTTATGTTTGTTTTGATTCATTTATATTCTTGATAGACTATTTATTGATGCTTAAAGAAATTGATTATGACTAGTCATTATTTATGCATTATTGTGTATACATGTCATCTTTGCCTGTGAGTAGATGTACTCGTAAAGTGTTGAAAAAAAAATACTTGGACTAGACATGACTTGGCATCATGTTGATGAAATCTTCATTCTGGATAAAAAGGTGATGTAATATCATATAGTTGGTTGCTAGTAAGATATCAGAATGACATACAATGAGTATGAAGCTGGACACCTAGGGAATGTACATACAAACTACATTAAGGAGTGTACATTGCCCTAATACCACAAAGAAAGTTCCCGTAAAGGTAAACTCCTGAATTCATTGATGGTACTAGTTTTGAGACCATGGAACTGTCTTAAGGTTGACAAATGAGCACTTTGTTACATCCATGATCCATCATTAGGAGTATCTTTGAATGAAGGTGACAGTTAAAGATTATCTATAGTTTTGAACAATTATTTTTCAAAAGAATGCACTCGATTATTCAAAAGGTAACAATCTAGAGAGTCATTTTAATCAAAAGGTATATGTGAAGGCCAAGTGGGAGATTGTTAGAATTATTATTTATTATTATTATTTTCATTATTAAAATTATTTTGTGGTCTATTCACATATACAAATTTTATATAAATACTAGATTGTAATTTGTTCAAAACATTAAGGGTAAAATTGAAAATCATATTTGTGGTCTCGCATTGGTTACCAACATCAAATATGATGGGTTAGTGAACATCCTATGAAAGTTTAAGTGGTATTCACCTAATACTAGAATTCTACGATGGGTAAAAAATCTAGTATCCTCTTTATAAATAGGTAGTCGTCCCCCCCCCCCCACCCCCACCCCCACCCCCACCCTCTCTACACACAGATTATTCTATTATTGAGATAAAGATTCCCATCACCAAAAGGGATAGTGCACCTAGTCTTCGCAGATCATGATAAACGTATTCTTCGCGGATAATCGAAAAAGTGAATCCAGGTATTTTACTATTATTGTTTTTCGATTCGATTGTTTGTTCAAGATTAAATCCTAGATCCATGTCTATTATGTTCATAGTTTTTTACAAACATATCTTGCCCCAGAATGGATTTCAAGTGTACCTATCACACCCAAAGTCGATGTTTACAGCTATGGAATGACACTTTTCGAGATTATATTAGGTTAGAGAAATCTAGACATATCAGGAAAATCATTTTCTTTCATATTACTTGAAATATAAATTTTACGGCACTTTTTGGTTTTTTTCTTGTCTCTATTGCTCTTGTAGTTTTATTCAAAATTAGAGGCGAAGCACCATGCTTTGGAGGCAGAGAAAACCATGTGTGAAGTGAGGACAAAGGTACTTTCATAGTTTTATCTTTATGTGCTTTTGTTGCACCCTAATTTGTGTCTCGTTTGATTCTCTCTTATATAATCTTATTTCCTCTCTCCTTTTATAAGTTTTAACATTTTAAAAAGCTTAGAAAGAGCTTGACTTTCAAAGCAAATCCATACTTCTTTATCTATCAATCTGTTTATATAACTAATATTGTGCAGGGTTTCTGGGGGATGGATTTGGTCGTCACTAAAATGCAGGGTTGCTTGGCGTGCTAGAACAAGGAGTTCGTTTCTTATAAGGACAACGACTTCTTTTTGTTATCAGTTCGAGATTTGAGTTCATGTTCATTATGTAGCAAATCAGAGAACTTATCAATATAGGTGAATTTGTTGACTAACTAGTGAAGGTGCAAATTGCATGTAAAAGGGGCTGAAAACAATGAGGGGCATTTGAATCATGAAAGCAGGCATGTCATCAATTTTAAAACACAGGGCTATCTCCAATATTCATAAAGAAGTGATGGGGTATGTGTAAAATCACTTTTTTTTTCAAAAGTTGTTCTAATAGCGATGGCCACTACCGTAGCTAAAGATCTCATTTAAAAAAAATAATAATGCTATAGCGACGACCACTTGCGGCTGTCGCTATAGGTCCAATTCCTTTTGGTATTCAACGATGATTTTTGTAATAGTTGGCCGTCGATGATACATACAGTGAGGAGGCTTTTTACGACAAGCAACGACAACCATGATGACCACTACAAAAAAATTGTAAAATAGGAACAGGCAATTAAAACGGTATTAAGCCGTTTTTATTTACAAACGGTATTAAGCCGTTTTAGGTTTTAAAGCCGTTTTACTCGAGTTTTAAACATCTTAATCTCCGTCTCATCTCTCTCACTCTCAGCCGTTCCCTCAAACTCTCTTTCTCAATCTCTCTCTCTCGATCTCATCTCTCTCTCTCTCTCGGTCACTTCCTCGATCGAACTCTCCCCCTCAGTTTTTCTCTCGATCTCATCTCTTTCTCTCTCAGTCGCTCCCTTACGCTGTGTTTGGATTGAGGGAAGGGGAGGGAAGAGAAACTCATTAAGGGAAGGGAAGGGAAGGGAAGGGAAGGGAAGTTTCTCTTCACCCTGTTTGGATTGAAAGAGAAGAGAAGAGAAAAAATCATGTTTCTCCTGTTTGGTTAGGATTCATAAGAGAAGAGAAGAGAAATTATTATTATCAAATGACTATTATACCCTTCATAATCTAAAAAACAAAATTCTTCTTGTATAGTGATACAAAATATAAACAACCAAACATTCAAGATCAATTTGAGGGGTACCTTTCGTTTGAATACGTATAAATGAGAGTTTCTATTGCCACACCCACTTTTACTAAGAACATCCTAAGCAAAAGTTGGTGTGACAATATAATCTCTCTAATATAAGGATTTTGTTAATCAAACACACCCTAAATAATTTTCCTTAAAATAGAATAACTCCTTCCATGTATTTTTTTTTTTTTGGATTACGACCTCCTTCCATGCATTTCTAACCACTCGAAAAATTAATTGATTTGAGGTTAGGATTAAATGCTTTAAGAACGCGTAAAATTTTCCATGTATGACCCATGATTTGGACAGTTTAATATTATGAAAAACACTTTCCTTACTTAGTTTAATAAGATTTTAAGTTTTCCTGAGGGTTGTTTTGCAAAAATGGATTACCACATTGGCAATCCGACACCTCTAAATTTCTTGGAAAAACTCAGATAAAATAAAAAAGAAAGAAATTGGATCTTATGGCCACCGAACCTCCACGGTACTCCTAAATTTAAATTTGAAATGAAAAATAATTTTTTTTTTAAATATTTAGTTTATGAAAGCTCATGGAATTTCATCCTCTACATCATCGAAGCACTGGATCATGTTTTTGTTTTATTTTTATGCCACAAGGTAAGCCCAAGGACCGCCAACAAAGCGTGTACTTAGCTGGACTGATCACAAGATTGGACCCCGTATCCCACATCTTAACGTGAAAGTGGATAGGAATCATAGATGCTTTTTCACTTGTATCTCGAGGAAAGTATCTATGGTTCCCATACACTTTTACATCCGGGTGTGCACCATAGATCTTTTCTTTGAGATATAAGTGAAAAAGCATCTACGATTTTTATCCACTTTCACGTCAAGATGTTCAACATAAAGTCCAATCTTGAGGTCATTCCAACACGACTCAGTAAAATTATGAATATCCATGACGCAAACATATACTGAATCAATGGGTAAGAACAATAATCAGTCAAGTAATGCAGTAAGCTCAATGGGACTTACTGATAATTACCATCAAACATGAAGATGTTGGGATCTCAAGAAAGTACCTCAAACTGTCATTATGGAGTCTGTATACGCCTTAATAGCATTATGTTCAACTAATGAGGAACCATGTCTTCTTGCTACACTTCTATTAACACAAGAAACATTTTTCAAGGACACATATAATAAGTATTTTTCAAAAAATAGGTAGACTTGAAAATTAACTTAATAGAAAAAATCCATTAATTTCCATTCAATTCTGATATTTGAGTGAACCAATAACGATGTTTTCACTCACACATAACATTTTAATTTTTAAATACGGAAACTCTTGTATCAAACTAAGTTCTTAACCACCTATTGAACCGAAAATCAATACATCAAAAAGGTCACTTGAGAACCAAAAAAAAAAAAAAAATTCTGGACATGCAAATGATTTCCTCTTCGATAGAATTGTTGGCCACATTAAAATAGGCTTGCTTCCAGCTCATTTAACTCATCCATGTCTAGTTCATCATCATCATCATCTGGAAGTACTTCGGCATCAATGACTGGAGATTTCAAGGTACTTGGTCCTTCTGTGGCAGAATTGTTCTTGGCCTGAAAAGTTGAATTTAATTAAAATGTGAGCATTACAAAATTTGAACTCATTAAGGCTAAGAGGAAGTTTAATGTAGACGGGTAGAACATGCGAGAGAGCTAGAGGTGACATCTCAACCACCTATAACAAGGAGGTCCAACAATGTCACCCTATCCTCCTCCCTTAATCAAAGTCTTTCATCTATATACATTAATTGAAGAAGACGCCCCTGTACACATGGAAAAGCTTTGACCAACTATATAGCAAGGCCTTAGTTTTTAAGACATAATCATCCACATCATCCTTACTCACAAACATTCATTGGTTTCTCTCCTTCCAAATCTCCCACCACACAACAAAGTGTATATGTCAAGAGAATCCTCCCATTTCAAGATGCATACACTAACTGAATATATCATCGATAAGAAAAAAAAAAAACTGAATATATCACCCAAGATAGATTGAAAATAGAAAAATAAGATTCATGTTGCCAATCACAATATTTGGGATAGAGCATAAGATGATGCCGATAGTTAACTTAGAACCCCTTTAAGTAAAAAGTAGGGAAAGAAATATATGAAAAGTAAAAAAAAACATTTCTATAGACCATTACTAATACATTTAGACTTCTGATATAAAACCACAATTGTGTTTTAACAATAGAATACATTAGTGTACGAGGGATGGGAACTTTTATAATACAAAAATCAGTACAGTACATAGCTGTTAATGGGGGCGAACCATAATAGAAATATCATAGGTAAACTCTTTGGGGTTGTACGTTACCTCCATGACAAAAGCAAATGTGATGCTTGTTACCAATTTCCTTTTTGTATTCTTCAATTTCTTTTTATCGCTGTTGTAGGCTTATGAAAGTTAATAAATCATAATTAATACTATGAATGACTTCAATATATTGCCTTCAAACAACGTTTAATAAACACTCAAAGAGTAACTTCAATCCAAATCCATTTTCTTATAAACAGATGAGCATCACTACTGCAAGTTATGTGCATAGCATAAAAACCTTACATCAAACTTCAATACCTAGTAAAATTACATGACAAGATATTAGTCTTCAGCAAACTTAACTATTACACATGAATATATATATATATATATACAAAGCTAAAGCAACTATATCATGATTGGTTACTCAACCTGGATCCCACTAATCTCTAGGTTGTCCAAGCTCATGGGTCTTCTGTAATTCTTCAACAAGAGAGAACAGCAAACCACACTAACTGATGAGGCTGCCATTGCAGCCCCAGCAATCCATGGAGGTAGACGGAATCCAGTAGATGGGAAAAGGACACCAGTAGCAATCAGAATGCCGAGAAGATTGTAACCCAAAGCCCAAATGATAACAAATACAAGTATTTATTGGTTAAACACACAAAGATAACAACCGTATGCAAAATATGATTAATGTTTATACCTGTAACTCCTTTACTTTCTCTGCTTTTTGGTCAGGCTTGGCCTCAGCAACAACACTCTCAATCTCAATCCCAACCTCCTTAGCAATGGAATGTGCCGTGCCCCAATTGTCACCTGTCACCATAATGCTCCTCACATTCATGGACTTGAGAATGGATATAACATCTCGAGCACCCGGTTTTAATGGATCGGATATGGCTATTACTCCAACTACCTGCCCATCAATAGATACCAGAATCCCGGGGATAGAGTAGTATTTACGAGGCATTGTCTCCCTCAAGGTGATTGTACTTCAACTAAAGGCTTCTACTAGGACTATCGAACACACCCATGGTGCTTGCCTCAAGTCATACGTATGGACATATCCATGGTTCCAAAACTTGGTCTCTAGATCTGACTCAGGTATGGTTGAGACCAAGACAAGATGATGAAAGCCTATACTCAACTAATTTGTTGCAAACTTTATATAGGTTGGAGGAGAAAAGGATTCTATAGTGTTTTTATTAAAGAACTTACCCACATAGGTGTTGATGAAAGCCTAAAACCACGTTTTAAAACAATGCTTGTAATGGGTGTTGCCAACAATATAAGGTTAATGCCTAAAAACTAATAAGGGGTATTCAAAGGAAAGGAGGAATATTCAAAGTCAGACGCTCGCTTGGACTAACTTAATAATCACAGAGTCTTGCAATCACCCATCTTCCAGGGATTAACGCTGAAAAAACAATACGAAGGTTATAATTAAATTACCCAATAGTACAAAAGTCATAGGCCATTCAATGGTGTAAAAGGGAAATCAGACATGGCTGAATCAACTGGGCTTACTGTCACTAAGAAAATTCCTCTTCATCTTATTATAATTGCTCACTTTTCCTGATGGGTCCCAACCAGGAGGCTTTATGTTTGGCCTATCACCCTAACATCCTAGCTTGATGTACAGACTCTTCTTTCTTTCAAAGATAGCATAAACAGAGAGTAGAAGCATAAGGTGAGAGCAGGTAAAAAAGGGTGGTGACACAGATACTACCTAGAATATAACAGAGCCTTCCAAGTGTCTGGATAAATAATTATTAATGGTGCAGACTCTACATGAAAAATAGATATAGGACTTACATATCAGTATGACATGGTAGTCCCCGTTAAGCCAATCAGGGACCATGTGAATGCCACATGGTGCTTGTTTATGCCATTCATTGGTTGCCTAGTGTCGATCTTATGGATACTTGTAAAAGAAAAATATTGTAAAAAAATGATTGTATTCCCAGGTTTACAAGATGCCAAGAGAGTTGTAATATTAAAGGAGCACTCAAGGTAAATAGGTATGTTTGGGATAAGAAGAAAACATGATGATCATAGATAAGGTAAATGTGCTGCAATTTTTCAGACCCACCCCTCACCTTTCCACCATTGAACACAGTTGCTCGTGCACAACTTTAGCCTCAGTTAAACCATCTTTTATTGGCAAGCAGCCTAACCAGGCAGGAACAACCTGCCAACACAGAGTAACAATTGAAAGGCCAACAAATATTGCCAATGTTTAAACAGGTGGCCTAAGAACATCCTATTTTGGGGGACTATTAAGTAAGAACTAATGTAACAATATATTAAAAGAAATAGTTTTGGTAAGGGAAGAAAAAAATTGAATGTAAGGCAATGTCATATGCCATTACATTATCTAAATGTAGTGCATTAGGATGCCTAGTCACAACATTATCTGTTTATGATGACTACAATGATGAGAACGGATATTAAAAACGAGCAGTACATACAAATATTAAAGTTAAAACCATCTTAGATACTAGGTTGCTAAATTAATGAAGGACTTTAAATAACATGCAGAAAAAAGGATTCTATAGTGTTTTTATTAAAGAACTTACCCACATAGGTGTTGTATACGATGAAAGTTCGTCGAAGAAAGGTAAGAAAGAGGCCTTGAATGTCTTGATCAAAGTTCCCAAGCAATCACCAATCTGGATGCAGAAAAGAACAATAAAGCAAGAAATCCAAAAAAGTGACTTACCCTTATAGCTGTTGCAATCTTGCAAGCTTCATTGTCCATTTCAAACCTATAAAAGTTATAATAAAAAATTTGAGAAAAAAAACAGAGTTGTAAAACTCTGGAATATCTTGAGTTAGGTTTAAAATGACTTTCAGATACATTAAAAGGAAGAAATTACAGACCTTGGTGGATTCATTCTCCTAATGAATTTCTCATACTCATCATCCTTGTCCCATGAGGAGGTCAAATCAGCCTCTGAACAGAGGAATCAACAATCAGCGAACACTGGAGAGATTCGTGAGATTACGATCATGGTGGAGAAGAGAGTAACAGAGGAATCAACTGGGGTGAGATGTTGGGGCTTTTGCAGAGAACACTGGAGAGAGTAATACAAGCTCTTCGGAATGGCGAATCACCGTGTAGAT
Source organism: Akebia trifoliata (assembly GCF_017979445.1). Lineage (NCBI taxonomy): Eukaryota > Viridiplantae > Streptophyta > Magnoliopsida > Ranunculales > Lardizabalaceae > Akebia > Akebia trifoliata. The sequence goes on along the minus strand of NW_028237131.1, from coordinate 105,675 downwards.
GAACATAGAGAGATAAGAGAGGGAAGAGAATAGAGAGAGCTCCGTCTAGACGAACTTAACACGCACAGACAGAGTGAAGACTTCCTCCCTGTTTCGAGAACACGGCCTAAAAAATTCGCGCACACTTCACTCGCGGTTTCTTGAAGAAAACCAGAAGAATGAGAGAGAGAGAGAGGTCGTCTCCTACTCGAGTTCGAGCTGGACTCTTCGTTCTGTACACCTCTAGGTTTCTGAGTTTTATTACTTGGGGTGTAAAGAGTAATAAAAGGACTGTCAATATAAATAAATTTTGGAAATTTAAAAAAAAATGAGGGCAAATTTGGAATAAAAAAGATGTTCTCTTCCTTTCCCTCCTCGTCACTCCGATTTTGGGGGGAACAAAATTCGGCACTTTTTCCCTTCTCTTCCCTCTGTTTTTCTTCTCTTCCCTCCTTACTTAACAATCCAAACAGGAGAAAGGAAGAGAAAATAGCATATTTTCTCTTCCCTTCCCTCCCGTTCCCTCAATCCAAACACAGCGTTAATCGATCTCTCAGTCTCTTCCATCTTTAACTCGTTGGCTTCATATCTCTCTCTTTCTCTCACACAGTCGGAGAACTCGAAAACCTCCAAAATCTGAAACCTCTCTCTCTATCAGTCGGAGAAGAACTCTCCCAAAATCTGAAACAACATCTCTTTTGATCTCTCTTTGACAACATTTGGGACTAAGGAGATGGAAGATATAAGAAGAAACCCTAGAAAAATTGCGAAACTAAGGTTTAGATAGGAGAAAACTAAGAAAGATTGATAGTTTTCATAAATTGCCATCTGAATTTACTTCTTGAGGCTGAAGAGTGATTCTCAGATTATTCAAATTGAAAGGTATGTAATTCTATTATTCGATCTAAATTTTAATTTAATTTTTAAAGGCAGGTATATTTATTTTAATTCAGATTCTTCTTCTCTTGATTTATTTCAAAGTTTTTCAAAATCAGTAAAAATCTTCATATTGATTCGATTTCTCAAAAACAATCATCTCTGTTCCATCACTAGTTCCAGGTAGATGCAGCGTTCTCGTCTTTGTTGTTCCTCTTAATCTTCATCGATTTCAGCTCATCTTGTTCGTCTATGATGTTTTCATTTGCAATTTTTGATTCTGCTCTTTAGGTTGTTATCTTTGGTAAATCGGTTGGAATCTGTATGTTTTGTGGAGTTTGATAGAAATTATTACAAATCCGAGTATTCATGTTAGTTTTGTTATCTAATTCGTGATTCTAGTTGATTTTTAATCCAGAAAATTTTATTTCAAAAATATTTATTAAAGGCTTATATTTTTATTTTTTTTGTCTCTTCTTTTGGTATTCTGAATTTGTATCAACCTTTTATTGTGCAGAATAGAATATAATTATTATCCTGAACTGTAGCGTAGGGTTGAGGGAGTTGAAGTGGCAACTCTTGTGACTCAACTCCGCTTTAGCTATGTGGGTTTCAGAACCCCAGGATTTGCAACTCCTGAAATCCCCTAATTCCTAAATTATTGGTGGATGTGCAACTCTCAACTAAGCTTCCTCTGCTTGTCCACCTGTTTGCTCATGTCCAGGCCTCCCAGTTCACCCTATGTTGGGAAAATAGCTTCTCTTATTCACCAGTGTTTTTTGCAATACACTTCTGTATCTTACAATCACAAGTAGAAGATGCTTCTCAAAAACTATCATTGTATCCATGTAAATCGACACTTTTGCATCTGTTTCTACTTTTATGTGTATGGATGCATGCACATATTTATGCAGGTCTAATGTATGTGCTAATATTGGATGAATTTGTATGCTTTTGTTTGCATTATTTGTGTTGTATTTAAGTTAGATAAATATATGTTACATGTGGTGGTTCATTTTTTCATGCATGAATGTGTGTGCAAGGGTGGGTGGGTTGTAAGCTTTGTCAGTGATTTGTGCAAATACGTGACTTCTTATGGACGCACTTAACTCTGTTAGCAAGTACTACTGCATATTGATTTAAATCTCGTCTTGAGCCAATGTCTCAGGCATGAGAAAAATCAACAGTCTTGAACAAGATATTCAATTTTCTTTCTAAATCCTTAAAAACGATTGTTATGGTTTCAAATTATGGAGGCAAAAGTTCACCAATTGGATTTCGGACTCGAGTGCATCACATTGTCATTGAAGGAAATAATAGTAAACATTATCCGAATCCTCTTTCTCTTTATGTTTTGGTCCTTTTATAAACTATGATAGTTGTTAAAGATTATACTTGTTCCTCTTTTTTATTTTCATGGCAGCCAAATCTGCTGATTGAGGCCTTGGAGTTTGTGGTTGGCGACCGTAATTCTTTGGATGGGAGTCTTGAAGTGGTGCAAATAGATGTAGAGGTTCTTGATTCCATACCTTTAATATGACCTTGTTTTATTTCCTTTGATATTGTTGATGTGATTTAGATGTTTTTAAGAGTTCCTTTTTCTTTTTTCTTCTTCCCCCCTCATTTTTCTTCACTATCGAGAATGCAGGGAAGGCAATCAGCTTGAAACTACGTGGTTTAATGTTCCATCCTAATTTCCCTTACATAGCTGATAACTTTTCTTGATATGCATTGTTATTTCAAGAATGTGGTCTTAATTTCTTCAATTTAACCCAAGTGTACTATCGCAGCACAAGGATGTAACTCTGCAAGTGGGTTCTTATTTCCTCAAGAGCATGTGTTTATATATCTATTTGAAGTTTTTCCTATTTGAGAATCTCATTGTGTTTGCTTTTGCTGAAACAATGTTTGTTTGAATCGATAGATTTGGGACACAGCAGGGCAGGAAAGATTTCAAAGTCTTAGTATTGCATACTATAGAGGGGTAGATTGCTGTGTTGGGGCGGGGGCTAACACAGGCCTTAAATGTCCGAGTACACCTGCTACCCCGGTACCATGCCTTGATGCTTTGTTAGTAGGCGTGCATACCATGTTGAAGGGTTCTCCACACCCATGACACTATAATTGGGTCACTACCCAAGTAATGAGGCAGTTAAGAGCATCACCTTGCATGTTAGGCAACCCAAGCCATAGTGCTTCCATCTATCTCTAATCTACTGGCATGTCATCACCCCAATTGTGCTACTCCACAGTATAGTCTACTCTGTCCGTGAAGATAGATACCATAATGATAGCTTGATTCTATCTTGGGTCATGGAATGGGCTTCGATTTAGTGACGGTCCTAGGCTGCCGAACAAGCCAGTCTACATAACCTTTTTTGTCTCTAATGACGAAGAGATGTACTATACATTCAAATGCAACTACAATTCTGTTTTCAACCTTGCAATACATGACAACTATTAGATCTTTCAATTTGGACTACCACTTTGTTGCAACTTTAGAATAAGGCTTCACTTCTTCATTGAACAGGTCCAACACTCATTGGGATCCTCCTTTCTGCTAGTCTGAAGTTCTACATTTACGAGGAACTCAAGGGGCGGGTCCTTGAAGAACACCAAAAATCTGTTATGATGCATCTCTCTTGTGAAGCTTTAGCTGGACTGTTCGGATAGACCTTCACATACCCGTTGGATGTCGTTAGGAGACAGATGCAGATATTGTCCCCCAATTTACCTCTTATATACTATAGTTATAGTTATAAAATCATTTTTTTCTTTCTTTTTCTTTACTTCTAAAAATTGTGAGTACTCTACCGAGAGATCAATGCTATGAAATTGAATTGATCCATGAAGGCTTGAAAAAGGGAACTACCATTCTAATTAGGAAACCTAAGGTACTAGCCAAATGCATTGTAGAGTGGTTGCTCGACAAAACAGCAGTGAATGTGGTGCACTTTCAGGAGTAGATTCACCATTAAATGGATCAAAATGTTAGGATCGTCCAATGAGGTGTTGTCCCAAGTCCTAACTAGAAGACCTCCCTGGTGGAGTTAATTGAATGGTAGGTCCTACCCTCCTACATGTGCCTCACATTAACCACCACACAGTGTATAAACCTAAAGGTCTACCAGACAGGTATCTTATTTCTATAGTTACTACACTTGCTGGAAACTAAATGGTTTTGATTGATTTCTTGGTTTCAATGATATTCTCAGGTACAAAGTTTGCAACCATCGTTTCAACAAGGTGATCCCGGATACTGCAGCACAATGGATGGGCTTTCCTACATTGTACGTAATCAGGGATATAAACAATTATTTGCTGGCTTAAGCATCAATTATATGAAGGTAATGGGAAAAAAAATCCTTGGTTTGATACCATATACACATCTTATACTATGTACCAACTATGAGTTTTTTTTTGTTTTTTTTTTTGGATTTGGGAATCTCATTATCACCACTATATTACAAACTGATGAAATCTCACGTTAAACTTTTATCTTCAGCTAAGTAACAGAACCTGCCCAGTCCCCATCTTAACTCGTCTCCTAATCAATGTATATATATATAGCTTGTTAAAAATTTGCAGAAAAAATCATATATTAAAAATACGGAAGCAGATTCAACCATTTTAGAGAGTTTTCTCAATGATGGAACTTAATGTTTTCTCATACGCACAGGAAGCAAATTGCACATAACGTATTCTCTTATTAAAAGTTACCTAAGTAAATCTCTCGTACTTATGGAGCTCTCTCCTCTAAGCTTTTATACCTTTTTCTTTATTAATACACCAGTTTTATAGATGCTTATCAGAACAATGGATCCCAATGCACCTGAATATTGTGAAATTGAAAGCCAAGCATTAGAGAAACAATGTTAAATTACAAAATTTGCCACTTCTTGGTTATATGGTCCTTTTGAAGAATATAAATTGGACTAATTATGTTCTGTTTACTGTAAAATTGTTATGATAGGACATTAATCAAAACAGGAGCACTGCAGAAGCACTTGCATATGAGGAGAACTTCTTTCGCACTCGTCCGGTAACTATTGCTCTTCCTAAAATGATTATTATGACCTTAATACTTCATATATTATTTTTTGTACTTTTTGAATGTCATTTATTTATCACAGGTATATCCTAGTCTTTCTGAACGATGTGGCATTCCTCAACTAGGAAAGAAGTTGAATGTGGTTAGTTTACTTGCCCGTTGTTTTGATACTTTATAGTTGTGCTTCTTGAAATACTCAAAATTTCTATCTTATTTTATATAATCATTGTCAATTGTCAACAATGTTTTTGTCATTATATACTGATCTAGAGTAAGATATATTTTAGAAGTATCTAAATGAGAAATAAAAAGAAGGAGCAAAACAATGCCTCTAGAATATTCAAGTAATATAATTGGATCTGCCTAATTGGATTAGGCTTCCTTGAAGCTTAATGTTCACTATTTTCGCACTTTTTATAATTGCAGATGCCTGGTACTATTGAGGAATTGGAAGCTGCAATTCAAGATAATATTTCTGAAGCAAATTCTATTCTTTTTCTAAACCACAATGTTCTGGAAGAATATGAAAATCGTCAGCGTAAGGTAATTTTATCATTTTTTGGGTGTTTAGTTGTTTGATATCCATCCTCACCATTTTCCTACATATAGAAGCCATTGCCACAAAACTTGAAGGAGATGTCAAGGAAGGAAAACGGTGTTTAAGTGAAATAGACAGCCTGGTGGTGAAAATACAGATATTTAATTTTTTTGTGATTGTAGTATCTGCTATTCCTGCTGTTTCTTTTCTCCATTATGTCTTCTCTTTCCTTATTATTCTGAAAGTTTATCCATATAGGGTGTTTTTTTTCTGTTTAAATCAGTGTTCTTACTCTTGTCTTCTGATACATTTTTCTGAATTGGGTTTTCTTCTTCTTTTCTCCTTTATACATTTTGGTGCTGTTTTCGGTGGTCTCAAAACTATTTTAATTAGTTCGGTTTTCTTCTATTTTTTGCAGTTTTGTTTTTGTTTTTGGTGTTGTAATCTATATTGTTTTTGGTTTTGTTTTTAAATCAGTGCTTTGTTTGCGTCTCTAATCTATATAGTTGAGTTGTGTCTCTCATGTTTCTTAACATTCTTGTGTTGTTTTTGTGCTCATATGTAATTTTCTTAGATGGATTCTTTTTGTTCTTTATTTGTTGTATGCCTGTATCAGTAATAGATTTCATCTTTTCTTCTTGGGGATATGTGTGAGTATTAGTTGAGTTGTGTCTCATGTTTCATAGGTGAATGATGGAGAATCAGAGTAATCCCACACATTTTTCTCAGAGTCTAAAGGATCCCAAAGCTTCAAACCCAAAGTTGAATCTGGTTCGTTGACTTGAATACATAGATGAAGTGAAGATGGCTTCAAGATCCTGTTTTTATTAATAGATGTAGATTTCCCATCTTGAAACCTTTTTTCTTTGTTATTGTCTCGAAGAGGAAGAGTAAGAGGGACCATTTTTTCTGAACTACTACTTTGTTGCTTCTTGTGGTTGGGGACTGCATTTTCCTTGTTGTCGAATGGGATGATGAGTTGATGATGATTTAAGCGTAATTGATGGTCGAGAGTGTTGCGGTTCGTGAGATCACCTTCGTTGTTGTTTCGGTTGTGTTTAAGATCATTTGGGGGGGGGGGGGTTCAGATAAAGGGAATCGTAGGAAGCTTGACGTGGAATTGAAGATTTCCTCCTCAACCCAGTCATGGCAGACACACACACTTGTTTCAAACACTCTTTTGAAGGTGCGGAAGCTCATCGTGAGAGTATGCAATGTGGTGGCACGAAAGAATTCTTTTATTGGTAGTTGCAGGCATTGTGGGGATCTTAAAGAAGATAGGGAGGGGTGGCATTGCTTCCTTGTAATCACTTGTGCTTGTGTAATGATTGTGAATGGTTTATCGATGCATTGTAATTTTGGATTTGTAAATTATGGCTCATTGCAACTCTTTTTGTATGTAAATTAATGTGATAAAGAACCTCAATGTTCTCTATTTGGATATATTTTAACCGTGGGTAATAGGCAAGTAGCAAAAAAAAAAAAAAAAAAAATTTAATTTTAGATATCATAACAATTTTAGATATCGGTTTATAACCGATGTCTAAAGTCTCAGACGTAGGACATCAGTTCTATAAAATACGATGTCTCAAATCTTTTCCGGTTATCGTGTGCTGTTATATAAAGACGCAGATTAGGAAGGGTTTTAAGCCATTCCAAATTCCAATATCTGGAACTGTTTTTAACCGTTCCAAATAATGAAATATAGAACGCCTTTCAACCGTTTAACCTCTTTAACGACGCCTCGATTAAAGACGATCTGTAAGCCGTTTCATAGTGGCTTAGGAACGGTAATAAACCGTTCCTAATTGCCATATTTGTTGTAGTGGACTGTCTCTATAGGATTTTGCGGCAGTTCTTTACACTATAGCGATAGTTACAGCCATCGCTATAACCAAATATTACTGTAGTGCCATTAGGAAAATTCACAATAGCAAAAGAAAATCAAATCATGAAGTTTTATTCGGTAGTTTAGTACCGAAATTGCCGGCATAAGAGATTTAGTAGAATCCTTTTGTATTTTTGTGAAAGGACTCAATAGGTTCCTATAGATAACCTAATCGGTAGGTTCCTACCGAGTCCTTTCAGGTACATTCAGTAGGATCCTACTAAGCCACAATGAAAATTTTTGATAACTTCCTATCGAACAAAAAGTTAGTCTTTTTCTAGGTTTGGAACAAAGAGTTTTTTGTTAGGATGATCAATTTGGTCATTTCACCGTTTTTTTATTTGGCTCTCTTAAGTGGATGCAAAGAACACAGAATGGTGGAGAAATTTGTTGTTAAAAAATTTATATGCTAAACTGATGAATCAATGGCATGATGCCACGTGTATTGAAAAAACAAGTAAAATCTAAGCATTTCAACCACTTCAAAATTTTCTCATGAAATTTTCTCTCCATTAATCAATCACTATTGTGTTTTTCAATAAATGTGATGTCATGCCATTGCTAATTCATCAGCGTCACACATAATTATATTTCATATTGTGCAAGTAGAATGCCCTTAATATTATTTGTATAACATGTAAATTATTCACGAATTTAAAGACTACCACTTTAGCATTAGGGGGACTAACTCCCATATCACGTGATAAATTTCTTTAGGGAAAATTACTTATAGGACCCTTGTGGAGGGACTTCTTTCTAAATAGTCCCTAAATTTTTAGCAGTCTCTTAATTGTCCATTTATTAAACTTTACCTTTCCTAAGAGCCCCTAGACCTCATCTCCCATTTTTCTAACGATTGAATACCCTAACCATTCGAACTCAACATGTTCAAAAAATAAAATTGGATTTTTGGCATCTCAATTGAGTTTTAGAGACTCCATTCCGTCGAAAAGAATTCAAGAAAGAAGAATAAAGAAGCCATTTTCAAGGGTTTGTTCACTTTTTTCTTATTTTTTAGATGAAAATCGATCAAGAATGGTTCTTTTGAATTGAAATAAATCATCGAAACAAGTCATTATTTCAAGTTTTTAGTCGATCTTTGCATGTATTTTAGTTGAAAAACCTCGAAAATTGATAATGGGTGACATTTGCCAATGTTGAGTTCATTGCTTTTTAATTAAAAAGTGGTGAACTTGATAGTAAATAAAAAACATGGAGCTCAACAATAGATAAAACCTGGTGAACTATTGTTGAACTTGAAAGTAAATAGTGGTGAGTTCGATAGTAAAAATTATGAATTTGACAAAAAATAAAAATGTTGAGTTCGACGGTAAATAAAAGTGGGTGAACTCGACAGTAACTAGTGGAGAGTTCAACCGTAAAAATTGTGAACTCAATAGTAAATAAAAAACTAGAGTTGAGTTCGAGAAAAAATAAAAATTGGTGAACTCAACACTAAATAAAAAAGTGATTAGTTCCCCAATAATGAGGGACCATTTAGAGATGAAAAGTTTACTAAATATCTTGTGAAGCTACCGAAGAAAATTTAGGGGCTATTTAGAAAGAAGTCCCTCCATGAGGGTCCTTTAAATAATTTTCCCATTTTTAACTGGGTGCACTCAAATCTTTTTTACATTCAAGGAAAAAGTCTCACTCCATGCCAAAACAAAATGATGGAAATTCTTTCAATTGACTTTGAGCAAAATATCCCCCAAGTCTAGGTCTCTATATTGACTTTGTGCCAAACATAACCCGTCACCCAACTTTGGTATTTTTTCCTTAGGGTGTGAGTCTCGGTTGTTAGACCCCTCTCCCACTCCAGCTTTTCAATTCATGCCACATTTGATGCACCAATAGTTTCGCAAAAATAAATGTAAGGTAATTTACTAATACAACCCTGAAAATTGGTGATGTTAGACCCCCTTAAAATGCCCTTACTAAAGTCAATATTGCTTTTTGCTGATGATTTAAGTTACTAAACCACAATTTGAAAACAATCAAAATTTCTCAGTCGGCTAATCAATAAAAAGCAACGTTGACTTTTAGAAAGGGGATAAATCTAATCTTGCATTTTGCAGGATGTAAATCTTGTGTAAAGTGTCTAGGTTTTATAGGTGCGTGTATAAATCATTTTTGGTGTGTGCATGTACGAGGGTGTACTAGAAAATTTTATAATATTCTCCTCACCTTAATACAAAGACTAATAGTGTTATTGACCTCTAAGCCAGTTATACCAAATAATAAAATTGGTATCTAAGATGGTTTTTTTCCTTTTTTTTTTTTCAACGTTGACATCAAGATGACGTCATGCTGTTATCAGTCCTAGATCTTCCACGACCTCCATTGACGATGGATTCTTATAGTTCTTCATCTTCTTAATCTAGTAGATTCCTAGATCTATTTTTTGAAGTCATTTATTGTTCATTTTGATTAGTCCCATGTTTGGTGGATCGTCTTCCTTAATATGTGTTTTTCCTTGACTTTTCTTCATACCGACCGTTGATCTCAAAAACTCCTTAAAGAAGTTGTCATTTTCGGTTGTGGATCACATCTAAAGCCACTGGTCTTTGTTTTGTCTTTCTTTCATAGGGTTCTTGCCCTCCTTTTTAGATTTTAGTTCTTAGGAAGTCAAATTTTTTCTAGTTCTAAGCTGCATTTTCTCTCATCAAGCAACACTATCCTCTACGCTGCTTACTTCAGCTAATGCAATTCTCTTTGGCCCTCGTTTTTAGTTCTACTCTCTGGAGGCTTCAACATCTAGTACCTTTTTACCAAATTTCCTCTATAATGGATTCTGAATCCCTTGTTCCTCTCACTTTCTCCTATCCTATTGCAAATTCTATTACCAATTTAAAGTTCAATGGTGATAATTTTCTCACATTGAATTGGGCAAACTCATCACATTGGAGGTCATTTGAAAATAGATTATCTTACGGGGGATACTCCTGGACTTACTATTGATGTTAGTGTTATTGCTTAGTGAGATTCTGAGAATTGCATCATTCTGAGCTGGCTTCTCAAATCTATAGAATCCCAAATTATTGCCAAATATATTTTTATGAGATTGGTCATCAAGTGGTGGACCTCACCTTCACAGACATATACCTTAGCTGAGAATTAGCATCACCAAATCTATGACTTTTTGGAAGGTCTTCACACTAAGTATGAGCAGTTGCACACTCAAATTCTACCAACATCTCATCTTCTTCCACTACACACCTCTATGCCACAGTTTTTAGTAAGGAGGGTCGTTGTGCAATTATGTTTTTAGGGACTTCCTTTGTTGTTTCTCAAGATCATATTTTTTTTTTATAGTGCCTATCATTCTCCCATTACTCCCTTTATTGGATGTAATCAAGGGAATGATCGAGGTCCTCCTTGTGGTTGCTCTAGTGTGATATGTTCCCATCGTAGTATTGTAGGCCATAATTGTGCTCAGTGTAATCATCACCATGGTTATCTTGAGAATTGCCATTCTCGTTTTGTTGTTGTTGCTACAAGTGATTCAACATTTGTTGATTCTTCCCAACCCGAGTGTACTATTAATGCTTTGAGCTTGATTAAAGCACGAATGTTTGAGATTATGCGCACCATTACGTTACTTTACGTTGAGATGCGGCTACCATTCAACCCCACTACTACTGCTACATCCCCTTCTATAGTTCACCCATGCTCATCTGCAACTTCATGTATCCATGATTCCTCATCTTATGCAGTCAATGCTACACCTTCTCCCACTCAATGGGTCATAGACTCAGGAGTCGCTGACCACATTACGGGTGAGTCACAGAGTTATCCCTTATATTCTCCATTTTCCTCTCCAAAATAGGTTTGTCTTCCAATTTTTTATACTTGTCACTGGGATAAGAACAGTCCCTATCTCTTCTTCTCTCTTTGTCTAATGTCCTACATGTTTGGATATTCCTCATTTTTCTACTAATCTTCTTTCTGTTGTAGTCTTGTTAAACCCTTAAATTGTTATACTATTTTTTACCCTACCTCTTGTATTTTTCAAGACCTATCTACAAGGAAGACTACTGGTAATGGTTTCGAGAGAGGAGGCCACTACTATTTGGTCATTTACCCTTCATCTTCCATTTCTAATGTCTCTACTGATGGCGACCCTTCTATGTCTTTTCCTTTTTTTTATAGATGCTAGTGTGGATACTTTGTATTTGTGGCATGCCAAGCTTGGTTCACTACAATGTTTGGCGTCCTTTCCCAACCACAACTCTTGATGGATTTCGCTACAATGTTACCTTTATTAATGACTACTCTCATACCACTTGGGTATACCTTATGAAATCTACGGATGAAGTGTTTTCTAAATTTCATGAATTCCATGCTATGGTACTATCCACCCAATTTTGTACTCCGATGAAAAATCTTTGATTCGATAATGGTGGTGAGAATTACTCTACCCCCTTTGTCCACTTTCTTGAGCATGGTCTTATCCATCAATTTATTTGTCCTTATACCCCTCAACGTAAAAATTACAATTTGGTTGGGGTTGCCCGCTCTTTGTTACGTGGTATGCAAATGGCTAAGACCTACTGGTCCATAGCTACACTTACTGCATGTTTCCTAATCAATTTCATGCCTTCTTGGTTGTACCTACTTTGTTCAGGATCTTCGTTCACAACTTAGATGATATAGCGATTCATTGTATTGTTGTTAATTATTCTAGTATATGTTTAAAGGATATCGTTGTTATGATCTTACATCTTCTCAGTTCTTTACTTCCATGGATGTTACATTTTTTTAGTATGTTCCTTACTTTTTTAGAGATCCTTATATCTGTCATGTATGCTTGTCTTGGCATGTCCCAGTTGATCTTCCTTAACCAAAAGAGTATATCACTTATGTGCATCTCAAGTGGCATGGTTCCTCTTCTCATGCACCATAGCCACCTCTCTCCATGCAGGCACCTCTAGTATGTCTTTCTCGCCATATTACAAATCAACTACTTCTCTTATACCTACTAATCACATTAGTCCTATTGATACTTCTGCTTTTGAGTTACTTATTACTCTTCGTAAGTATGTTACTCCTTACCTACTTGCTAGGTATGTTGCTTACCAAACTATTTCTTCCTCTTATTAGGCAATTCATTCTGTTGTTGCCTCTGTGACTATCCCACGCACAGTTTATGTTGTTCTTGTTGATGTTGCATGGAAAATTGCTATGCTAGACAAAATGATTTCCTTGCAAAGTAATCAGACATAAGATACAGGTTTCTTCCCCTTGGGAAGAAAAGTCAGGTTATCATTAGGTCTTTACTATTAAGCATAACTCTTATAGTACTATTGAACGATATAAAATTTTTCTTGTTGGTCATGGTTTTACACAAACTTATACCCTCGATTATGATGCCACATTTGCTCCTATGGTAAAATTGACTTTGGTTCGTGTCCTTATTTCCATTGCAGCTAATCGGGATTGTCATCTTTATCAGTTAGATGTGAAAAATGCCTTTCTTCATTGGCATCTCATAGAGGAAATGATATGATTTACCTCCGAAATTTCTACTTCAAGGAGAGTCCACAAAACAGCTCTCCAGACTAAAAGAAGTCTATTTATGGTTTGAACCAATCACCTAGAATTTGGTTTCATCACTTCAGCAGATTGGTGATTAGCATAGGTTTTCAAAGATGTCAATCTGGTCATATTATCTTCATTCATTATGACTTCATAGGTCGTACTATTCTCTTTGTCTATGTTGATGATATTATTCTCATCGGAGATGACTCATCCTTTATCATGTATGTGAAGAAGGAACTAGTTTGTATAATTGAACTGAAGGATTTTCCCGACTTAAAATATTTCTTTGGGCTTGAGGTTACTCGTTCCAGGAAATGCATTTTCTCTCACAAAAGAAGTATGCCTTGGATCTCTTATGCGATACGAGTATAATTGGTTGTAAATCAATTACTTCACCTTAAGAACTCAAAGCCATTTCTAAATGAGATTGAGGATGATGTTCTTCCTAATCCACATACATATTAACAACTTATAGGACGACTTATTTATCTCACCCTCACACAATCAGATATTGTCTTTGTTGTGAGTATGGTTAGTTAATTCATTCATACTCCTCGTCCTACCCATCTTGCAGCAGTTCATCGTATTCTCCTTTTTATCAAGACTTGTCTGAGCCATGGACTTGTATATCATTCGCATAGACATCTAGATCTCACCACTTGTATTGATGCATATTGGGCAGAATCTACTTCTAATCGTTGCTCGACCTCAAGATATTATGCCTTTCTAGGAGGCAATTTGGTTGCATGAAAGAGTAAAAAGCAACCAGTAATATCTCGCTCAAGTGTTGAAACTGAGTACAGGGCAAGTGCTCATGGTACTTGTGAGCTTCTTTGGGTTCGATCTCTTCTAGATGAGTTAAGATTGCTTATCAGGAGATCTATGCCGATATATTGTGACAATGAAGCAGCGAAGAAGATTGCCTCTAATTTTGTTATGCATGATAATAGACCTATTTGTGAGTATTTAGCATTAATTAATGGAGAGCAAAATGTATCGGTGGAGTTAGATCTCAAGTCTACTTTTACCAATAAAAAAATGGGGAAAGCCAACACACTACGTAAAGAAAGGGTAAATTCGCCGTCAAGATCTGTGAATTTGGCTAAATCCAAGCAATTTCGACCAACCTTGGCATCAAATTTACCCTATTTTCACTTAGTGCCCACTACGTGAAAACTGGATTATTCTACAAGAAAATTCGAGAGACCAAGGCTTAGAAACCAAACTTCGACGGTCAAGGGCTGCCGTCAATTTTTTTTTATGTTCCTCAGATTTGACCGCATTCAAAGGCCTAGAGCCATCAAATTTCTCCCTTCCTCCATTAATTTGACGGTTTTGGTCCTTTGAAAAAAAAAATTCGATGATAAAAAATTCAACGCCTTAGTCCGTCAAATTTTATGAAATTCAGTGGCCTTGGGCCGTCGAATATGGGCTTTTTACATGTTGTGGCCACATGTGTGATGAAAGAAAATTATTGGTGCAGAGCAGAATTTAAATAAAAATGTATTTTTTATCTCTTGGTCTTTTATACAATGCATCGTGATATATTTTTGCAAATAAGTTATACAATCCTAAACTGAGGAATATTTGAAACACTTAGATAAGATTGATTGACTAGGTACCATGATCAATAAGGCAACTCATTTTTATTTTCAATCGACAGAAGTGTATCAAATATGTAAGTAAAAAAAAATTCCCAAAAAAAAAATAAAGAGAACAACATTTGCTTAACTAATCAAACAATCCAACGGTTAGGATTTTATGCAAATCCCTATGATAATTATCTCAAGAATACCTACCAACAGTTGGATTTTGATCCAGTGTTATTTCTTGCGTCAACTGAACCCAACCCACCCATTAAAATAACGAAATTAAAACAAATGATAAAAACCAAATGGAAAGAAAATATAACCACTTACAAGAATTTCGATAATTTATATCTTCTCTTCTCTTCTCTCTATTGTGGGATTAGTTACCTGCACTGATTCAGACATTTCCCAGAAGTTTAAAATATTAAATACAATAATAATAATAATATTTTTTTTTTAAGAGAGAGGATTTTGGTTCGTACCTGTTTCGCCATCACCCGTGGATTAGGGTTTCTTCTGAATGGGAGAGATGCAGAGAGGAAAGATGAGATGAGATGAGAAAAGCTTTGATGACTTTTGAGTCGGGATGGTATCTTTCAACTTATTGAAGTATTATGTTCCACCGACTAAACATAGATTATAGAATTATAATTGAAGCGGGTCAGCAGTCAACGGAGCAAGTGGCAATAAATAAAGACATTCAGGGGTGTATTTTTTTATTATCTCCGTAATATTTCTTCCATTTAAAAAAAAAAGAAAAAGAAAAATTGAATACTTGACTTAGGGCATTGAATTTGACCCAATTGATCATAAAATAGTCTATCTGGATCCTTCGAAATAAGGAGCTGGACTGCTATCGACCTTACAAGATACGTGATAGTCTCCATGGATTGACCTAGACGATCATAATCCACTAAGTGAAAACCGAAAAATTTGGCAAGCCAAAGCCCATAAATTTTAGAAATTGAATTTTGATGGTCCATGTCCGTTGAAATTTGTTATGTTCCCCAATTCGACGGCTTAGAGCAAACAAATTTCTCCCATGCTCTATTAATTTGATGGTTTCAGTGCGTAGAAAAAATATTGACAATGAAAAATTCGACACCTTGATCCATCAAATTTTATAAAATTCGCTGGTCTTGGGTAATCAAATATAAGTTTTTTTTACGTTGTGATCAGCAGTTGGATCCAAGTCCAATTTGAGAAAGGAATATTATTAGTTTTCAGTGCAATAGACATGATTCAAAGAAGGTCATCTACATAATTTCTTAAAACTATTTATGGTAGAAAGATTATTATTTTGAAAAACTTTTATTTGTGTTAGTTGACTGCTTTCGCCTTGGTTACAAATGTGGCTATAAAGTAATTGTTGTTATTGTTATTTTTGCTACCATTTGAAATGTAACTATCAATACCGATTTCAGAACGAAGATAATTGTCAATGTAACCATTAATGTGATTATTCCAATTATATGTAGCATCATCCATGTAACGATCATGGTTGTGATTGTCAGTCTTAGATCCATTATTAAGATAACTAGAAAAAGCACTTTCTAGTTCACTCAAAAAAGACCGATCATTGTTAGTCTCAAAAATATGATTTTCACTATCAAAATATATGGAATAATTGTAACCATTACTATCCCTTACTTAAAAAAAATATCATTAGAGATGAAACTCTGAATATCTCTGAAAATTAGTTAGTGAACAAACCATATTTTATAGTACGGTTGGGACACTAGCTCAATATTTACTTTATAATGAGGTTATGAGGGGGGCCAACACTGAATAGGGACCATACTACTTTTTCATTACTTCTTAAAGAATATTGAGAATGCTTTCAAACATGATGATGTAGGCAAATCCTTTAAACTAAGATAGAGATTCGACCTATATTTTGATGAAAAGTAATATTAAATGGCTCCAAATGACTTCAAAATATGCATGAATTTAATATTTTTATAAGACTTGAATCCAACTTAAGCCCACTAAGATTTTATTAGGGTGCCGCAGACGACTTAAGATAGATAGGATTTTAGGACTGGCTTAAATTACAGTTCATCACTTTAAGACCGGGTTAAGGCATGGTCAAGCTCGGCTTGAACCCACTCATTGACGGCCCTAGCGCCAAAAATATTTCCATTGCCTACTTTGGGGTTGTAAGAGTGTTATTGATGAATTCATAATTGAATTTGACTTAATTAAATATGAAGCACAAGACCTACTACCAGATCAAAGGGCAATAATTAAATCTGAAAAATAAAATAATTTATACATTGAAGTAGGTAAGCAGTCAATGTGTTGTCCACCAAAGGGAAAAATTATATTAAAATAAAAATAAGAAAGTCATATTTTATTACCCCATGGTTTCGTAACTGAGATGAAGTGTCATCCTACAATTTGGCGAGATAGTCAATGTGAATCTCAATGATTCGTCTAAGATCCTAGATGATTCATGATATTTTCAAAATATGTGTCTCAGCTTATAAAAACTTGATAAAGTCAAACTGAGTCTTATAACTTTTGACATAAAAAATAATTGGGTTTTGATGATATAAATGTTTGTTATCTGTGTAGAAATATTTTAATTGTTTCAAATAATAAGAATAAAAAAATATAAAGTTATCAGAACCTAAACATCATTTCTAATTTCATTGTTTAATGTGTTATAAGAAGAGTTGGTGTGGCCATAGAAACTCTTATGTTTATTTTCTTTCTAAGGCCAATTTGATAAATTGTTTTTGTAAGTATTGTTGTTACTATCTTGTATCCTCAAATACTTAATTGCTCAATTTGATACATGAACATAGCAAGAATAATAAAAACAAATCTATTATATTAAAATGCCCCCAAATTTAGTCAACTATTATATTAAAAAGACCATTTTATTCCATGTACAAAGCATTGAGGAGATGCAATGCAACAAAATACAAAAGAAAATGGTATTGAAAGTTTTATTAGATTTTTTTTTTCACCTACCACTTCAACTTTACACATGTCATTCTCTTACTCACCCTCTCAAAAGTACTTTTGTTCTCCCATTGGTTCATTTCAAAAACATACATCCACATTTACTTTATGAGTTACTTACAAATAAACCAAGATTTACTTTTCACCTACCACTCCACCTTTACACATGTCACTCTCTTATTCACCCTCTCAAAAGTATTTTTGTTCTCTCACCACTATTTATCAAAAAATCAAAGATCAAATAATACTTTTTAAGTTCCTTTACAAATGTCATCTTTACCCTCACATAAATAAAAAATCCAAAAAGAAATAACTTAAACCTCATGTCCATTTTCTTTATTTTTAGGGTTGGACCACTTTATCCCCAAAAGTTCTCCAAAAACTCTATAAAGTAGAATCCTTTTATATTTTTGTGAAAGGACTCAATAGGTTTCTATAGATAACCTAATCGATAGATTCCTACCGAGTCCTTTCAGGTACATTCAGTAGGATTCTACTAAGCCACAATGAAAATTCTTGGTAACTTCCTATCGAACAAAAAGTTAGTCTTTTTCTAGGTTGGGAACAAAGAGTTTTTTGTTAGGATGATCAATTTGGTCATTTCACCGTTTTTTTATTTGACTCTCTTAAGTGGATGCATAGAACACAGAATGGTGGAGAAATTTGTTGTTAAGAAATTTATATGCTACGCTGATGAATCAATGGCATGATGTCACGTGTATTGAAAAAACAAGTAAAATCTAAGCATTTCAACCACTTTAAAATTTTCTCATGAAATTTTCTCTCCATTAGTCAATCACTATTGCGTTTTTCAATAAATGTGATGTCATGCCATTGCTAATTCATCAACTTCACACTTAATTAAATTTCATATTGTGCAAGTACAATGCCCTTAATATTATTTGTATAACATGTAAATTATTCTCGAATTTATTGACTACCACTTTAGCATTAGGGGGACTAACTCCCATATTCACGAAAATTACTTCTAGGACCCTTGTGTAGGTATTTATTTCTTTCTAAATAGTCCCTAAGTTTTTAGTGGTCTCTTAATAGTCCATTTAGTAAACTTTTACTTTTCCTAAGAGCCCCTGGACCTCATCTCCTATTTTTCTAACGATTGAATACCCTAACCATTCGAACTCAACATTTTCAAAAAATAAAATTGGATTTTTGGCATCTCAATTGAATTTTAGAGACTCCATTCCGTCGAAAAGAATTCAAGAAAGAAGAATTAAGAAGCCATTTTCAAGGGTTTGTTCACTTTTTTCTTATTTTTAAGATGAAAATCGATTAAAAATGGTTCTTTTGAATTGAAATAAATCATCGAAACAAGTCATTATCTCAAGTTTTTAGTCGATCTTTACATGTATTTTAGTTGAAAAACCTCGAAAATTGATAATGGGTGACATTTGCCAATGTCGAGTTCATTGCTTTTTAATTAAAAAGTGGTGAACTTGATAGTAAATAAAAAACATGGAGCTCAACAATAGATAAAACCTGGTGAACTATTGTTGAACTTGCACTACAAAATCACGGGGTTTTAGCGACAACGTTTTAGCGACGGCCAAAATTCCCGTCGCTAAAACTCACGTTTTTTTTTTTAAGAAAATCAATTCTCCGCGGAAAATTTCCCAAAATCCTTCGCGCATCGATTTGAACGTAGCTCTCTGCTCTCTCTACATCGCACGAAAATTTGCTTTGAACGTCTGTCTTTGCTCTCTCTACATTTTCTTCTTTGCTCTCTATGTAGGGTTTTCGAATCTAATGGCGAAAATTTGGTAGAAGAGGTATCGTCTCTCTCTCTCTCTCTCTCTCTGTATGTATGTATGGCGGAAATCATCTCACTCTCTCTACTCCATGTATCTTCTCCTCTCCTCTCCAGCTAGGGTTCTAAGGTTTTCAGTATTAATGGCGGAAATCGATCTACTCTTTCTAATAGGTATCGTCTTCTTCATCTCTCTCTCTCTCTGTATCTTCTCATTCGATTATAGCGATTTAATCAGATTGATTTGAGATCAGATGGTGATTTTCACTTTGGTTTGATTGGAGATCAAACTGATCTCAATTGTTCCAGTTTATAGATTGATTTAAATATCAAAATGCTCAAATCAATTTTAGATTTGCTTTTCCTTTAAAGATTAAAACCTCCAAATCATGTTTCAGATTTTGATTAAAGATCAAAGAGCTTAGTTTGGTTTTCTTTGATTGAATTCTTATATTTTCTGTATATTTTCTCCAAATATTTGGGATGAGGAATATATGATGCTAATTTTCTACACTATAACAGAGTGGATACTCTATTCTTTTTGATAGTTCAACCATTTAAACATGTAGAACAAGTTCCATAGTTTATTCGTTCAACCATCTCGACTTTTTCGAATGTATTCTGCACTTGCCTTGTCCTTCATATTTATTTCCTTGATGTTTGAGTGTATATCTTAGATCAGCCCTTTCAATTTGAGTAGTTTTGGAAAAAAATTCTAATCTAAAGAGCATCAAATTATGTCATAGCATTGTGTTTATTATGAGGGCTTTTGAGTAGAGATGGCTTAGTTCCCCATGGCTTAGAGTGCACTTATTCCTGATGCAGGGGGTAGTGTAGGGGATTTGTAGTGTGCTTACTGTCCGGGGTTCTTACTTTAGGACTTTAGGTATTCTTATGAAAAGTGAAAGTAACTAAACATTCATGATTATGTATCTACGTTTATGCAAAAATTGAAGAACAAAAACAACTACTTATCTCAATTCAAAATGATGCAGAGGCTTCAGCACATAATGTAGTTTAGTTCATAACTTTCCCATTTACTTTGGTTGAAATATTTTTTTACTGCTAATATACACCTTATTCAATCAAATTACACAAAGGTAGATAAATCTTTCTACATTATTTTTTCTATCCCCACATCTCTCACGTGTTTCTCTATTTAGAGAGCCCGACAAACACCTTTTTTCACTGTACTTAATAGCTTTGGATGTCATTCCACTCGCCTACTGCCATTTCTAGTTTCATTCCATTCTTCACCAGCACATAATGTACCTAAGTGTTTTATTACAACACTTACAATTGTTAGCATCTACAAATGAAGTTAATTTGCCAACACTGTTTTTCTCTTGTTTATAAGTCAATGTGCTTATACTCAATTCTAAAGATTTTATAATGGTTCAATGATGAAAATTTTCAATTATTTTATAGAGACCCTCTACTCATCAGAGTCTATGTGTTCTTATCATTGATATGATAAGCTTGGTGTGCCTAGGCCAAGTTATCTATAAAGAAAGGTGCAGAAAGACTGTCCATCACAGCAAACTGCTTACATGAGATGGTTCACCTATGTAATCAGTTGTCTTGAAAGGCAAACTGCAGGCCTGTGTCCAGCAAACATTTTTTTTCCTGAAGATCCTTTTGTAGTGAATGACATTTTCTTGACAATCATAAACATTCTTATTTAGAAGAAAATTTTAAAAAGGAATATAGCAATCCATTATTATTTCAAAAGATAGACAACAAATCAAAGGGAATTTTTTTTTTTTTTTTTGATAAATAAAAACTATCCAATCAAACTCACATAGATAAATTTAACTAAAGTGAAAATCAAAACCAAAGAAACCAGATAACATAGGTAAAATGCCTTCCAATATAGACTACTGGCATCATCAATGTATTCTAAACATATATAACATGAACATTTTATGGGCTAGTGGTTGAAGGGGGAGGGGAGAGGAAAGGGATTGAAGGAATTGTGGTTGGGATGGTTGGAATTGTGGGGAATGTCATTGGTATGGTGGGCAAAGGATTTGCAGGCTGTGGAGGCAATGTGACCTTCGGAATTGTGGGCATTGTAGGCAATGTAGGGAGTGGAGGTAATGCAGAGTTGGGCAAAGAAGGCAATTGGGTGCTTGGCAATGGTGGCAAGGTTAGCTTGGGCAATGTTGGAATAGTAGGCAATTGGGTGCTTGGCAATGGTGGCAAGGTTAGCTTTTGACAGACTCAACAGCGTACCATTTTCAACTTTGCGATACCATTAACATCTATAGTCAAATTTTCTGAACCAAATAACTCCATTACTTCCATCCTAGCTTTCTCTTGCCAATCTGTGTTGAGGGCTAGAAGAAGAACAGTCCATGTGAGTAAAGTAGAAGTTGTTTCATGCCCAGCAAAGTAAAATGTCTTGCATTCATCAATCATGTCATCTATTGAAATTCTCTTGCTTTCATCGTCGTCCTGATTTGCCTTTACAAGTAATCCAAGATAATCGCAACCATAGTCATCTAATTCTCCCATCTTTATCTTCTCCTCCCTTCTGCGTATTATTTCTATGACAGATTCTCGTATTCCATGCTCAAGTTTCTCTGATTTGATGTCGTCACTTGTTTTCAAAAGCTTTCTATGAAAAATGAGAATTTTGATCAAATGAGGTTAAGACAGACAAACAGAAGATTGAACAGATAGTAAATATTCACAATATCCTTGCAATTTTCAGGGTTTAATTGTGTTGTCATAAAACATTTATATTGAATTGGATTTATTAGAAAGAGATTTAAAGTTCCTCTCATAATGGGGTAGTATGATGACCATAGGTCATATATATAATGGTGGTATCAATTTTCGAAAAAACCAAAATGAAAGCTTACCCAATAATAGGGAGTCTTATTTTATATACATTTGCAGCAGCAATTGCAACCAGCTTGGTGAGCATCTCAAAGATTTTCTGTCCTTCTAAGTAACTGCTTCCAAAAGCAGCCCTGGAAATTATATCAGCTGTTGTAATTTGAAATTCTTTGAATACTTCAATCTCCTTCGTTTCCTGTTCTCTCCACCTCTCTAGCATCGTCTCTACGCTAGATATCATTGCTGGAACCATTCCCTATCATTTAATCCAAAGCTGCTTTCTTTCCATTTGTCTCAGAGCATCTTCACTTCAAAACAGAATTAGCTTTGCAGATTTTTAAGTTCTCTCCACCACACAAAGTGATTGATTATGAGGGATGTATTGCACACTAGAAAACTATTATTACACACTTATATTCAATTTGGGGGTTAGGGAAGAGTGAAATTAAACAAGAAAGCTAGAGGTCTAAAAGAGGTACACAAGGAGAATCAAGAAATGTTTGTTGTGCCTTGTATTCTGTTGGTGGTGTTCTATAGGCAGAATGGACTGTACATCAACAGTGATTTCGTGGGTCCATCAAGACCCACACCTTATTTTCTTCTAGTGATGAATGTTTTAAATTTAATTAGTGATTGATTATGAGGGTTAGTGATTGATTATTTTCTTCTATTGAATCTGTTGACAATGAAATTGATTCAGATTTTGATGACGATTGTTGAAACTAGAATATTTGTTGTAATGGTGAAACTTGTAATGATTGTTGGTTTATGTTGTAGCTTTGTTTTTTTGTTTTGAAGTTCTAATCTTTGTTGTAATGATGAGGAGAGTTTGTGGTAAAAATATTTAGTTTGCACTCTACCTTTTGGGGTGTAAATTAGATTTTAGAATTTGTGTTTTATTTGTGTTCCCTATTTACTCAACCATCTCTTATACAATGTTTATGTGGTCATTCTAATTTGAAAATATCAGCATATTAAATTTTTTTCATCATTTAAAGCCTTTTAGCTTGATTGATTGATGTTTGGTTTATTGTATCTATTGCAGTTGAAGGATCTTTAGATTTTCATTGTTGTGCGTGTTATCTTCCAACTTGCTGAAGAGATCCCTTGCATTTTCGCAATTGTAGTAGCTCTACTTTCTAAGGTATGCTTAGCAAACAAATTTTCATGCCTTGCAAGTTCTTTAGAATAATTCCTAAGTTGTATACGCAAATGAAGTTGTTGTGGGCATGAAATGGCAGCAGGTGACTGCTGTTATGACATATGGTTGCTGTGGTATAGGTGGGAAATGGGGAAGCAATTGAAGTTGGGCTTGGGTCAATCTTGTTTCATAGATCTCACCTTCTCTTTTTCCTAAATACTATCATATGGTTTCTTCCCTTTCTAACAAGGTATTTCTTTTGTTTTTTTTTCAATCTACCCTATTGCAACAGGGTTTGGGTCAATCTTGTTTCTGAATCAGAACGGTGGGACAATGTTGTAGCCTGCATTGGTGAGACAACTGCTTTGGCTGCAAAAAGATATGGCTTGAAGAATGTATACTTCCCCTCTAATCCTGGTCTTGAAGGGTATATCTCTCAATCATTGAAAGTCTATTAACTGAAAATTCTACCATCTATTAATATTATTCTAGCATTTACCATACTAACTGTATGCAAAATGTACAAATGCTAATGATACTTTTAGTTCTAATTATTTGATTTCTATTGGAATTTCTTCTTGTTTGTCCTCAGTTGTACTAAGGAGAAGCATTCATGAAACCATTATAGGCATAAAATGCTGATTGTGTCAAAGTGAGCTACTACATCACACATTTAAACATACCCTTCTACCCATTTCACTCATAAACCTTACAAATTTAACGTTTATTCGAGCCTTGTATAGTTTGTCTAACAAAATCCTGAGAAACAAACCCTGAAATACAACTCATATTCATGAAGATGATAATTCTTCTGGTATCTGGAACATGGGAGCAGGAAGGAACAAATATATATATATATATTGAAAGGTAATGGTGAAGTTGGGCTCTAAGAGAGTTGACCCTAAGACGTCACCAATTTGCTAAGTTGTCATCTTCAATAGAAATTTATTGTGGTGAACTAAGAGGATGTTATGCTGGAAAGGAACAAAAATATGCCACATGGAGAGTAGTATATAGAGTTGAAAAACGTGAACTCGGTGTTTTTAAGTCAAACTCATTTGGTTCAAACCCAAACTGCACATTGCATGAAGTGCTAGTAATGTGATTTTGAAATAAATTCAAGTTTGATCTGATTTATTGGATGCAAATCTCGGTCTCCATAGTTATGGTTTTCAACCATAATTTAACATTTCTGTGTTCAAACATGATTTAACTAAATATGATTCATTAACTGCTGCATGATTAGATAGATAAAACTTAATCCCATATGGAAGTTCTCTTTCTATTCTTGTATTCAAGTAAAGGAGACCTTTTGTTCCTTTTTTTGTTGTCTCAGTGATGCAACATTTCTAACCACATTTAAGTTGTGGTACACTGTTCAAACTTATGGACTGATTTTACACCAAGTTGGGACTAACTTTATCATCATTGTAGACTGCTTCCACAGCAAAAATCCACATCTGGTGGGACATTCTCGAGTTGTCAAACAACTGGCTCTTTGGGGATTTATTTTGGGGTTCAAACACTCAATTTGTAGGACTTGTTTAGTAGTTAAAAATGGGATTTTGTGGGATTTTTTTAAAATGAAAAATAAATAAATATTAAGTCAGATGGTCTTGCTGCCATCTTAAAAAATTTATCCTTTTTAACTTGCTTTAGGCGAGTTGGTCACTTAGCACTCTTTAAACACACCTCCATAAATTTCTCAATGGTCTGTAATTAAACAACCATTAGAATATACATTCCTTCTCACCTGCATTCATTTGTTTAGAATTTATTGCTATATTCTTGGTATGTTTGTATCTTTTACATACCTTCTTAATGGAAATTTGTTTTAAGGCTCATTTGGATAAAATTTGTTTGGCTGATCTTTTTTCTGGCAGTACACATCCTTCATGTTATTCTTTCTATTTCATTCAATAGAATTTGTATATGCTTTTCCACAATTAGTACATAAAACATAATTATCTGAATAAATAATTCATTTTTCTGTTGCACTTTACATTTGTAGATGGAACCTGGACAAAGTTCATTTGGTGAGAGGACAAAGTCGAAAAGAAAAAGAGGCCGCACTCGATGCCTCTCATTACAGAATCTAAAGTCAGGAGAAAGGTTTGAAATAATGCGAGATAGCCATGGACAACCTGTGGGGAAGCATGTGGCTAAGCTCCAAAGATACTTGGGTATATTGGCCCGCGATGGCCATATGTTTTCCCTTGACATCCTTGATTGGCATGCAATGCCAGAATCAATGAAGGAAAATGCATGGTAGACAACATTGGTATAAATTAATTATAATATAATATTAGATAATTTATGAGTTTAGCATTGAACAATTTTGATTCCATAATTTTCAATTTTCAATTGATTTTTGATACAGGCCAAATTTGACATCCCGCCCACACTTAAACAAGTTGTGTTACAATCTATCGGCAAGAAGTGGAGGGATCATAAATGTAAGTTGAAAATTAAATTCTATGATAAATACAAAGATGATGCAATTCGATGTGCCAATCGTCCATCCTATATTTTGGAGGCTCAATGGTATTCTCTCGTAGCCTTTTAGAATTCGGAGGAGAGGCAGGTACATTTTATATTTGAAATTTATACATATTGAATTTTAAAAAGTTGCAAACAAATTATAAGGTACTCTATATCTCATATATTTAACTTCTCACAAATTATTTAATGTACAGTCTCGAAGTTATAAAAATAAGGCAAATCGTGCTCAACAGACAATGACCCATACGATTGGGACGAAGAGTATAGCTTGTATTAGATATGATGAGGTATATATATATTTTTATTATGTTGTCTATCAATTCCGTGCCCAATTATTTATATTATAAACTAATCTTGTTGTCATTGTCTTAATGTGATGCACATAGAAATTAAAGAGTTCAACGAATACTGAGCCAAGTCGAGCAATCTTATTTCTCATGACACACAAGCCCAATGATTTGGCCATGGCAGAGAAGATTGTAAGTTTAATTTTAGATAATTTTCATCAAACATTAATCAATTATGTTAATATCTGAATTTGAAGATATTAAGAATTTTTAAAATATTTTGCAGGACAAGATAAAAGAACTTTTGAGTTTATTACCAGAAGACTTTCAAGATATTACAGGTCGAAATGATGTATTATCTCAAGTCTTGGGTCCTGATAGACATGGTCGTGTTCGTGGTGTCGGCCTGGGACCGACTCCTAGCAAATTATTTGCATCATATTCTGAAAATTCCTCTAGCAATTCTGCTGAGGTAATAGGTTGAAGAAGAAATTAGAGTCTCTAGAGCAACAACAAATTGTGAGAGATGCTGAGGTGGAGAGACTCAACGAATTGATCATTACTCTAATGAGAAAGGTAAATTCTCACCGATAATAGAATATGTTGTGTTTTAAAATATTCTATTAATAAATAAATATTTAGTTATATGACTAATTTGATTAATGTATATGAATTGTAGGTTGATGAGCAGCACAATCAACCCGACAATGATCAGTGTCCACAACAACAACCATGATAGATAGCTTTTGTTTTTGAGTGATAAACATGGATTTATAAGCATTGGCTCTTAATTCAATCGACTTATCATTTTGTTGTACTTGTCTCTTAACTAATTTGATTTACTAAGTAATTGAGTTTAATTGACAGGTTGTATAAAAATAGGTATTTAATTACAAATAATTTTAAAATAAAAGAAATTAAAAAAAAATAAATCTTATTAGCGGTGGCCATTACCACCACTATAAAGCATTCAAAATTGTATTTATAGCTATGGTAAAAAACTAATTTGCGGCGGTTTTTAACCATCACCATAGATCTTACTCATATCTATAGCGACAGTAATACACTATTAGCGGCGGTTTCTGAGCGTCATTATAGGACTCACTTATATCTATAGCGACGGTAATACAATATATTAGCGGCGGTTTTTGACCGTCACTATAAGATCCACTCATAACTATAGCGACGGTTATACAATCTATTAGCAGCGGTTTTTGACCGCCACTATAGGGCTCATATGGCCTTTAGCGACACCACCTATAGTGGCGTTACACGTGGCCGTCACTATTACTGATAGCGGCGGTTTTTTGGTATTTGCGGCGGTTTTTGACCCCCGCTAAAAACCTAAAATTTTGTAGTGTTGAAAGTAAATAGTGGTGAGTTCGATAGTAAAAATTATGAACTTGACAAAAATAAAAACGTTGAGTTCGACAGCAAATAAAAGTGAGTCAACTCGACAGTAACTAGTGGTGAGTTCAACCGTAAAAATTGTGAACTCAATAGTAAATAAAAAACTGGAGTTGAGTTCGAGAAAAAATAAAAATTGGTGAACTCAACACTAAATAAAAAAGTGATTAGTTCACCAATAATGAGGGACCATTTAGAGATGAAAAGTTTACTAAATATCTTGTGAAGCTACACCGGAAAATTTAGGGATTATTTAGAAAGAAGTCCCTCCATGAGGGTCCTTTAAATAATTTTCCCATTTTTAACTGGTTGCACTCAAAGCTTTTTCACATTCAAGGAAAAAGTCTCACTCCATGCCAAAACAAAATGATGGAAATTCGTTCAATTGACGTTGAGCAAAATATCCCCCAAGTCTAGGTCTCTATATTGACTTTGTGCCAAACATAACCCGTCACCCAACTTTGGTATTTTTTCCTTAGGGTGTGAGTCTCGGTTGTTAGACCCCTCTCCCACTCCAGCTTTTCAATGCATGCCACATTTGATGCACCAATAGTTTCGCAAAAATAAATGAAAGGTAATTTACTAATACAACCCTGAAAATTGGTGATGTTAGACCCCCTTAAAATTCCCTTACTAAAGTCAATATTGCTTTTTTGCTGATGATTTAAGTTACTAAACCACAATTTGAAAACAATCAAAATTTCTCAGTCGGTTAATCAATAAAAAGCAACGTTGACTTTTAGAAAGGGGATAAATCTAATCTTGCATTTTGCAGGATGTAAATCTTGTGTAAAGTGTCTAGGTTTTATAAGTGCGTGTATATATCATTTTTGGTGTGTGCATGTACGAGGGTGTACTAGAAAATTTTATAATATTCTCCTCACCTTAATACAAAGACTAGTAGTGTTATTGACCTCTAAGCCAGTTATACCAAATAATAAAATTGGTATCTAAGATGGTGTTTTTCCTTTTTTTTTTCAATGTTGACATCAAGATGACGTCATGCTGTTATCAGTCCTAGATCTTCCACAACCTCCATTGACGATGAATTCTTATAGTTCTTCATCTTCTTAATCAAGTAGATTCCTAGATCTAGTTTTTGAAGTCATTTGATGTTCATTTTGATTAGTCGCATGTTTCGTGAATCGTCTTCCTCAATATGTGTTTTTCCTTGACTTTTCTTCATCCCAACCGTTGATCTCAAAATTCCTTAAAGAAGTTGTCATTTTCGGTTGTGGATCACATCTAAAGCCTCTGGTCTTTGTTTCGTCTTTCTTTCATAGGGTTCTTGCCCTCCTTTTTAGATTTTAGTTCCAAGGAAGCCAAATTTTTTCTAGTTCTAAGCTGCATTTTCTCTCATCAAGCAACACTATCCTCTAAGCTGCTTTCTTCAGCTAGTGCAGTTCTCTTTTGCCCTCGTTTTTAGTTCTACTCTCTGGAGGCTTCAACATCTAGTACCCTTTTACCAAATTTCCTTTATAATGGATTCTGAATCCCTTGTTCCTCTCACTTTCTTCGATCTTATTGCAAATTCTATTACCAATTTAAAGTTCAATAGTGATAATTTTCTCACATTGAATTGGGCTATTACTCATCACATTGGAGGTCATTTGAAAATAGATTATCTTACAAGGGATACTCCTGGACTTACTATTGATGTTAGTATTATTGCTTAGTGAGATTCTGAGAATTGCATCATTCTGAGCAGGCTTCTCAAATCTATAGATCCCAAATTATTGCCAAATATAGTTTTATGAGATTGGTCATCAAGTGGTGGACCTCACCTTCACAGACATATACCTTAGCTGAGAATTGGCATCACCAAATCTATGACTTTTTGGAAGGTCTTCACACTAAGTATGAGCAGTTGCACACTCAAATTCTACCAACATCTCATCTTCTTCCACTACACACCTCTATGCCACAATTTTTAGTAAGGAGGGTCGTTGTGCAATTATGTCTTTAGGGACTTCCTTTGTTGTTTCTCAAGATCATATTATTTTTTTATAGTGCCTATCATTCTCCCATTACTCCCTTTATTGCATGCAATCAAGGGAATGATCGAGGTCCTCCTCGTGGTTGCTCTAATGTGATATGTTCCCACCGTGGTATTGTAGGCCATAATTGTGCTCAGTGTAATCATCACCATGGTTATCTTGAGAATTGCCATTCTCGTTTTGTTGTTGTTGCTACAAGTGATTCAACATTTGTTGATTCTTCCCAACCCGAGTGTACTATTAATGCTTTGAGCTTGATTAAAGCACGAATGTTTGAGATTATGCGCACCATTACGTTACTTTACGTTTAGATGCGGCTACCATTCAACCCCACTACTACTGCTACATCCCCTTCTATAGTTCACCCATGCTCATCTGCAACTTCATGTATCCATGATTCCTCATCTTATGCAATCAATGCTACACCTTCTCCCACTCAATGGGTCATAGACTCAGGAGTCGCTGACCACATTACGGGTGAGTCACAGAGTTATTCCTTATATTCTCCATTTTCCTCTCCAAAATAGGTTTGTCTTCCAATTTTTTATACTTGTCACTGGGATAAGAACAGTCCCTATCTCTTCTTCTCTCTCTGTCTCATGTCCTACATGTTTGGATATTCCTCATTTTTCTACTAATCTTCTTTCTGTTGTAGTCTTGTTAAACCCTTAAATTGTTATACTATTTTTTACCCTACCTCTTGTATTTTTCAAGACCTATCTACAAGGAAGACTACTGGTAATGGTTTCGAGAGAGGAGGTCTCTACTATTTGGTCATTTACCCTTCATCTTCCATTTCTAATGTCGCTACTGATGGCGACCCTTCTATGTCTTTTCCTTTTTTTAATAGATGCTAGTGTGGATACTTTGTATTTGTGGCATGCCAAGCTTGGTTCACTACAATGTTTGGGGTTTTTTCCCAACCACATCTCTTGATGGATTTCGCTACAATGTTACCTTTATTAATGACTACTCTCATACCACTTGGGTATACCTTATGAAATCTACGGATGAAGTGTTTTCTAAATTTCATGAATTCCATGCTATGGTACTATCCACCTAATTTTGTACTCCGATGAAAAATATTTGATTCGATAATGGTGGTGAAAATTACTCTACCCCCTTTGTCCACTTTCTTGAGCATGGTCTTATCCATCAATTTATTTGTCCTTATACCCCTCAACGTAAAAATTGCAATTTGGTTGGGGTTGCCCGCTCTTTGTTACGTGGTATGCAAATGGCTAAGACCTACTGGTCCATAGCTACACTTACTGCATGTTTCCTAATCAATTTCATGCCTTCTTGGTTGTACCTACTTTGTTCAGGATCTTCGTTCACAACTTAGATGATATAGCGATTCATTGTATTGTTGTTAATTATTCTAGTATATGTTTAAAGGATATCGTTGTTATGATCTTACATCTTCTCAGTTCTTTACTTCCATGGATGTTACATTTTTTTAGTATGTTCCTTACTTTTTTAGAGATCCTTATATCTGTCATGTATGCTTGTCTTGGCATGTCCTAGTTGATCTTCCTTAACCAAAAGAGTATATCACTTATGTGCATCTCAAGTGGCATAGTTCCTCTTCTCATGCACCATAGCCACCTCTCTCCATGCAGGCACCTCTAGTATGTCTTTCTCGCCATATTACAAATCCCCCACTTCTCTTATACCTACTAATCACATTAGTCCTATTGATACTTCTGCTTTTGAGTAACCTATTACTCTTCGTAAGTATGTTACTCCTTACCTACTTGCTAGGTATGTTGCTTACCAAACTATTGCTTCCTCTTATCAGGCAATTCATTCTGTTGTTGACTCTGTGACTATCCCACGTACAGTTTATGTTGTTCTTGTTGATGTTGCATGGAAAATTGCTATGCTTTCCTTGCAAAGTAATCAAACATAAGATACGGGCTTTCTTCCCCTTGGGAAGAATAAGTCAGGTTGTCATTAGGTCTTTGCTGTTAAGCATAACTCTTATAGTACTATTGAACGATATAAAATTTTTCTTGTTGGTCATGGTTTTACACTGACTTATACCCTCGACTATGATGCCACATTTGCTCCTATGGTAAAATTGACTTTGGTTCGTGTCCATATTTCCATTGCAGCTAATCGGGATTGTCATCTTTATCAGTTAGATGTGAAAAATGCCTCTCTTCATTGGCATCTCATAGAGGAAATGTTTATGATTCACCACCTAAATTTCTACTTCAAGGAGAGCCTACAAAAAAGCTCTGCAGACTAAAAGAAGTCTATTTATAATTTGAAGCAATCACCTAGAATTTGGTTTCATCGCTTCAGCAGATTGGTGATTAGCATAGGTTTTCAAAAATGTCAATCTGGTCATATTATCTTCATTCATTATGACTTCATAGGTCGTACTATTCTCTTTGTCTATGTTGATGATATTATTCTCATCGGAGATGACCCATCCCTTATCATGTATGTGAAGAAGGAACTAGGTTGTATAATTGAACTGAAGGATTTTCTCGACTTAAAATATTTCTTTGGGTTTGAGGTTACTCGTTCCAGGAAATTCCTTTTTTGTCACAAAAGAAATATGCCTTGAATCTCTTATGCGATACGAGCATAATTGGTTGTAAATCAATTACTTCACCTTATGAACTCAAAGCCATTTCTAAATGAGATTGAGGATGATGTTCTTCCTAATCCACATCATATTAACAACTTATAGGACGACTTATTTATCTCACCCTCACACAATCAGATATTGTCTTTGTTGTGAGTATGGTTAGTTAATTCATTCATGCTCCTCGTCCTACCCATCTTGCAGCAGTTCATCATATTCTCCTTTTTATCAAGACTTGTCTGAGCCATGGACTTGTATATCATTCGCATAGACATCTAGATCTCACCACTTGTATTGATGCATATTGGGCAGAATCTACTTCTAATCGTTGCTCGACCTCAAGATATTATGCCTTTCTAGGAGGCAATTTGGTTGCATGAAAAAGTAAAAAAGCAACCAGTAATATCTCGCTCGAGTGTTGAAGCTGAGTACAGGACAATTGCTCATGGTACTTGTGAGCTTCTTTGGGTTCGATCTCTTCTAGATGAGTTAGGATTGCTTATCAGGAGATCTATGCCGATATATTGTGACAATGAAGCAGCGAAGAAGATTGCCTCTAATTTTGTTCCGCATGAACAAACCAATCATATATAGGTTGATATACAATTTGTTCAAGAAAATGTCCAAGATGGTTCGCTTAGGTTGCAACATGTCTCTTCCTCTCATCAACTTGCATATATATTCACCAAAGTTGTTGGACTGCCACAATCAAATTGGGCATGTTTGATGTTTATGCTCCTGGTTGAGGGGAGTGTTGTTCAGTGTCTAATTTCTATGGGTGTGTGTATGTATCATTTTTGGCGTGTGTATGTATGAGGGTATACTTGTAAATTATATAATCTTCTCTTTACCTTAATACAAAGATTAGTAGGATTATTGACCTCCCAGCAAGTTATGTCAAATAATCAATTTCTCAGGGGGGGTATTACTAAATTACAAACATATAGATGGGTATGCTGCCAGAGACCAGGACCTAATTAGCTACCCAACTCCCAGCAGTACAGTACAGGGCTTTCCCCTTCTTTTTTTCTTCTTTTTTTTTTCTCATCTTCGTAAGTTGTCTGTTTCATTTCTTCTTGAATGCATTGTGGTGCAAAGTTTTGCAGAGATGGGTATCAGAAGCAATCCATGGTTTTTCATTCATCTACTGATTCTCTTCTTATCTTTCAAAACCCATTTCTCTATTGCAGCTGACATCATCTCTGCTGGTCAGTCTCTCTCAGGAAACCAGACCATAGTCTCCAAAGGTGGCATCTTTGAACTTGGTTTCTTCACACCAGGTAACAATTCTAAGAACTACTACATAGGCATCTGGTACAAAAAAATTTCACCTCAAATTATAGTTTGGGTGTCAAACAGAGATACACCCCTCCCTGACTCATCTTATTCAGAATTAAAACTCTTAGAAGATGGTAATCTAGTCCTTTTTAACAAGTCCAAAATCCAATTTTGGTCAACAAATTTAATTTCAAGCCCCCTTAATTCTACCATAGCAGTGCTTCTTGACAGTGGGAATCTTGTTTTGAGAGATGGGTTGAACTCCTCCAATGTAATATGGCAGAGCTTTGATCACCAAACCCATACATGGATGCCTGGTGCAAGGCTTGGTTTGAATAAACTCACTAACAGAACACAAGTCATCACTTCATGGAAAAATTCAGAAGATCCCGGGAGAGGAATCTTCTCTATCGGGATAGACCCGAATGGAAGTAATCAATTTTTTCTACAGTGGAATGGGTCTCAAAGATACTACTCTACTGGGACTTGGAATGGAAAAATTTTCAACTCAATTCCTGAAATGAGTACAGACGGCATCTACAATTACAGCTATGTTACAAACGAGAAGGAAAACTATTTTACAATGTCTCTTTATAACACCACTATGTTATCTAGATTTGAGTTGGATTACTCGGGTCAGATGCAGAATTTCTTGTGGTCAGAGGAAACTCGACAATGGACTTTAACTCTTAGTCTACCAAGACAGCCTTGTGAGGTCTATGGTTCTTGTGGATCCTTTGGTAGCTGTAATGAGAAAGCCTTGCCCTATTGTTCATGTTTGGAAGGTTTTGAACCACGTTCTTCGAAAGATTGGAACAATCTGGGTGTTTGGTGGGGAGTTTGTGTGAGGAAAATCCCTTTACGATGCGGGTCTGGAGGAAAAGACACATTTTTTGTGATGCCCAACATGAGATTGCCAGCAAATTCAGAGTCTTTAGAAGTCGGTGGTAACATGAAAGAATGTGAGTTAGCTTGTTTGAGCAACTGTTCTTGTACAGCATATTCTTATGACAAGGAATGTTTAATTTGGCGGGGAGACCTGTTGAATTTGCAAGAATTCTCATCTGATAATAGTAATGGAAGAATTCTTCATGTGCGAATTGCAGATTCAGAGGTGAAAGCTCATGATGCTAAAAAGAAAGGAAGAACAATTTGGGTCATTGTAGGTGGGGTTGTACCTTTCTTAGGCATTATCTTGGTAATCTTTTGGCATTGTAGAAGGAAAGAAGTCAATGGTACATTGGAGGCTGTTGAGGATGGATTGGTGTCATTTCCATTCAAACATCTTCGAAGTGCAACGAAGAACTTCTCGGAGAAGTTGGGGAAAGGAGGTTTTGGTTCTGTTTTTAAGGGAAAACTGCCCAACTCAATCGACATAGCTGTGAAGAAACTTGAATGCCTTGGAAAAGGAGAGAAGCAATTCCGAATGGAAGTGAGCACCCTTGGTATTATCCAGCATGCCAATCTGGTTCGTCTTCGGGGGTTTTGTGCTGAAGGTAGTAAAAGGTTGCTAGTTTATGATTATATGCCAAATGGTTCACTAAATTCTTGGTTGTTTCAAAAGGATTCAAACATCTTAGACTGGAAAACAAGATACCAGATTGCACTCGGGACGGCTAGAGGATTGGTTTATCTCCATGAGAAGTGCAGGGATTGCATCATACACTGTGATATCAAACCGGAAAACATACTATTGGATGCTGGGTTTACTCCTAAGGTTGCTGACTTTGGGGTAGCTAAGCTCTTTGGCCGGGAGTTCAGCCGTGTCTTGACAAGCATGAAAGGAACAAGAGGCTATCTTGCACCAGAGTGGATTATGGGTGTAGCTGTCACACCAAAAGCTGATGTTTACAGCTATGGAATGACCCTTTTCGAACTTATATCAGGTCGGAGAAACCTGGACATATCTGGGGATGGGATGGTCGATTACTTCCCTACCCAGGTTGTGAGTAGAGCACACAATGGAGAAGAAGTTCTTAACTTGCTGGATTCTAGGTTGGAGGGCATTGCCGACATTGAAGAACTTACTAGAGCTTGCAGAGTGGCATGTTGGTGCATTCAAAAAGATGAGAAGGATAGGCCAACAATGGGACACATAGTTCAGATTCTGGAGGGAATCTTAGAGGTGGGTATTCCTCCCATCCCGGAATTTTTCCAAGCAATCATGGACAACCTGGTGGTGAATGAAGTTCCTGAGGAGGCTTCTGGGGAAGAAAGTTCCCAAGCACAGAGTAGGGTCTCAACTGCTTCTTCGGCCAAAACTACTTCCTCTTTGGTGAGTTTCAAGTCATCATAAAAATGGTGCATTAGTACCTCTATATATGTTAAGGTGATTACATTCTTGTTTTCTTCCTAAAAGCTTAGACAGTTGCAATTTCAGTCTCGGAACGTTTAGTTTCTTTTGTTGGTATGTAGATATGGATAGCTATGAATGGGTTGTATTTCATAAACGTAATAGGTGCAGGAGAGGCTCTAAAGATCCCTTCAAGGCACACTTGAGATGTTAAGTATTCTGGATGCTTGGTAATGTTGTTATGTACAAGACTTGGGTGATAATACTTGTATTTGTAGTACAGGTTCTATTATAATTTGTTGTAATTGAGCTTTGTTTTGAACGAATATGAATCATAGAGATTATATCCTCTTTGTTCCTCATCTCATCATGATCTACACCTTGTCCCCAATACTAGTATATTATTCATGAATTATACATGTACTTATGATTTATGAATTGCATAGATGCAATGCAATAAAAACATTCAAACACACTTTTGGTGTTGTGTAAATGTCTTGTATTCTTGTACTCAGAATTTTTTAAGGAGTATGAAAAGGGCAATCGTGTAATATTTTCTTAAGGGGTTTTCTAGTTTTTGAGGGTTTCTATTTTTGGGAGTTTTACTTGTTTTGGTAACTCTCGGTTATATAAAAAGACATATCTAGGGCTGTAAAACTTATGAGAGAAAATAGTGGTTGTTCTTGCTCTGTTCCGTGGATGTATGCACACTGCCGAGCCACATAAATTCTTGTGTTTTGTGCGATTGTGTTATCTTTGCTATTGCAATTTTTTTTACAAATGGGACAATATTGAGAGGGATCAAGGGAAAATTTCACCAAAAACCAGCTTACTCCAATGCTCTTAGCAAATTTGACATGACAAATTTGGTTTATCATAATATCCTTACCTTTTTATAAAAATAATTGTTTATTATTTATGAAAATATATTTGAAAAAAAAAATGAATTAGTTTGAAAATGAAATTTTATTTAAAAAAAATGTTTAGAATATGTTTAATGAAAAATGAACTTTGTCTAGGTCTGCCAACAACCCTGATTTATGAGATTAGGTTGGAGGCAGTGGAACTTGAGCCTCCTAGTTGGTTCATTATGTGAAACTTGCACATTAGCATAAATATTTTTTCGGATTCGGAACAAAGATTGTGGGTTCCTTTATCTAACTCAAGAAGTCCTTTTATGAAGTAAACTTCAGGAAAATATTTGAGTCTTACTATGCAGGCCCCAAAACTCACAAAACTTTCTCAAATCTTACTTAAAACTTTTGTTACATAACACTCTCAGCACTGATAGTTTTTCTTAAATGATAGGAATATCCCTTGTATTTAAAATACAAACAATAGAAGAAAAATGCTGAAGTGACTTGAAATAACTGTTGAATAGCACTCGAGTATGTAGAAAACCATAGACGTTTTTCTCTCGAGATAAAAGTGTAATACAGTCGAGGATAGTTGATGATTCTATGCATATTCAGTGCTCTTTCGAGCCACTGTAACAAGGTTCAAAATATAATTATGATATTGTAGACAAAACTTTCAACATATAAATTGTATACCAATTATTTTTTAGAGACAAAAATGTGCGACCAAAATACAATTGGTTATTCCTAATTGTTGTATAAAATCAACAAATAAAAGATATACTTGTTAAGGGAGATTTAGCAAAGGTAGTTGAATAAGTCTGGTATTTTTTATTTTTTATTTTTAAAATCCAATCCCATTTAAGTCCTCAATTCATATAGAGACAACTTCTATTCTTTTGAGGATTGAGGAGCAAACTTTTGCAGTCATGGAGAGAAGAACCAATCCAAGGTAATTGAATAAGTTTACTTTTAAGTTTTCCTTATTTTAAACAATGTAGATTTTCATCTTTAACTTGAGGCTTAAGGGTAGAGAATCCTAGAGGTAATTAAGCTCACTCTATCAGCCATCAATAAGTTCCATGAGAACATTAGAGTAATTGTTTCTTATTTATTTACTTTCTTTGCATGTTTTAAATTTCTAGTATAGATATTTTTTACTTCCTCATAATTTTAAATTCCTAGAATAATTATCTTTTGATTTTTTTTTCTGATGGCTTAAGCGCTAAAGAGTAATCTCTCCTTGAAGGTAATCTTCTCTTTTTAAAGTCCATTACATGCACACACTATATGCAAACGCATCACAATATGTTTTCCTAAAATGGCTAAGGATCAAAGGTGGAGATCTATCTAGATTTACACCTAACTCTCTCAGCTAATAAGGGTATCCGGGCACAGAATCACACATCTTTTTTCCCATGTATCCCAATGAAAAAAATCTATGATTTTGTGCCCTTGCCACATTAGCCGCATACCCAACCGCTTGTATTCTTTTTTTTTTTTTGATAACGAAGGGTATCCGGGCTAGCTTGCGCGCACCAGACTAGTCCCTACGCCCCACACTCAAGCTATACCCCACTACGTGGAGCGGTGCGTGGCCACCAAGGTTTTTTATGGGTAGTGGGATTTGAACTTGAGACCATAGAAAGAGCAGATTCCTTGGCCCCAAGTTACTACCATTCAGCCACCCCCTTATTTACACTTACATTTATAGAAATATTTATTTATTATTTATAAAAATAAATTTAAAAAAAAATAAGTAATTAGTTTGAAAAATGAAATTTTATAGAAAAGTTGTTTAGATTATATTTAATGAAAAATGATTTTTTCTAGGTCTACCATCATCTTGATTTATGAGATTAGGTTGGACGCAGTTGAACTAGAGCTTCCTAGTTGGTTCATTATGTCAAACTTGCACATTAGAAAAGTCTTTTTTTTTTTTTTTTTTTTGAATCGTGATGAATACAAGCGGTTGAACCACCAAGGGGGTGGCTGAATGGTAGTAACTTGGGGCCAAGGAATCTGCTCTTTCTATGGTCTCAAGTTCAAATCCCACTACCCATAAAAAACCTTGGTGGTCACGCACCGCTCCACGTAGTGGGGTATAGCCTGAATGCGGGGCATAGGGACTAGTCTGGTGCGCGCAAGCTGGCCCGGATACCCTTCGTTATCAAAAAAAAAAAAAAAGAATACAAGCGGTTGGGTATGCGGCTAATGTGGCAAGGGCACAATCTTTTTCATTGGCATACATGGGAAAAAGATGTGTGATTCTGTGCCCCAACCACATATCCGACCACATACCAAAATCATGTGCATTCATCATTATTCTTTTTTTTTTTTTTTTTGACAGCGAATTCCTTTATCTAACTCAAAAAGTCCTTTTATCATATCAGAAAAGTTTCTCAAATCTTTACTTTTTTCAATTTTGTTACAAAACCACTCTTGGCAATGATGTTTATTGTCAAATAATAGGAATATCCTTGTTATGGTTATAAAAAAAAAAAAAAAAAAACAAAGAAAATAGCACTTAGTATGCATAGAATCATCAATTTTCCTTGAGTGTATAACGCTCGTATTTTGAGGAAAATATTTGTCTTTCTACATACTCGAGTCCTTTCAAAAAAAACAAAGAAAATAAAAATGCTAAAGTGACTTTAAATAATAGTCAAATGGCACTCGAGTATGTAGAAAGACACAGATATTTTTCTCGAAATCCAAGCGTTATACACTCAAGGAAATTGATGATTATATACATACTAAGTGCTATTTTGAGTCACTATAACAAGGTTCAAAACATAATTATGATATTGTTGACAAAACTTTCACAATTAAAAATGTACGCGTATTATTTTTTAGAGATAAAAATGCCCAACATAAAAATAGTTTTGGAAAAAAAAAAATTTTGGAAGGGATTTTGGATAAAATGCTCATCCCATGACATGGAAAGACAAATGGATCAAAGTTCACAATACGTGGAAAGAGTATATTAAAATTGATGAGTCGTGTTGGAGTGACCTCAAGATTGGATCTCATATTGCACATCTTGATGTGAAAGTAGATAGGAATCATAGATAATTTTCCTCGAAATTAGTTTTCACTCTTATTTCGAGGAAAAACATCTATGACTCTCATACACTTTCGCACGAAGATGTACGATGTGAGGTCCAATCATGAGGTCACTTCAGCATTATTCAAAATTGATTATTCTTATTCTTAATTGTACTATAAAATCAACAAATAAAAAATATATTTGTCAAGTCTAGAAAAAAAAAAAAAAAAAAATTTTAAATTAATAAAAAGGATACTCGTGGTAGGGTTTCTTTCTAAATAGTCCCAAAGTTTTGCCCGGTCGCTTGATAGAATATTTAGTAAAATTTTTTCTTTCTTAATGGTCCCTCGTTATTGTGAGCTCACAATTTTTACTATCGAACTCACCACTATGTACTATCGAGTCCACCACTTTTTATTTACTATCGAACTCGATGCCTTTTATTTACTGTCGAGTTCAACACTTTTTAAAGTGGTGAACTCAACACTGGTAAAATCCACCCATTTTCAATTTTTGAATTTTTTCGACTAAAACATAAGAAAAGATAGACTAAAAACTTAAGATAACGGCTTGTTTAGATGATTTCAACCCAAAAGAACCATTCTTGATAGATATTCATCCAAAAATTATAAGAATAAAAAGGTGAAAAACCTTAGTTTTTTACATGCATCTTCAAAATGTTTGAAAGACCCCTTGAAAATGGCTCTCCTTTCTTATTAAACACTGTCCGATGGAATTGAGTCTCCAAAACTCGATTGAAATGCAAAAAAATCCAATTTTTTTGATGAAAACAATGATTTTTATTGTTGAATGATAGGAATATCCTTGTTGTAGTTAAAAAAACAAAGAAAATAAAAATGCTAAAGTGACTTTAAATAATAGTCGAATAGCACTTGAGTATGTAGAAAGACAGAGATATTTTTCTCCAGATACGAGCATTATACACTCGAGGAAAATTGATGATTCTATGCATAGTGAATGCTATTTTGAGTCACTATAACAAAGTTCAAAACATAATTATGATATTGTTCACAAAACTTTCACATTAAAAAATGTACACGTATTATTTTTTAGAGATAAAAATGCCCAATATAAAAATAGTTTTGGACAACAAAAATTTGGAAGGGATTTTGGATAAAATGCTCATCCCGTGACAGGGAAAGACAAATGGATCAAAGTTCACACCACGGGAAAAGAGTATACTAAAATTGATGAGTCGTGTTGGAGTGACCTCAAGATCGGACCTCATATTGCACATCTTGATGTGAAAGTGGATAGGAGTCATAGATGCTTTATCACTCTTATTTCGAGAAAAAACATCTATGATTCTCATACACTTTCACGCTAGGATGTACGATGTGAGGTCCAATCTTGAGGTCACTTCATCATTATTCAAAATTGATTATTCTCATTCTTAGTTGTTCTATAAAATCAACAAATAAAAGATATACTTGTCAAGTCTGATTTTTTTTTTTTTTTTAAATTAATAAAAAGGACACTCGTGGAAGGGTTTCTTTCTAAATAATCCCAAAGTTTTGCCTGGTAGCTTGATAGAATATTTAGTAAACTTTTTTCTTTCTTAATGGTCCCTCCTTAATGGTCCCTCATTATTGTGAGTTCATAAATTTTAACTCTGACACTTTTTTATTTAGTGTCGAGTTCACAATTTTTACTATCGAACTCACCATTATTTACTATCGAGTTCACCACTTTTTATTTACTATCGAACTCGACGCCTTTTTATTTACTGTTGAGTTCAGCACTTTTTAAATGAAAAGTGGTGAACTCAACACTGGTAAAATCCACCCATTTTCAATTTTTGAATTTTTTTTACTAAACATATGGAAAGATCAATGAAAAACTTGAGATAATGGCTTGTTTAGATGATTTCAACCCAAAAGAACCATTCTTGACTGATATTCATCCAAAAACTATAACAAAAAAAAGGTGAAAAACCTTAGTTTTTTCTATGCATCTTCAAAATGTTTGAAAAACCCCTTAAAAATGACTCTCATTTCTTATTAAACACTTTCCACAGAATTGAGTCTCCAAAACTCAATTGAGATGCAGAAAATCCAATTTTTTGGATGAAAATAATGAGTTTGAATAGTTAGAGCATTCAATCGTGAGAAATGGCAGACGATGCTCAGAAACTATTTAGAAAGAGAAAAGTTCATTAAATGGAGTATTAAGAAACTGCCCAAAACTTACGAACTATTAACAAAGAAAACCCTCTAAATCCAAACCCATTTAAGTTGTAATCTTCTTTTGAGCATTGTGGTGCAAAGTTTTGCAGAGATGAGTATCAGAAGCAATCCATGGTTCTTCATTCATGTACTAATTATCTTCTTC
This sequence comes from Akebia trifoliata, assembly GCF_017979445.1. Taxonomy (NCBI): domain Eukaryota; kingdom Viridiplantae; phylum Streptophyta; class Magnoliopsida; order Ranunculales; family Lardizabalaceae; genus Akebia; species Akebia trifoliata. Next base: position 63,869 of record NW_028237131.1, on the reverse strand, counting down.
TCTTTGAAAATTCATCTCTCCATTGGAGCTGACACCATCTCTGTTGGCCAATCTCTCTCAGGAGACCAGACTATAGTCTCCAAAGGTGGCATCTTTGAACTTGGTTTCTTCACACCAGGTAACATTTCTAAGAAGTACTACATAGGCATCTGGTGCAAAAAATAAAAAATAAAAATTCACCTGAAACTATTGTTTGGGTTGCAAACAGAGATACACCCCTCCCTAACCCATCTTCTTCAAAATTAAAACTCTTAGAAGACGGTAATCTAGTCCTCTTTAATAAAAAAGTTCAAAATCCCAATCTGGCAATATATTTAACGTCGAAACTTGTTAATTCTACCATAGCTGTGCTTCTTGATAGTGGGAATCTAGTTTTGAGATGAGATGGGTTGAGCTCCTCCAAATTAATATGGCAGAGCTTCTACTACCCAACTAATACATTGTTGCCTGGGACAAGGCTTGACTTCATGGATAAATTCTAGCGATCCTGGGACTTAGAAATGGACAGATTTTCAGCTTAATTACTGAAATGAGATCAAACAATATCTTCAATTATAGCTTCGCTACAAAAGAGAGAGAGAGGGAGAGAGAGAGAGAGAGAGAGACCTATTTTACGTACTCTGCTTATAACACTTGGATTATTTCTAGATTGATGCTGGATTTCAGGGGCCAGTTGAGGCTTTTTGAATGGTTCGAGGAACGTAGACAATGGGCTTTTTTATTTTAGTCAACCTACAAAGTTGTGACATGAATTTCAATTGTGAGTCTTTCGTTAGCTGTAATCAGAAAGGGTCCTGTTTTGGTTGTTCATGTTTGCAAGGTTTTGAAAAAAGATCCTGGAGGACAGCGAGATGCCAAACATGAGATTGCCAGAATATTCAAAGGGTTTAAAGGTTGGGAACAAGAAAGAATGTAAATTAGCTTGCTTGAGAGAATGTTCTTGTACAGTGGTAGATGTTTGGTATGGTATGGAGATCTGTTTAATTTGACCTCCAATGAAGAAAGTGATGGAAAAGATTCTTAGGCAAAAGCTCACAAAGATAAAGGACAATATGGGTTGCAAGTGGAATTGCAGGGGTTGTAACTTTCTTGGGTATTGTTCTGGTGATCTATTGGAATTGTAAAAGAAGAGAGTTCATTTGTACAATAGAAGCTGTTGAGGGTGCTTTGGTCCCTTTCACATACAAGAAGCTTCCAAGGGCAATGAACAACTTGTAGGACAAGTTAGGGAAAGGAGGTTTTGGTTCTGTTTTTAGAGGAAAACTGCCCAACTTAGTTGACATAACTGTCAAGAAACTTGAATGCCTTGTTGGAAAAGGAGAGAAACAATTCTGAATAGAAGTGAGCACCCTTGGTATAATCCAATATGCCAATCTGGTTTGCCTTCGGTGGTTTTGTGCCCAATGCAGTAAAAGGTTGCTAGTTTATGATAATATGCCAAATGGATCACTAAATTCTAGTTTGTTTCCAAAGCATTCAAACATCTTAGACTGGAAAACAAGATACCAGATTGCACTCGGTACGGCTAGAGGATTGACTTACCTACACGACAAGCGTAGAGATTGCATCATATATTGTGACATCAAACTGGAAAACATATTGTTGGATGCAGGGTTTAGCCCTAAGGTTGCAGACTTTGGGCAAGCAAAGCTCTTTGGCAAGGACTTCAACCGGGTTTTGACAACCATGAGAGGAACAAAAGGCTATCTTGCACCGGAATGGATTTCAGGCGTACCTATCACACCCAAAGCTGATGTTTACAGCTATGGAATGACGCTTTTTAAAAATTATATCAGGTCAAAGAAACCTGGACATGTATGAGGATGAGATTGTTGATTACTTTCCAACTATGGTTGTGAGTAAAATACACAATGGAGAAGAAGTACTTAGCTTGTTGGATCACAGGTTGGGGGGTAACGCTGACGTTGAAGAGCTTACTAGAGCTTGCAAAATTGCATGTTGGTGCATTCAGAATGATGAGAAGGAGAGGCCAACGAGCCAGTGGTAGATGAAGTTCCCCGAGCATGGAGTTGGGAGTCAAACCACTTCTTCGAAGAAAAATACTTCCTCTTTGGTGAGATTCAAGTCATCATGAATATGGTGCAATACTAGGTGATTATATTCTTGTTTTCTACCTAAAAGCTTAGAAAGTTACAGTTTCAGTCTCAGTATGTTTAGTTTCTTTTGTTGATAGATATGGATGTGTATGGATTGGTTGTATTTCATAAACATAATAGTTACAGATTCCCTTCCATTGCACACTAGGATGTTAAGGATTCGGGATGCTTGGTAATGTTTTTAAGTGCAAGACTTTGATAATTAATAATACTTGTATTTAAAAAATGTTGAACTCGATTGGTGAAATCATCGTTGGTAAAATCAACTTGTTTTGTTTTTCAAATTTTTTCGACTAAAATACATGGAAAGATCAGTTAAAAACCTTGACATAACGACTTGTATATAGATGACTTTAAACTAAAAGAATCATCCTTAGTCAATTTTCATTCAAAAATAAAGTCTTTTTTTTTTTGAAAAACTCTAATTTGTTTGCATACGTCTTTAAAATGTTTGAAAATGGCTTCTTCTTCCTTTTCAATTTCTTTACGTTAGAATGGAATCTCAAAAACTCGATTGAAATGTTGAAAATCCAAAAAATAATAATAATAATTAATTAAGAAAATGGTGAGCTCGAACGGTTAGGGCACATTTGGCATTTCAATTGTGAGAAATGTGGGGAATGAGATTCAGGACTGATTGAAAAGAAAAGTTTTACTAAATGGATTATGAAGAGAAGACCTAAAAAATAGGGATTAATTAGAAAGAAATCCCTACCCCAAGGTCCTTTAAGTAATTTCTCAATAAAGTTCCTACTTACGCTTCTCCAAAACTATTTGGGCCCACGACACGTAAGGATCGTTGACGGTTAAGTCCTGCGAAATTTCCAATTAATTTCCTTGGCGGATTCTCTACTCCCGGAAAATGGATAATTAACATACTCCAGCTTCCTTTGCACTCCACGTTTACGTTAACCGTAGAGTGTGTGCCACGTGGAAAGATGAAGACATGGACCTTGGTAAGTAACCAACTCCATGCAGTACAGGACGTGTATAAGTCTCCTAAAGAGTTCAGACGACTTCACATCTTCTCTTCTTTTGACCATCGTGGTTCAAAGTGGCTGTGGAGCAATCTTTTGCAGAGATGGGGAAAGGAAACAATCCATGCTTCGTTATTGTTTCACTACTGATTCTCTTCTTCTTCTCTTTGAAAATCCATCTGTCCATGGGAGCTGACACCATCTCTGTTGGCCAATCTCTCTCAGCAGACCAGACTATTGTCTCCAAAGGCGAAATCTTTGAACTTGGTTTCTTCTCACCAGGTAACAATTCAAAGGACTACTTCATAGGCCTCTAGTACAAAAAAATTTCACCTCAAACTATAGTTTGGGTTGCGAACAGAGATACACCCCTCCCTGACATATCTTCTTCAGAATTAAAACTCTTAGAAGATGGTAATCTAGTCCTCTTTAACAAGCACAAAATCCAATTTTGGTCAACAAATTTAATGTCAAGCCCCCTTAATTCTACCATAGTAATGCTTCTTGACAATGGAAATCTAGTTTTGAGATCAGATGGGTCGAGCTCCTCCAATGTAATATGGCAGAGTTTCGACAACCCAACTGATACATGGTTGCCTGGTGCAAAGCTTGGTTTCAATAAACTCACCAACATAACACAACGCTTGACTTCATGGATGAATTCTAGAGATCCTAGGAGTGGGGTCTTCTCTTTGGAGATAGACCCGGATGGAAGTAGTCAGTTCTTTCTACAGAGGGATGGGTATCACAGGTACTTTACTACTGGGGCTTGGAATGGACAAATTTTCAGCGAAATTCCTGAAATGAGATTGAACTATATCTTCGATTATAACTTTGTTACAAACGAGAGAGAGACCTATTTTACATACTCTCTTTATAACACTTCTATTATTTCTAGATGTGTGCTGGATTTCACAGGCCAGTTGAAGGTTCTCTCATGGTTGGAGAAAGCTCAAGAATGGGCTCTTTTTTGGAGTCAACCTCGAGATTTGTGCGACATGTATTTTTATTGTGAATCTTTCGTTAGCTGTAATCAGAAAGGATCATGTGCTAATTGTTCATGTTTGGAAGGTTTTGAACAACGCTCCTGGATGAGTATGATGGATTTGGATGTTTGTTTAAGTGGGTGTGAGAGGAAAACCCCTTTAAAGTGCGATAATGGAGGACACGACACTTTCTTCATGATGCCCAACATGAGATTGCCAAAATATTCAAATGCTTTAGTGGTTCGGAACAAGAAAGAATGTGAATTAGCTTGCTTAAGCAATTGTTCTTGTATAGCGTATGTTTATGATGGTAGATGTTTTGTATGGTATGTATATCTGTTTAATTTAATCTCCAGTGAAGATGGTGAAGGAAATGATCTCCATGTACGAATTGCAGAGTCTGAGGCAAAAGCTTACAAAGACAAGAAAAAGTTAAGGACGATATGTGTCGTTAGTGGAATTGCAGGGGTTGTAACTTTTTTGGGCATTGTTCTGGTGGTCTATTGGAATTGTACAAGGAGAGAGTTCATAGGTACAATGGAGGGTGCTGAGGATTTTTTGGTGCTGTTTAGATACAAGCATCTTCGAAGTGCAACGAACAACTTCTCAGAGAAGTTGGGGAAAGGAGGTTTTGGTTCTGTTTACAGAGGGAAATTGAATAACGCAATTGACATAGCTGTGAAGAAACTTGAATGCCTTGGAAAAGGGGAGAAATAATTCCAAATGGAAGTGAGCACCCTTGGTACACTCCAACATGCCAATCTGGTTCGCCTTCGGGGGTTTTGTGCCCAAGGTAGTAAAAGGTTGCTAGTTTATGATTATATGCCAAATGGTTCACTAAATTCTTGTTTGTTTCGAAAGCATTCGAACATCTTAGACTGGAAAACAAGATACCAGATTGCACTTGGGACGGCAAGAGGATTGGCTTATCTACATGAGAAGTGTAGAGATTGCATTATACATTGTGACATCAAACCGGAAAACATACTGTTGGATGCTTGGTTTAGTCCTAAGGTTGCGGACTTTGGGCTAGCAAAGCTCTTTGGTAGGGACTTCAGCCGGGTTTTGACGACCATGAGAGGAACCAGAGGTTATCTTGCACCGGAATGGATTTCAGGCGTACCTATCACACCCAAAGCTGATGTTTACAGCTATGGAATGACACTTTTCGAGATTATATCAGGTCGGAGAAATCTAGACATATCGGGGGATGAGATGGTTGATTACTTTCCTACTCTGGTTATGAGTAAAGTACACTATGGAGAAGATGTTCTTAGCTTGTTGGATCACAAGTTGGAGGGTAATGCTAATGTTAAAGAGCTTACTAGAGCCTGCAGAGTTGCATGCTGGTGCATTCATAATGATGAGGAGGAGATGCCAACAATGGGACATATAGTTCAGATTCTGGAGGGAGTCTTAGAGGTGGGTATTCCTCCCATCCCAGAATTTTTCCAACCATTTGTGGACAAGCCGGTGTTGAACGAAGTTTCTGAGGAGTCTTCCTTCCAAAGAAGTTCCCGAACATGAAGTAGGGTCTCAACCGCTTCTTCAACCAAAAATACTCCCTCTTCGGCGAGTTTCAAGTCATCAAAACTATGTTAAGGTGATTATATTCTTGGTTTCTATCTAAAAGCCTAGGAAGTTACAGTTTCAGTATCAGAATAGTATGTTTAGTTTCTTTTGTTGGTACGTAGATGAAGATTCCCTTCATGGCACACTTGAGATGTTGAGTATTCTGGATGCATGTTAATGTTGTTATGGACAAGACTAGGGTAATAATACTGGTACTTGTAATACATGTTCTATTATAATTTGTTATGATTGAGCTTTGTTTCAAACCAGTCAGAGAGATTATCTCCTCCTTGTTCCCTCTCCTCCTCATCATATATTATACATCTACTTATGAATTCATGAGGAATGCTAGCAAGAAACAGATCAAATGAACCACATAGATGAACTGCAACAAAAAGGTTCAAGTGATGCAGTAGAGCATAAGAAGATAATCTTCTTTTTTCAATTACAGTACGGTTTTCTAAGTACTCTCTTGTTTTAAACCCTTCTAAACGATGTTCTATTAATTTATGGTCGCTTTGAACTCCCCTTATTGCTCAATTATTTCAAAGTTCTGTTTTTGGGAAAAAAAAAGGTGATTTTGAAATGAAATTCTATAGAAAAGTTGGTTTGGATATATTTAATGAAAAATGCCTTTTTTTTTTAAGGCCTGCCCATTACCCTGATTTATGAGATTAGTTTGGAGGCAGTGACATTAGAGCTTCCTAGTTGGTTCGTTATGTCAAACTTAAGCATTAAAAAAGTCGTTTTTGACCAAGAACCCCTTCATCCAATTCATGGAGCCTTTATATATATATATAGTAACTTCAGGGGAAAAAATGAGGCATTTTATAACGGATATTTTAAGAGAAGACCTGTTTGATAGCTACTTTTATGCCAAACAAGTGAGCTTTTCTTTTTCTTCTTAAGAGCTCTCTTAAAAATATAAATTTTGATTTCCAATGAAGGTGTGAGGGAGGAGGTGAAGTTTGGCGATCCAAACAATTTTTGGTGCCAAAATGGCAATCCAAACAGTTCCTAAAAATCATTGTGTCCTTCAACGTACCTTCAAGGCAAGGTCACTGTAATAAATTGGAAGAGTTTACTTGACTTCAAAAGTCATCATCAACATCAAAGTCTCATCTCCAGAATCTGAGGCCTATTACTCCCTCATTAATTCTATCTAAAACCATGGATTGGAGGAATTGGGTTGACTTCAAGGTCATCATCAGCATCAGAACCTCTCCAGAATCTGAGGCCTATCTTACTCCCCTATTAATTCTATGTAAAACCATATCTTCTTCCTATTGGCTTTGAAGTCAACAATGGGAAATAGGCATTAAGAAACAAAGTAAACTCTGATCTCTTCTTCATATTGGAACTATAGAGCTAGGCTTTTCTTCTATTTCTTGGAAGTTCTGGCTTTGTGCAGAAAGTTATTCCAAAAAAAAGGCATCAGAAGCAAGCCCTGGTTCTTTATTACAGTTGAGATCCTCCTCTCTTTCAAAAAACTTCCTCTCCCTTGCAGCTGACACCATATCTATTGACCAATGTCTCTAGAAACCTCCATCAGTGACATCTTTCAATTGGGTTTCTTCTATATAGACTTCTGGTACAAAAGAAATCCTCTCCAGACTATAGTTAGGTACCAAACAGATACAAACCCCTCTCAAGTGTCATCCATCTTCAGAATTGTAAGTCTTACATGGTAATCTAGGCCTCAAACCATCCCAAGATCACAATTTGGTCCATAATTTAAACCTCAATTAACATTACAAAAATAAGGATAACATTAAGACAGAAAGATAAGCATTGATTTTCTATCAAAAATACATAAAAATGTATATAATTTATGCTTAACTACATACTTTGAACAACATAACAAAACAAAGTCTCCCATTTAAAACATCTCAACACTTAATAAATGTGACGTCATGCCATTGCTGATTCATCAGCTTCGCACTTAATTAAATTTCATATCGTCAAGTAGAATGCCCTTAATATTATTTGTATAACATGTAAATTATTCACGAATTAACTCCCATATCACATGATAAATTTCTTTAGGGAAAATTACTTATAGGACCCTTGTGGAGGTACTTCTTTCTAAATAGTCCCTAAGTTTTTGGCAGTCTCTTAATAGTCCATTTAGTAAACTTTACTTTTCCTAAGAGCTCCTGAACTCATCTCCCATTTTTATAACGATTGAATACCCTAATCGTTCGAACTCATTGTTTTCAAAAAAAAAAAAAAATTGGATTTTTGACATCTCAATTGAGTTTCAAAGACTCCATTCCGTCGAAAAGGATTTAAGAAGGAAGAATTAAGAAGCCATTTTCAAGGGTTTGGTCATTTTTTTCTTACTTTTTGTATGAGAATCGATCAAGAATAGTTCTTTTGGGTTGAAATTAATCATCGAAACAAGTCGTTATCTCAAGTTTTTAGTCGATTTTTGCATGTATTTTAGTTGAAAAACCTTGAAACTCAAAAATTGAAAATGGGTGACATTTACCAGTGTCGAATTCACCATTTTTGAATTAAAAAGTGGTGAACTCGATAGTAAATAAAAAGCGTCAAGTTCAACAATAGATAAAATGTGGTGAACTATTGTTGAACTTGAAAGTAAATAGTGGTGAGTTCGACAATAAAAATTGTGAACTTGACAAAAAAATTAGAAACATTGAGTTCTACAGTAAATAAAAGTGGGTGAACTCGACAGTAACTAGTAGTGAGTTCAACCATAAAAATTGTGAACTCAATAGTAAATAAAAAGCTAGAGTTGAGTTCGAGAATAAATAAAAATTGGTGAACTCGACAGTAAATAAAAAAGCGGTGAGTTCGCCAATAATGAGGGACCATTTAGATATGAAAAGTTTGCTAAATATCTTGCAAAGCTACTGCTGAAAATTTAGGGATTATTTAGAAAGAAGTCCCTCCGTGAGGGTCCTTTAAGTAATTTTTCCCATTTTGCAACTGGTTGCAATCAAATCTTTTTCACGTTCAAGGAAAAAATCTCACTCCATGCCAAAAAGAAAAATAATGGAAATTCTTTCAATTGACTTTGAGCAAAACATCACCCAAGTCTAGGTCTCTCTATTGACTTTGTGCCAAACATCAATGGTCACCCAAGTTTGGTAATTTTTTCCTTAGGGTGATTCTCGGTAGTTAGACCCCTCTCCCACTCCAGCTTTTCAATGCATGCCACGTTTGATGGACCTATAATTTCGCAAAAATAAATGTAATGCAATTTACTAATACAACCCTGAAAATTGGTGATGTTAGGTTTACCCCTTTAAATGCCCTTACTAGTCAATATTGCTTTTTGTTGATGATTTAAGTTACTAAACCACAATTTGAAAACAATCAAAATTTCTCGGTTGGCTAATCAATAAAAAGCAACGTAGACTTTTAGAAAGGGGATAAATCTAATCTTGCATTTTGCAGGATGTAAATCTTGTGTAAAGTGTCTACGTTTTATAGGTGCGTGTTCGTATCATTTTTTGTGTGTGCATGTACGAGGGTATACTAGAAAATTCTATTATATTCTCCTCACCTTAATACAAAGACTAGTAGTGTTATTGACCTCTAAGCCAATTATACCAAATAATAAAATTGGTATCTGCGTTGGTTTTTTTTTTTTTTTTTTTCCAATGTTGACATTAGGATGACATCATGCTATTATCAGTCCTAGATCTTCCATGACCTCCATTGACGATGTATTCTTATAGTTCTTCATCTTCTTAGTCTAGTAGATTCCTAGAACTATTTTTTGAAGTCATTTGATGTTCATTTTGAGTAGTCACAGGTTTGGTGGAGCGTCTTCCTCGATATGTATTTTTCCTTGACTTTTCTTCATCCCAACCATTGATCTCAAAAACCCCTTAAAGAAATTGTCATTTTCGGTTGTGGATCACAACTAAAGCCCATGATCTTTGTTTCGTCTTGGTTTCATAGGGTTCTTGCCCTCCTTTTTAGGTTTTAGTTCCTATGAAGTCAAATTTTTTCAAGCTCTAGGTTGCATTTTCTCTCTTTAAGTAGCACTATCGTCTAAGTTGCTTTCTTCAGCTAGTGCAATTCTCTTCAGGTCTCGTTTTTAGTTCTACTCTCTAAAGACTTCAACATCTAGTACATTTTTACCAAATTTCCTCTATAATGTATTCTGAATCCCTTATTTCTCTCACTCTCTTCGATCCTATTGCAAATTCTATCACCAATTTAAAGTTCAATGGTGATAATTTTCTCACATTGAATTGGGCTAGTACTCATCACATTGGAGGTCGTTCGAAAATAGATTATCTTGCAAGGGATACTCCTGGACTTACTATTGATGTGGGTGTTATTGCTAAGTGAGATTCTGAGAATTGCATCATCCTGAACTGGCTTCTCAAATCTATGGAATCCCAAATTATTGCCACATATATTTTTTATGAGATTGGTCATCAAGTGGTGGACCTCACTTTCACAAACATATGCCTTAGCTGAGAATTAGCGTCACCAAATCTATAACTTTTTGGAAGGTCTTCACACTGAGTACGAGCAGTTGCACACTCAAATTCTACCAACATCTACTCTTCCTCCACTTCAAACCTCTATGCAATGATTTTTAGCAAGGAGCGTCGTTGTGCAATTATGTCTTTAGGGACTTCCTTTGCTGTTTCTCAAGATCATATTATTTTTTTTCTAGGGCCTCTCATTCTCCCATTCCTCCCTTTGTTGGATGTAATCAAGGGAATGATCGAGATCTTCCTCGTGGTTGCTCTAGTGTGGTATGTTCCCTCCATGGTATTGCGGGGCATGATCGTGCTCAGTGTTATCATCTCCATGGTTATCTTGAGGGTCGTCATTCTCGTTTTGTTGTTGTTGCTATCAGTGATTCAACATTTGTTGATTCTTCCCAACCCGAGTGTACTATTGATGCATTGACCTTGATTAAAACACAAATGTTTGAGATTATGCGCACCATTACGTTACTTTACATTGAGATGCAGCTACCATTCAACCCCACTACTACTGCTACATCCTCTTCTACTATTCACCCATCGTCATCTGCAACTTCATGTATCCATGATTCCTCATCTTATGTAGTCAATGCTACACCCTCTCCCACTCAATGGGTCATAGACTCAAGAGTCGCTGACCACATGATGGGTGAGTCACAAAGTTATTCCTTATATTCTCCATTTTCCTCTTCAAAATAGGTTCGTCTTCCAATTTTTTATACTTGTCATTGGGATAGGAATAGTCCCTATCTCTTCTTCTCTCTATGTCCCATGTACATGTTTGGATGTTCCTCATGTTTCTACTAATCTTCTTTGTTTCGTAGTCTTGTTGAACACTTAAATTGTTATACTATTTTTTACCTTACCTCTTGTATTTTTCAAGACATGTCTACAAGGAGGACTATTGGTAATGGTTTCGAGAGAGGAGGTCTCTGCTATTTGGTCATTTACCCTTCATCTTCTATTTTTACTGTCGCTACTGATGGCGACCCTTCTACGTTTGTTCCTTTTTTTATAGATGCTAGTGTGGATACTTTGTATTTGTGGCATGCCAAGCTTGGTTCAATACAATGTTTGGGGTCCTTTCCCAACCACATCTCTTGATGGATTTCGATACAATGTTACCTTTATTAATGACTACTCTCGCACCAATTGGGTATACCTTATGAAATGTAAGGATGAAGTGTTTTCTAAATTTCATAAATTCCATGCTATAGTGTCCACCCAATTTTGTACTCCGATGAAAACTCTTTGATTCGATAATGGTGGTGAATATTAGTCCACCCCCTTTGTCCACTATTTTGATCATGGTTTTATCCATCAATTTATTTGTCCTTATACCCCTCAACATAAAAATTGTCATTTTGTTGGGGTTGCCCGTTCTTTGTTACGTGGTATGCAAATGCCTAAGACCTACTTGATAAGGTCCCAATAATTTCATTTTGAGACCGTAATTTCACCAAGATTATCACAAGTTTTAGTACTAGTTCCCTTAAAATAATAATAAATTTTATTAAATCCCAAATTAATGTGGCTAACAATAGTTTGTTACTAATTTCAGGTGAAAAGGGTACATTCGGAAATCAACAAAAGGTGTAACAATTACTGTTACAACATACGAGCAAAAAGGAAGCATCCGACAAAATCTCGAGGATTTTGGACGCCACGTCACCGCCCCACGGTTAGGCAAAATCGCGCCGCGGTCATCTCGAGGAATTCATCCTCTAGATTCATACAGAAGCTTCGGTGGTTGTAACTGATTGGGCCATTCGAATTGAATTATCCGTCAAATCACCCCGATTATCCAAATACGAACATTATAAATTGGAAGGTTGATTTCAGATAAAGGGGCTCTTCTCTTCTGTAATTTTCTCTAGTTTCTTCTTTTAATTCTCTGTAATTTTTCCTTTGGCTGAGCTTTTGAGTGTAGTGAGAACTGATAAGGTCCCAATTATTCGATTTTGGGACCGTAATTGCATTAAGATTACCATTGCATAAATGTTAGTTCCTTTAAATAATTGCAAAATTATTTTATTTATCCAAATTAATAAAGCTAATGATATATTAGTGTTAATTGTAGCGCACGTGGAAGCCAACAAATTACGAAACAATTACGGTTACAATACACGAGTCGAAGGGAAGTTTCCAGAAAAATCTCGGTCGATTTGGGCGCCACGTCACCGCGCCGCGGTCATTTCGAGGAATTTATCCTCGAGATTTTTACAGAAGCTTCGGTGGTTGTAACTGATTGGGTAGTTCAAAGCAAATCATCCGAAAAGTTGACCCGATTACCCGAATACAAATGTTATAAATTGGGGGCTCTTCTCTTCTTCTCTTGTTCCATAAGTTTTGATTTTTTCTTCTTTTAATTTTCTGTAATTTTTCCTTTTGGTGAGATCTTGAGTGTAGTGAGAACATCAAGAGTAAGTCATTGGCTCTATTGTAACTCTTTTGAGAGATCCATTCAAGAAGGAATCAAGTTGCATCTTCATCTTCTTCTCCCATCTTCTCTTTGCTTTTTAGTATTGTTGCAATATGATCCTTGCGATGATCGGCTAGATCCTCTTTAGAGAGATCAATGATGCCGAAGCAAGTTTATCCCTCTAATGTAGTTTTAATTCCTTATTTTGCTTACATGTTTACTATTCTAGAAATTCTACTTTGATTAGATGATCTACTTATATTTTTTATTCAAATTTTGATAGCCATTACTTAGATAAGCTCAAGAACGGCTATGCTTTGTGAAGAATCTGAATATAAGCTAGGCAATCTCAATTAAATCTGAATTTTCATGAATGTCTCTTGGTTACCTTTAATAATTAAACCGCTCCACCTTCCGATCCATGAGCAATGACTTGCTACATGGATTGAGATATTCTTGGAATTGATCTACATTATGGATAGTTTGCAAAAGCTGATTTGATTTCTCTAAACCTCCTTTCTTATATCTTCAATCTCTACTTTCTGTTTTTATTTCAAATTGCAAGTTAATTTCCATTTGATTTGTGCAACAAATCTGTTTTGTTTTTAAGAAAAATCTGTTTTCCAATTCTGTTTTGGACTTCTAACCGAATGAATCTTTGAATCTTCATTGTCCCTGTGGAACGAATTCGACTTGCCCAAAGTCTTAATTCACATCTTAATCTCTGCATTTATATTGCAAGCTTTACAATCGATTAAGAACATCAAGAGTAAACCATTGGCTCTATTGTAACTCTTTTGAGAGATCATCAAGAAAGGAATTAAGTTGCAGCACTGTTCTACATTCTCTCCATCTATTTTCTTCTTGTTTTTATTACTGTTGCAAGATGATCCTTGCGATGATCGGCTAGATTCTCATTAGAGAAGTCAAGAATGCCGGAGCAAGTTCACTTTATTAATGATGTTTTAATTCATTACTTCTGTTTTACATGTTAATTTTATGAATCTCTTCATGATAAGATCGTCCAATTTATACTTCTATTTCAAGTTTTGATGAGTGTTACTTAGATAAGTTCAAGAACATTCATGCTCTGTGATGAATGGAAGCATAAGTCGGATAATCTTGCATAAACAAAAGACCTTCATGAAGACTTATGGGTTCCAATCAATGGTTACATTGAATCATCTTCCGATCCACGAGCAATGACTTGCTACGTGGATTGAGTTATGTTTTAGAATTAATTAGCATTTTTGGGTAACTTGCAATGATAAACTTGAATTCTCTAAGCTCCTTTCTTATATCTTCAATCTTTATTTTCTGTTTTTAATTTCAATTGCAAATAATTTTCATTTCATTTGTGCAACAAATCAATTCTGTTTTAAAAATCAATCTGTTTCTAACTCTGTTTTTTATTTTAACCGATTGAACAATTGAATCCAAACTGTCCCTGTGGAACGAATTTGACTTGCCCAAAGTCTTAGTTCACATCTTAATCTCTGCATTTATTTAGCAAGCTTTACAATCGACCACTACTGGTCCGTGGCTACACTTGCTGCAAATTTCATAATCAATCACATGCCTTCTTGGTTGTACCTACTTTGTTCAGGATCTTCGTTCACAAGTTAGACGATAAAACGATTCATTCTATTGTTGTTAATTATTCTAGTATATGTCTAAAGGATATCATTGTTATGATCCTACATCTTCTCAGTTCTTTACTTCCATGGATGTTACATTTTTTGAGTATGTTCCTTACTTTTTAAGAGATCCTTATATCCCTCATGTATGCTTGTCTTAGCATGTCCCAGTTGATCTTCCTTAATCGAAGGAGTATATCACTTATGTGCATCTCAAGTGGCATAGTTCCTCTTCTCATGCACTGCAGCCACCTTTCTCCTTGCAGGCACCTCTAGTAGGTCTTTAACGCCATATTACAAATCCACCGCTTCTCTTATTCCTACTAATCACATTAATCCTATTGACACTTCTGCTTTTGAGTTACCTATTGTTCTCCGTAAGGGAATTCATAAGTATATTACTCCTTACCTACTTGCTAGGTATGTTGCTTACCAAACTATTTCTTACTCTTATCAGGTAATTCATTATGTTGTTGACTCTGTGACTATCCCACGTACGGTTTACGTCACTCTTATTGATGTTGCATGGAAAATTGCTATGCTAGACAAAGTGATTTCCTTGCAAAGTAATCAGACATACGATACGATCTTTCTTCCACCTGGGAAGAAAACGACGGGTTGTCATTAGGTCTTTACTATTAAACATAACTTTAATAGTACTATTGAATGGTATAAAGTTTTTCTTGTTGGTCATGGTTTTACACCGACTTATACCGACTATGATGCCACATTTGCTCCTATGGTAAAATTGACTTTGGTTTGTGCCCTTATTTCCATTGCAACTAATCGAGATTGGCCTCTTTATCCGTTAGATGTGAAGAATGTCTTTCTTCATTGGCATCTTACAAAGAAAATGTATATGGATTCACCACCTGAGTTTCTACTTCAAGGAGAGTCCACGAAAAAGCTCTGCAAACTAAAAAAGTCTTTTTATGATTTGAAGCAGTCACCTGGAATTTGGTTTCGTCGCTTTAGCAGACTGGTGATTAGCATAGGTTTTCAGAGATATCAATCTGATCATATTATCTTCATTCATTATGACTTCATAGGTCGTATTATCCTCTTAGTCTACGGTAATGACATTATTCTCACCGGAGATGGCTCATCATTTATCACGTATGTGAAGAAGGAACTAGGTCGTATAATTGAACTGAACGATTTGCCCCACTTAAAATATTTCTTTGGGCTTGAAGTTGCTCATTCCAGGAAATGCATTTTCTCTCACAAAAGAAGTATGCATTGGATTTCTTATGCGATACCGGTATAATTGGATGTAAATCAGTTACTTCACCTATGGACTCAAAGCTATTTCTACATGTGATTGAGGATGATGTTCTTCTTAATCCACATACATATTAACAACTTGTAGGACGACTTATTTATCTCACCCTCACACGATTAGATATTGTCTTTGTTGTGAGTGTGGTTAGTCAGTTCATGCATGTTCCTCATCCTACCCATCTTGCAGCAATTCATCGTATTCTCCATTTTATTAAGACTTGTCTAAGCCATAGACTTGTATATCAGTCACATAGACATCTAGATCTTACTACTTGTATTGATGCATATTGGGCAGTATCTGCTTCTAATCATCGTTCGACCTCAAGATATTATGCCTTTCTAGGAGGCAATTTGGTTGCATGAAAGAGTAAAAAAGCAACCAATAATATCTCGTTCGAGTGTTGAAGCTGAGTATAGGGCAATTGCTCATAGTACTTGTGAGCTTCTTTGGATTCGATCTCTTCTGGGTGAGTTAGGATTTCTTATCGGGAGATCTATGCTGATATATTGTGACAATGAAGCAGCGAAGAAGATTGCCTCTAATTCTATTCTACATGAACGAACCAATCACATAGAGGTTGATATACAATTTGTCCAAGATGGTTCGCTTTGGTTGCAATATGTCTCTTCTTCTCATCAACTTGCAGATATATTCACCGAAGTTGTCGGACTATCCATTCTCCCGGATGCCACTATCAAGCTGGACATGTTTGATGTTTATGCTCCAGCTTGAGGGAAGTGTTGTTCAGTGTCTAGTTTCTATGATTGTGTGTATGTATCATTTTTGGCGTGTGTATGTATGAGGATATATTTGTAGATTATGTAATCTTCTCTTTACATTAATACAAAGACTAGTGGGGTTATTGGCCACTAAGTAAATAATCAATTTCTCACGGTGGATTACTAACTTACCAACATATAGATGGGTATGCAGCAGGAGACCTGGACCTGATTACCTATACAACTCCCTGCAGTACAGTTCCCCCCCCCCCCCCCCCCTCTTTTTTTTTTCTCTTCTTCGTAAGTTGTCTGTTTCATTTCTTCTTGAGTGCATTGTGATGCAAAGTTTTGCAGAGATGGGTATCAGAAGCAATCCATGGTTTTTCATTCATGTACTGATTCTCTTCTTTTCTTTCAAAACCCATTTCTCCATTGCAGCTGACATCATCTCTGCTGGCCAGTCTCTCTCAGGAAACCAGACCATAGTCTCCAAAGGTGGCATCTTTGAACTTGGTTTCTTCACACCAGGTAACAATTCTAAGAACTACTACATAGGCATCTGGTACAAAAAAATTTCACCTCAAATTATAGTTTGGGTGGCAAACAGAGATACACCCCTCCCTGACTCATCTTCTTCAGAATTAAAACTCTTAGAAGATGGTAATCTAGTCCTTCTTAACAAGTCCAAAATCCAATTTTGGTCAACAAATTTAATGTCAAGCCCCCTTAATTCTACCATAGCAGTGCTTCTTGACAGTGGGAATCTTGTTTTGAGAGATGGGTTGAACTCCTCCAATGTAATATGGCAGAGCTTTGATCACCAAACCCATACATGGATGCCTGGTGCAAAGCTTGGTTTGAATAAACTCACTAACAGAACACAAGTCATCACTTCATGGAAAAATTCAGAAGATCCCGGGAGAGGAATCTACTCTATCGGGATAGACCCGAATGGAAGTAGTCAGTTTTTTCTACAGTGGAATGGGTCTCAAAGATACTACTCTACTGGGACTTGGAATGGAAAATTTTTCAACTCAATTCCTGAAATGAGATTAGACTTCATCTACAATTACAGCTATGTTACAAACGAGAAGGAAAGCTATTTTACACTGTCTCTTTATAACACCTCTTTTTTATCTAGACTTGAGTTGGATTACTCGGGTCAGATGAAGAATTTCTTGTGGTCAGAGGAAACTCGACAATGGACTTTAACTCTTAGTCTACCAAGACAGCCTTGTGAGGTCTATGGTTCTTGTGGATCCTTTGGTAGCTGTAATGAGAAAGCCTTGCCCTATTGTTCATGTTTGGAAGGTTTTGAGCCACGTTCTTCGAAAGATTGGAACAATCTGGGTGTTTGGTGGGGAGTTTGTGTGAGGAAAATCCCTTTACGATGCGGGTCTGGAGGAAAAGACACATTTTTTGTGATGCCCAACATGAGATTGCCAGCTAATTCAGAGTCTTTAGAAGTCAGTGGTAACAAGAAAGAATGTGAGTTAGCTTGTTTGAGCAACTGTTCTTGTACAGCATATTCTTATGACAAGGAATGTTTAATGTGGCGGGGAGACCTGTTGAATTTGCAAGAATTCTCATCTGATAATAGTAATGGAAGAGATCTTCATGTGCGTATTGCAGATTCAGAGGTGAAAGCTCATGATGCTAAGAAGAAGGGAAGAACAATTTGGGTCATTGTAGGTGGGGTTGTAACTTTCTTGGGCATTATCTTGGTAATCTTTTGGCATTGTAGAAGGAAAGAAGTCAATGGTACATTGGAGGCTGTTGAGGATGGCTTGGTGTCATTTCCATTCAAACAACTTCGAAGTGCAACGAAGAACTTCACGGAGAAGTTGGGGAAAGGAGGTTTTGGTCCTGTTTTTAAGGGAAAACTGCCCAACTCAATTGACATAGCTGTGAAGAAACTTGAATGCCTTGGAAAAGGAGAGAAGCAATTCCGAATGGAAGTGAGCACCCTTGGTATTATCCAACATGCCAATCTGGTTCGTCTTCGGGGGTTTTGTGCTGAAGGTAGTAAAAGGTTGCTAGTTTATGATTATATGCCAAATGGTTCACTAAATTCTTGGTTGTTTCAAAAGGATTCAAACATCTTAGACTGGAAAACAAGATACCAGATTGCACTCGGGACAGCTAGAGGATTGGTTTATCTCCACGAGAAGTGCAGAGACTGCATCATACACTGTGATATCAAACCGGAGAACATACTATTGGATGCTGGGTTTACTCCTAAGGTTGCTGACTTTGGGGTAGCTAAGCTCTTTGGCCGGGAGTTCAGCCGTGTCTTGACAAGCATGAAAGGAACAAGAGGCTATCTTGCGCCAGAGTGGATTATGGGTGTAGCTGTCACACCAAAAGCTGATGTTTACAGCTATGGAATGACCCTTTTCGAACTTATATCAGGTCGGAGAAACCTGGACATATCTGGGGATGGGATGGTCGATTACTTCCCTACCCAGGTTGTGAGTAGAGCACACAATGGAGAAGAAGTTCTTACCTTGCTGGATTCTAGGTTGGAGGGCATTGCCGACATTGAAGAACTTACTAGAGCTTGCAGAGTGGCATGTTGGTGCATTCAAAAAGATGAGAAGGATAGGCCAACAATGGGACACATAGTTCAGATTCTGGAGGGAATCTTAGAGGTGGGTATTCCTCCCATCCCGGAATTTTTCCAAGCAATCATGGACAACCTGGTGGTGAATGAAGTTCCTGAGGAGGCTTCTGGGGAAGAAAGTTCCCAAGCACAGAGTAGGGTCTCAACTGCTTCTTCGGCCAAAAATACTTCCTCTTTGGTGAGTTTCAAGTCATCATAAAAATGGTGCATTAGTACCTCTATATATGTTAAGGTGATTACATTCTTGTTTTCTAACTAAAAGCTTAGACAGTTGCAATTTCAGTCTCGGAACGTTTAGTTTCTTTTGTTGGTATGTAGATATGGATAGCTATGAATGGGTTGTATTTCATAAACGTAATAGGTGCAGGAGAGGCTCTAAAGATCCCTTCAAGGCACACTTGAGATGTTAAGTATTCTGGATGCTTGGTAATGTTGTTATGTACAAGACTTGGGTAATAATACTTGTATTTGTAATACAGGTTCTATTATAATTAGTTGTAATTGAGCTTTGTTTAGCACGAATCATAGAGACTATCTTCTCTTAGTTCCTCCTCATAATCATCATCATCTACACGCTGCCCCCAATACTGAATTGGATTAGATGAAATAAAATAAAAGGTTTCAACTGAAATGCAGTACGACATAAGAAGATAATCTTTTTCCTATGGATCCCGGTTCGGCAGACAATGTTAGGGAGACAATTCAGAGCCAACACCTTTGTCCTATATGACTTAAAAGTTTCGGATTTGGCTGATGTTTTGAGAGGATGATCTCTATGGTGAGGAGAGCATCCTCGCAAAAAATCAGCCCAATCTGAAAATTCTAACCCCATCAAAAGGGGTTTAGTATTGTGGACTGTCAATGTTTTATTGTTAATTTTGTAAACCACTTTTGACGAGGTTAGAAGTTTCAGATTGGACTAATTTTTTGTGAGGATGATCTCTATGGTGAGGAGAGCATCCTCGCAAAAAATCAGCCCAATCTGAAAATTCTAACCCCATCAAAAGGGGTTTAGTATTGTGGACTGTCAATGTTTTATTGTTAATTTTGTAAACCACTTTTGACGAGGTTAGAAGTTTCAGATTGGACTAATTTTTTGTGAGGATGACCTCCTCACCATATAGATCATCCTCATAAAAAAAAAATTAGCCTAATCCGAAACTTTTAAAGTTTTATGAAATTTTACATAAAAGTTGTTTTGAATGTATTTAACGAAAAATGCTCTCTTTTTTTAAGTCGGCCCATCACCCTGATTTATGAGATTAGGTTGGAGGCAGTGGAACTAGAGCGTCCTAATTGGTTCATTATGTTAAACTTGCACATTAGAAAAGTCATTTTTTTTCTTTTTTCACTTGGATCAATAATTGTGGGTTCCTTTGTCCTTCAAGAAGTCCTTTTATGGAGTAACTTCAAGAAGTCCTTTTATGGAGTAACTTCAGGAAAAAAAAAATGAGGCATTTTATAAAGGATATTTTGAGAAAAAGAACCTTTTTAGTTGCCACATTTATGCAAAACAAGTGAACTTTAAAAAAAAAAAAAAAAAGATTATAAATTTTGATTCCAATGAAGGTGTCACAGAGGTAGTAAAGTTTGGAGAACCAAACAATTTATGGTTCCAAAATGGCAATCCAAACAGGTCCTAAAAATCATTATGTCCTTCAACATACCATGAAGGTAAGGTCATTGTAATAAATTGGATTGACTTCAAAGTCATTAAAAATTGGTACCCAATTAATTCTATCTAAAACCAATCTTCTTAATGGATTGGCTTCAAAATCAACAATGGGAAATAGACATTAAGAAACCCTGCAAAGTCTGATCTCTTCTTTATATTGGGAAATATCGTTCTTTATTTGGATAGAATCCCTCGTGAAAATCCTCACCATAGAGAAAGTCATTGAAAGAGGTATCATTTGTCCTTATATTAGAGAAATTTTGCCCCATTCATTCTCCTTATTTCAAATCATGTGATGCCTTCCAACAGTTCCAATCAACATGTCTGAGGAGACCTGACTGCATAACCTGGACTCGAGTTTGGTGCCATTACCTTCCCTCTACGTGAACATGTGAGTATGGTTATAGGCCTGGTAATATCATTGCCCACCATTGCTGGACACATCAGTTACTGTTGATTTTAACATAATAACATAATTTGGCCATATCACTTTAGGCCTTGTTATAACCCTATTCATATATTTTTACAAAGCCCACAACAGCACATACTTGTTCACTTAACATATTATCAAAACTTGGTCATATCACCTTAAGCCTGACTATAACAAGGCCCATTATTTGGCTAAGGCCCACAACTTTTTTACTTCCTGTAACCTTCCTTTCTTCGGTTAAGAGGGTAAAAGAAAAAAAATAAAGTTGGTTAGTGTATGGGTGGCAATCTTAATATGAATCACGTACACTACTTGAAAACAACACAAAATTAATGGTTCTATGTCAAACCTAATTTGATTTGGGGTATTATTGAAAACTTTTAACATTGAAAGGATAAAAAATGAAAATTAATAAAGTGGATTAAAAGAATAAAAGAGAAAATATAGTAAAAGTGTAGAGAAAATAAAATGGATCCCACAAAAATATAATTTGATAGGAGCGTTAAAGGAATAAAAGTAAAAACATAAAGTTGGAAGGTTATTATTAAAGATTTTTAAGGTTAAATGGGTAAAAAATGAAAAGAAAAATCAAAATAAATTTAAAATAGGTAAAAGAGGAAATATAATAAAATTAAAAGGAGTGAAAATAAAGTTGTAATGCTTTTCATTTTCGATTTATATGCAAATCTGATTATTGCGACTTTTCAAGGCTACCCTGATTACTTGGATGGCAAAAAATCCTACATGCCCTAGAATCATCCGTGCAGTGTGATCTCGGTTCGTTAAACTTGTTTTGTCAATATTTCTTTAGTAATCACAAAATCCGATTAATAATCGATCCATCCTTGACAAAGTCTATTTAGAAATTCAAAACCTACGAAGACAATGGAGGCAACCCCCAATCCTTGATAAAGATTCTGGTTGTTAAATGTGGTTTCATGTGAATTCCCAATCCATTTTCTACAGACAACTCCAAATTGTAGATGTAAAAACTTGCACTACCTCGAGATATGTAATGTCGGCTTAGAATCTCCTCCTCTTATACTCCTGGGTGTCCCTGCAACAATACAACTCTGACACCCAAGTTAGACTTGAGTACAAAATAATTAGTATGTAGTTTTGAGGGAAAGAATAATCATACATTTTAGTATCTCTATCCATGTATTTATAGATGTAAAACCCTAGGATCCCTATGGATCACGTTTATCAATTTCATCCTTATCTGATTTAGAAAGTACATCTTGATTTGAAATGTATCAAATCACGATCATGTCCTTATTCACTCCTTCATTTTAGCGACTTTTCATTATCGAAACTCCAACCACTTTTGACCCAATCCCTTGATTTATAAGGGTTTGAGCTAATTGAACTGTTCTACGATGCATCATTGACCCAATATTCCTCCAACCAACCAAGACCTGAACCCCATAGTTGATTTGCGACAGAACCACCGAGTTTACCTTCATATGAGTTGGCTCAGATCTCTATGTCTAACCTGAATTCCTAGGTGTCACATGTCACCCCTTGGTACCTAGCGAAAAATATCATCCACATAATACATTTTGCAAGGAAAAAAAAAAAGATAAAATGCTCATAATACAGAGGTTCCAATAATTTAAATCTACAGGTAGTATGACTTTCAGGTTCAGCCAAAGATGTGTCCTTGCACGTGCAAAAAACACAAGCCTTGAATTTCATATAATAATTACCCAATTATGTCAAGCAAAATAGTGAAGAAAATTATTTAATAATCCCTGATACCTACTTTTCTTTCAATTTAGTCCTTGACGTTTGCATGTTATCAAAATAGTCCATTTAGATAATCTCTCTTTTTAAAACAATCCTTGAACCTCACTCTAGACATTTCTTACGATTGAAGTGTCAATATTGTCCAAATCATTCAAATTTACCCTTTTTCGTCCAAAAAAATTGGATTTCCAACATCTTGATTGAATATTGGAGACTTAATTCCGATGAAAAAGATTTGAGAAGGAAGAAGAAGTCATTTTCAAGGGTTTTTTCACTTTTTTCAAGTTTTTTGAATATGTAAGTAAAAAAACTAGGATTTTTCAATTGTTTTACCTCTTTTTTGAATGAAAATCAATCAAGGATGGTACTTTTAGTTTGAAATCAACTACACAAGTCATTCTGTCAAGTTTTAAGTCGATATTTCCATGTATTTAAGTTGGAAAAACTTGAAAAAATGAAATCGATTTGATTTTACATGACATTCAATGAAACTAGACCCAATTCAAGAGGTTTTGACTATTTTATCCAACCTATAGAATCTTCTAGAATTTGTGAACAAAAACTCTCTTAGCCTTAGGTTGTTAGAGAGCTAACTAGGCCAAATGTCTAAAATGTCAAAAATCCTACCACCTAATTATATGCCATCTAACCTAATTCTCTAGGATTTGATTTAAAATTTAAGTTCTAAGACCACTTTACCCTCTTCAAAGAATTCTCTAAAATCTATTAATATTTTATTAACCTATCCCTTGATCATCATGATTGATAAGACTCGTAGGTAAGTGAAAAACCATCAAGACCAAGAAGATGAGAGATAATTGGAGCATTTCATTGAGGTTTTATTGAGAATAGTGAGAACTCTAGGATTCAGGACAAGTTTTTCCCCAAGGATTTCTCAAAATCTTATAAATAAGATATTCATCCAAGGCAAATGAATGATGGGTTAAAGTAATCCAAAATTATGTCATTTACTATCTTCAAAGTCCTCTAGCATTCCTAAACTCTACCCAAATCCTTTCTCAAACACCAAAAAAACTCTAACCAAAAAGAAGAATAGATAATTGTGGGTTGTAGTTATAATTTTTTTTATTTTTCTATGTAATCCCCCTTTAAATGTTCTCAGTTCTCCTTACTCTCTACTCCCTTCTTTACATTCAAGCAAGTTTACTTTTAAGTTTTCATTACTTTAAAAAATGTAGATTTTCATCTTTTTTAACTTGAGGCTTAAGGGTTGAGAGTCCTAGAGGTAATCTCACCCTATAAGCCATCAATAAGCTCTACGAGAGCATTAGAGTAATTGTTTCTTGTTTATTTACTTTCTTTGTAAGCTTTAAATTCCTAGTATATATGTTATTTACTTCCTCGTAATTTTAAATTTCTAGAATAAATATCTTTTTATTTATTTCATAATGACTTAAAAGTTAAAGAGCAATCTCTCCTTAGAGGTAATCTTCTTTTTTTTTAATCCATTACATGCACACACTATGTGTATACGCATCACAATATGTTTTCCTAAAATGGCTAAAGATCAAAGGTGTAGATCTATCTAGGGACCTTATGCATGAGTTGTGTCCTCTTTAAGACTATTTTTTGTTAGTTTAGAGAGTTAAGTGTAGATCTAGATAGATCTACACTTAACTCTCTAAACTAACAAAAAATAGTCTTAAAGAGGACACAACTCATGCATAAGGTCCCTAGTCCTTCTATAGTAGTGTCTAACTCATGGTAGTATCCAATTCATGGCTAAACCAACACAAAAATGCTCCCAAGTGAGTACATAACCTTTCTAAAAAACCCTTGGGATCTAAGAAGATGAAATCCATGTAGATTCCCACCAAAATCCTAGGCTCATAAAAAATTCTAACAAGCAACATTTTATGTTTTAGTTTGTTCATTAGTTTAAATCTTATATTTCCTAAAATTAGACTATGATTCTTTTACTTTTTAATTCTCTCTATAACTTCTTCTATTTTCAAAACCCCAAAAAAGAGTTTTATAATCCCACCATGGGTCAATATTGGTAACCATCTTTGGATAGAAGGGACAAGGTGCCTAACACATTCCTTGTCCCTCAACTGAACCTCATTACCTTAGTTTTCTAGATAGACTTTTTTCCCCTTATCCTTCGAATATGTGAGTTACTACAAGTCAAGAAAAACAGATTTTAAAATCTTTTTATAGTGTTCATTCAAACTTTAATTGAATGGCAACAACTATTAAACCTG
The DNA here is from genome assembly GCF_017979445.1 of Akebia trifoliata. NCBI lineage: Eukaryota > Viridiplantae > Streptophyta > Magnoliopsida > Ranunculales > Lardizabalaceae > Akebia > Akebia trifoliata. Next base: position 38,977 of record NW_028237131.1, on the reverse strand, counting down.
CGTAAATGAATTCAAACCTTCCTCAAAGATTTTGAAGCTCACGTATCTACACTTACCTTTATAAAAATATTTGTTTATTATTTATAAAAATAAATTTGAAAAAAAAAAAATATTAGTTTGAAAAATAAAATTTTTTAGAAAAGTTGTTTAGAATATCTTTAATGAAAAATGACTTTTTTCTAGGTCTACCATTATCCTAATTTATGAGATTAGGTTGGACCCAGTTGAACTTGAGCTTCCTAGTTGGTTCATTATGTCAAAATTGCACATTAGAAAGTCTTTTTTCTTTTTTAAGTCATGTTGAATGCACGCGGTTGGTTATGCGGCTAATGTGACAAGAGCACAAAACTATAGATCTTTTTCATCGGAATACACAAGAAAAAGATGTGCAGTTTTGTGCCCTAGCCACATATCCAACCGCATATCAAAATCATGTGCATTCATCGTTATTATTATTTTTTTTTTTTTTTGTTGTTGCGAGTTCTTTTATCTAACTCAACAAGTCTTTTTATCATATCAGAGAAGTTTATGAAATCTTACTTTTTTTTTAATTTTGTTACAAAACCAGTCTTAGCAATGATGTTTATTGTCAAATAATAGGAATATCCTTGTTGTAGTTAAAAAAACAAAGAAAATAAAGTGCTAAAGTGACTTTAAATAATAGTCGAATAACACTTAAGTATGTGGAAAGATAAAGATATTTTTCTCGAGATACGAGTGATAAGGTCCCAATTGTTCGATTTTGGGACCATAATTACACTAAGATTAACATCGTTTAAATGCTAGTTCCTTTAAATAATAATGAATTAGATTAAAATCCCAAATTAATGTACCTAATGATAATTTGTTATTAATTTCAAGTGAAAAGGGTACATTCAGAAACCAACAAAAGATGTAACAACTACGGTTACAATACGCGAGCAAAAAGGAAGCATCTAACAAAAGTTCGAGGGATTTGGCCGCCACGTCACCGTGCCGCGGTCATCTCGAGGAATTTATTCCCGATATTTGTACAGAAGCTTCGGTGGTTGTAACTGATTGGGTCATTCGAATCGAATTATCCGTCAAATCACCCCGATTATCCGAATACGAACATTATAAATTGGAGAGTTGATTTCAGAGAAGGGGTCCCCTCTTGGGTCCCCTCTTGGGTCCCCTCTTGGGTCCCTCTTGGGCTCTTCTCTCCTTCTCTTCTTCCATAATTTTTGATTTTTCTGGCTTTAGAATTCTCTGTAATTTACCTTTGGGTGAGCTTTTGAGAGGAGTGAGAACATCAAGAATAATCCATTAGCTCTATTGTAACTCTTTTGAAAGATCATCAAGGAAGGAATCAAGTTGCAACACTATTCTACCTTCTCTTCTCCATCTATCATCTTCTTGCTTTTATTATTATTGCAATATGATCCTTGCGATGATCGGCTAGACTCTCCTTAGAGAGGTCAAGAATGCCGGAGTAATTTCATCCTACCAATATTGTTTTAATTCTTTATTTCTGCTTTATATGTTAATTCTGAGAATCCTCTTAAGATAAGATTAGCAAACTTATACATTCAAATCAAGCTTAGATGATTGTTACTTAGATAAGCTCAAAAACAATCATGCTATGTGAAAAATTGAAGTCTAAGTCAGCTAATCTTGTTTAAGTTTGGGATTCTCATGAATACTCTTTGGTTACCATCAATGTTTAATTCGATTTATCTTCCGATCCACGAGCAATGACTTGTTACGTGGATTGAGTTATAATTAGAATAAATCAGCATTTTGGATGAATTGCAAAGGTTGAATTGACCTCTCTAAATTCTTTTCCTTATATCTTCAATCTCTATTGTTAGTTTAATTTCATTTACAAATTAGTTGCTACTTTCTTCTCTGTTTTGTTTTTACAAATCAATTTGTTTTAAGAAAAATCTGTTTTCTAATTCTGTTTTCGCCTTTTTATCCGAATGAGATTTTGAATCCAAACTGTCCCTGTGGAACGAATTCGACTTGCCCAAAGTCTTATTTTAATTTCTATATCTCTGCATTTATTTAGCAAGCTTTACAACCGATTAACGAGCATAATACACTCGAGGAAAATTGATGATTCTATACATATTGAGTGCTATTTTGAGTCACTATAACAACATTCAAAACATAATTATGATATTGTTGACTAAACTTTCAACAATAGAAAGATCAACTTAAAACTTGAGATAACGACTTATTTAGATGATTTCAACCCAAAAGAACCATTCTTGATCGATATTCCTCTATAAATTCATAAAAAAAATGTGAAAAACCTTAGTTTTTTCCATGCATTTTCAAAATGTTTGAAAACCCCTAGAAAATGGCTCTCATTTCTTATTAAACACTTTCCAATGGAATTGAGTCTCTAAAACTCAATTGAGATGCAGAAAATCCAATTTTTTGGATGAAAACGATGATTTTGAACGGTTAGTGTATTCAATCGGGAGAAATGTGGGAGATGAGGCCTAGAGACCGTTTAGAAAAAGAAAAGTTTATTAAATGGAGTATTAAGAAACTGCCCAAAACTTTCAAACTATTAAGAAAGAAAGCCCTCCGCCAGGATCCTTCAAGTAATTTTCAATTTTCTTTTTTAACTCTCTAAATCCAAACCCATTTAAGTTCTTATCTTCACTTGAGCATTGTGGTGCAAAGTTTTGCAGAGATGGGTATCAGAAGCAATCCATGGTTCTTCATTCATGTACTAATTATATTCTTCTCTTTGAAAATTCATCTCTCCATTGGAGCTGACACCATCTCTGTTGGCCAATCTCTCTCAGGAGACCAGACTATAGTCTCCAAAGGTGGCATCTTCGAAGTTGGTTTCTTCACACCTGGCAACATTTCTAAGAAGTACTACATAGGCATCTGGTACCAAAAAAAAAAAAAAAATTCACCTCAAACTATTGCTTGGGTTGCAAACAGAGATACACCCCTCTCTAACCCATCTTCTTCAAAATTAGAACTCTTAAAAGATGGTAATCTAGTCCTCTTTAATAAAAAAAAAGTCCAAAATCCCGATCTGGTCAACATATTTAACGTGGAACTTGTTAATTCTACCATAGCAGTGCTTCTTGAAAGTGGGAACACTACGTGAAAACTGGAAAATTTGACAGAAAAAATTGACGGCAAAGGCTCACGAATTTTAGAAACTGAATTTTGACGGTCTAAGACTGTCAAAATTCTTGATGTTCCAAGATTTGACGGCCTTGAGCTGTCGAATTTCTCCCATCCTTCATTAATTTAACAGTTTCCTCCCGTCAAAAAAAAAATTTTGACAATGAAAAATTCGACTCCAATTTGACCCCTTGGTCTGTTGAATTTTATGAAATTTAACGGCCCAAGGCCGTCAAATTTGGGCTTTTTTCATATTGTGGAACCTAGTTTTGAGATCAGATGATTGGCTTATCTACATGACAAGTGTAGAGACTGCATCATACATTGTGACATCAAACCGGATAACATATTGTTGGATGCAGGGTTTAGCCCTAAGGTTGCAGACTTTGGGCAAGCGAAGCTCTTTGGCAAGGACTTCAACCGAGTTTTGACAACCACGAGAGGAACAAAAGGCTATCTTGCACCGGAATGGATTTCAGGCGTACCTATCACACCCAAAGCTGATGTTTACAGCTATGGAATGACGCTTTTTCAAAATTATATCAGGTCAAAGAAACCTGGACATGTCTGAGGATGAGATTGTTGATTACTTTCCAACTATGGTTGTGAGTAAAATACACAATGGAGAAGAAGTACTTAGCTTGTTGGATAACAGGTTGGGGGGTAACACTGACGTTGAAGAGCTTACTAGAGCTTGCAAAATTGCATGTTGGTGCATTCAGAATGATGAGAAGGAGAGGCCAACGAGCCAGTGGTAGATGAAGTTCCCCGAGCATGGAGTTGGGACTCAAACCACTTCTTCGAAGAAAAATACTTCCTCTTTGGTGAGATTCAAGTCATCATGAATATGGTGCAATACTAGGTGATTATATTCTTGTTTTCTACCTAAAAGCTTAGAAAGTTACAGTTTCAGTCTCAGTATGTTTAGTTTCTTTTGTTGATAGATATGGATGTGTATGGATTGGTTGTATTTCATAAACATAATAGTTACAGATTCCCTTCCATTGCACACTAGGATGTTAAGGATTCGGGATGCTTGGTAATGTTTTTATGTGCAAGACTTTGATAATTAATAATACTTGTATTTAAAAAATGTTGAACTCGATTGGTGAAATCAACGTTGGTAAAATCAACTTGTTTTTGTTTTTCAAATTTTTTCAACTAAAATACATGGAAAGGTCAGTTAAAAACCTTGACATAACGACTTGTAAATAGATGACTTTAAACTAAAAGAATCATCCTTAGTCAATTTTCATTCAAAAATGAAGTTTTTTTTTTTTTTGAAAAACTCTAATTTGTTTGCATGTCTTTAAAATATTTGAAAATGGTTTCTTCTTCCTTCTCAATTTTTTTACGTTAGAATGGAATCTCAAAAACTCGATTAAGATGTCAAAAATCTAGAAAAAAAAAAAGTTAAGAAAATAGTGAGCTCGAACGATTAGGGCACATTCGGCATTTCAATTGTGAGAAATGTGGGGAATGAGATTCAGGGACTGATTGGAAAGAAAAGTTTTACTAAATGGATTATGAAGAGAAGCTCTAAAAATTAGGGATTAATTAGAAAGAAATCCCTACCCCAAGGTCCTTTAAGTAATTTCCCAATAAAGTTTCTACTTACTTACACTTTTCCAAAACTATTTGGGCCCACGACACATAAGGATCGTTGACGGTTAAGTCCTGCGAAATTTCCCATTTATTTAACTCGGCGCAGATTCTCCATTCTCTACTCCCGGAAAATGGATAATTAGCATACTTCAGCTTCCTTTGCACTCCACGTTTACGTTAACCGTAGAGTGTGTGCCACGTGGAAAGATGAAGACATGGACCTTGGTAAGTAACCAACTCCATGCAGTACAGGACGTGTATAAGTCTCCTAAAGAGTTCAGACGACTTCACATCTTCTCTTCTTTTGACCATTGTGGTCCAAAGTGGCTGTGGAGCAATCTTTTGCAGAGATGGGGAAAGGAAACAATCCATGCTTCGTTATTGTTTCACTACTGATTCTCTTCTTCTTCTCTTTGAAAACCCATCTCTCCATTGGAGCTGACACCATCTCTGTTGGCCAATCTCTCTCAGCAGACCAGACTATTGTCTCGAAAGGCGAAATCTTTGAACTTGGTTTCTTCTCACCAGGTAACAATTCTAAGGACTACTTCATAGGCATCTGGTACAAAAAAATTTCACCTCAAACTATAGTTTGGGTTGCAAACAGAGATGCACCCCTCCCTGACCTATCTTCTTCAGAATTAAAACTCTTAGAAGATGGTAATCTGGTCCTCTTTAACAAGCACAAAATCCAATTTTGGTCAACAAATTTAATGTCAAGCCCCCTAAATTCTACCATAGTAATGCTTCTTGACAATGGAAATCTAGTTTTGAGATCAGATGGGTCGAGCTCCTCCAATGTAATATGGCAGAGTTTCGACAACCCAACTAATACATGGTTGCCTGGTGCAAAGCTTGGTTTGAATAAACTCACCAACACAACACAACGCTTGACTTCATGGATGAATTCTAGAGATCCTAGGAGTGGGGTCTTCTCTTTGGAGATAGACCCGGATGGAAGTAGTCAGTTCTTTCTACAGAGGGATGGGTATCACAGGTACTTTAGTACTGGGACTTGGAATGGACAAATTTTCAGCTTAATTCCTGAAATGAGATTAAACTGTCTTCAATTATAGCTTTGTTACAAACGAGAGAGAGACCTATTTTACATACTCTCTTTATAACACTTCTATTATTTCTAGATGTGTGCTGGATTTCACAGGCCAGTTGAAGGTTCTCTCATGGTTGGAGAATGCTCAAGAATGGGTTCTTTTTTGGAGTCAACCTCGATATTTGTGCGACATGTAATTTTATTGTGAATCTTTCATTAGCTGTAATCAGAAAGGATCATGTGCTAATTGTTCATGTTTGGAAGGTTTTGAACAACGCTCCTGGATGGGTATGATGGATTTGGATGTTTGTTTAAGTGGGTGTGAGAGGAAAACCCCTTTAAAGTGTGATAATGGAGGACACGACACTTTCTTCATGATGCCCAACATGAGATTGCCAAAATATTCAAATGCTTTAATGGTTTGGAACAAGAAAGAATGTGAATTAGCTTGCTTGAGCGATTGTTCTTGTACAGCATATGTTTATGATGGTAGATGTTTTGTATGGTATGTAGATCTGTTTAATTTAATCTCCAATGAAGATGGTGAAAGACATGATCTCCATGTACGAATTGCAGAGTCTGAGGCAAAAGCTTACAAAGACAAGAAAAAGATAAGGACAATATGTGTCGTTAGTGGAATTGCAGGGGTTGTAACTTTTTTGGGTTTCTGGTGGTCTATTGGAATTGTACAAGGAGAGAGTTCATAGGTACAATGGAGGGTGCTGAGGATTTTTTGGTGCTGTTTAGATACAAGCATCTTCGAAGTGCAACGAACAACTTCTCAGAGAAGTTGGGGAAAGGAGGTTTTGGTTCTGTTTACAGAGGGAAATTGAATAACTCAATTGACATAGCTGTGAAGAAACTTGAATGCCTTGGAAAAGGGGAGAAACAATTCCGAATGGAAGTAAGCACCCTTGGTACACTCCAACATGCCAATCTGGTTCGCCTTCGGGGGTTTTGTTCCCAAGGTAGTAAAAGGTTGCTAGTTTATGATTATATGCCAAATGGTTCACTAAATTCTTGTTTGTTTCGAAAGCATTCGAACATCTTAGACTGGAAAACAAGATACCAGATTGCACTTGGGACGGCTAGAGGGTTGGCTTATCTACATGAGAAGTGTAGAGATTGCATTATACATTGTGACATCAAACCGGAAAACATACTGTTGGATGCTTGGTTTAGTCCTAAGGTTGCGGACTTTGGGCTAGCAAAGCTCTTTGGTAGGGACTTCAGCCGGGTTTTGACGACCATGAGAGGAACCAGAGGTTATCTTGCACCGGAATGGATTTCAGGCGTACCTATCACACCCAAAGCTGATGTTTACAGCTATGGAATGACACTTTTCGAGATTATATCAGGTCGGAGAAATCTAGAGATATCGGGGGATGAGATGGTTGATTACTTTCCTACTCTGGTTATGAGTAAAGTACACAATGGAGAAGATGTTCTTAGCTTGTTGGATCACAAGTTGGAGGGTAATGCTAATGTTAAAGAGCTTACTAGAGCTTGCAGAGTTGCATGCTGGTGCATTCATAATGATGAGGAGGAGAGGCCAACAATGGGACATGTAGTTCAGATTCTGGAGGGAGTCTTAGAGGTGGGTATTCCTCCCATCCCAGAATTTTTCCAACCATTTGTGGACAAGCCGGTGTTGAACGAAGTTTCTGAGGAGTCTTCCTTCCAAAGAAGTTCCCGAACATGGAGTAGGGTCTCAACCGCTTCTTCAACCAAAAATACTCCCTCTTCGGCGAGTTTCAAGTCATCAAAACTATGTTAAGGTGATTATATTCTTGGTTTCTACCTAAAAGCCTAGGAAGTTACAGTTTCAGTATCAGAATAGTATGTTTTTCAGTATCAGAATAGTATGTTTAGTTTCTTTTGTTGGTACGTAGATGAAGATTCCCTTCATGGCACACTTGAGATGTTGAGTATTCTGGATGCATGTTAATGTTGTTATGGACAAGACTAGGGTAATAATACTGGTACTTGTAATACATGTTCTATTATAATTTGTTGTGATTGAGCTTTGTTTCAAACCAGTCAGAGAGATTATCTCCTCCTTGTTCCCTCTCCTCCTCATCATCATATATTATGCATCTACTTATGAATTCATGAGGAATGCTAGCAAGAAACAGATCAAATGAACCACATAGATGAACTGCAACAAAAAGGTTCAAGTGATGCAGTAGAGCAAAAGAAGATAATCTTCTTTTTTCAATTACAGTATGGTTTTCTAAGTACTCTCTTGTTTTACACCCTTCTAAACAATGTTCTATTAATTTATGGTCGCTTTGAACTCCCCTTATTGCGCGATTATTTCAAAGTTCTGTTTTTGGGGAAAAAAAAAGGTGATTTTGAAATGAAATTCTATAGAAAAGTTGGTTTGGATATATTTAATGAAAAATGCCTTTTTTTTAAGGCCTGCCCATTACCCTGATTTATGAGATTAGTTTGGAGGCAGTGACATTAGAGCTTCCTAGTTGGTTCGTTATGTCAAACTTAAGCATTAAAAAAGTCGTTTTTGACCAAGAACAATGATTGTGTGTCCCTTCATCCAATTCAAGGAGCCTTTATATATATATAGTAACTTCAGGGGAAAAAATGAGGCATTTTATAACGGATATTTTAAGAAAAGACCTGTTTGATAGCTACTTTTATGCCAAACAAGTGAGCTTTTCTTTTTCTTCTTAAGAGCTCTCTTAAAAATATAAATTTTGATTTCCAATGAAGGTGTGATGGAGGAGGTGAAGTTTGGCGATCCAAACAATTTTTGGTGCCAAAATGGCAATCCAAACTGTTCCTAAAAATCATTGTGTCCTTCAACGTACCTTCAAGGCAAGGTCACAGTACTAAATTGGACGAGTTTACTTGACTTCAAAAGTCATCATCAACATCAAAGTCTCATCTCCAGAACCTGAGGCCTATTACTCCCTCATTAATTCTATCTAAAACCATGGATTGGAGGAATTGGGTTGACTTCAAGGTCATCATCAGCATCAGAACCTCAATCTCCAGAATCTGAGGCCTATCTTACTCCCCTATTAATTCTATGTAAAACCATATCTTCTTCCTATTGGCTTTGAAGTCAACAATGGGAAATAGGCATTAAGAAATAAAGTAAACTCTGATCTCTTCTTCATATTGGAACTATAGAGCTAGGCTTTTCTTCTATTTCTTGGAAGTTCTGGCTTTGTGCAGAAAGTTATTCCAAAAAAAAGGCATCAGAAGCAAGCCCTGGTTCTTTATTACAGTTGAGATCCTCCTCTCTTTCAAAAAACTTCCTCTCCCTTGCAGCTGACACCATATCTATTGACCAATGTCTCCAGAAACCTCCATCAGTGACATCTTTCAATTGGGTTTCTTCTATATAGACTTCTGGTACAAAAGAAATCCTCTCCAGACTATAGTTAGGTACCAAACAGATATAAACCCCTCTCAAGTGTCATCCATCTTCAGAATTGTAAGTCTTATATGGTAATCTAGGCCTCAAACCATCCCAAGATCACAATTTGGTCCATAATTTAAACCTCAATTAACATTACAAAAATAAGGATAACATTAAGACAGAAAGATAAGCATTGATTTTCTATCAAAAATACATAAAAATGTATATAATTTATGCTTAACTACATACTTTGAACAACATAACAAAACAAAGTCTCCCATTTAAAACATCTCAACACTACATGACCTAACAACAACATTATGAGATTAGAGTCTATCCCTCCTGTCAAGGGATGAAAAAGAACAAACATAATTTAAGTTCACTACCACAACAGCCACCCTACCATAAGCTCTTCAACTGGAAAATTGGCCCACACCTCGTATAACCACATCTAGTTCTTTGGTTTCTTCATATCAAATAGTAGTACCCAAGTACCATAAGCATCAATACTAACACAACGGCTGGAGCGGCCCATACCCAGTACGGCATCGACTTTTTACGCTTATTAAGAATAACTTTCGGAAGTGAACCCTGACCTTTTGATCGGTTTCTAGACCTGATCAGATTCTCCTTTAGCTCTTTGTTCTTTGATGGAACAGGAGCCTCAACATTTACATCGGCATTTTCTTGTTCAACAACCTCAGTATCTCCTTCAATCTGCTCCTCGGGATTGTTAGTGGGCGCTGATGTTCCAGCCTTCTTCTTCGCTCTCTTTTCACGCTCCTGAAAAAAGTACAAGTGTAAACGAATCAGGCTTTCAGACTTCCAAATGGAGAAAAAAGAGAAACAATTTGAAATCAAAACTATACTTTCCTTGAGCTTCTTTTCGGCTTCCTTCTGAGCTCGTGCAGCTGCTTTAGCCGCAGCTTTCTCGGCCAACTTCTTCTTCCTTTCTGAGGCCAACTTAGCTTTGGCAATCTCTTCTTCTCTTTTTATTTCCTTCAACTTCTCAACATCAATCACAGCGGTCTTAGGTAGCTCCTTTTGTGGTTTTTCAAAGCTAGATGTGTTCTCCTTGTCCTCGAGATCACTACTCTTCGTAGTGGTCTCTGATTCGGTCAATTTATTATTGTCTTCCTTCTGGACCTTCCGGGTTTGAACATTTTCGTGCTGTGAAGGGGCTTTAGAATCCTCCTTTGGTCGTTTTATATTGGGTTTCACTACTGTCTCTGGCTCGGTGGGTCTTGGAGCCTCTGGAACTAATGGCTTCTCATCGGGGTTCCTCATCCGTCCATCCCTACTCAACTGCCGAATGTCGAGTGATGGCAAGATCCGTTTCTCATAATCATCCCTAAAACCTTTATTACTACTCCACAGGGACATGAATTTCTCGACCTAATTATGAAAAAGAAGAAAAGAGAGCCAAAAGATCAGAATGCGGTAAAAGTTTGGAAGCTTTATAATAACTTGATCAAACAAACCTCAGTATGAGATAGTTCTTCCAAGGCTGCTATATCCTTCTTTGCAGCAAGTTCTTTAGCATGGTTCAGGAGGGAACGGTTTTGGTAAAAGTGAGCATTCTGAAAAAATTGAGAAACAAAATTAAAATTTGAGAACGAGATCTACACTTAAGTAATTGGAAAATGATACACTGATTATTTTTATTCTTTTTGAAATGACTAAAGTGAACAGAGATTTTCTATTACAAAAATTCTGTGTTAAGCTAATGAACCAATGACATCATGCCCCATGGCTTGAAAAAGGAAGTAAAATCAAAGCATTTAAAATGCCTAGAAATTTTCTCTGCACTAACCAATCAATATTTCCATCTCCAATGCACATGGTATCATTTCATTGGCTCATCAGCTTAGCACAGATTTTTTATAACAGTAAATTTATCCATTGGCTCATCAAGGCATTTCTTCAACGGTCCCATCTGCCCGACCCACTGGCCCACTCTAAAGAATACATGGGCCGGCAGGCAGCGTAAAAGTGGGGCTTAGTACTTGAGGTGGTCAAGTATTACTGATGTAGATAAGCTTGCTGACATTTATCTCAATGTCTATGATCGAGTTAAGAAGCATCAAAGAAAGAAATCAGCAGCATTGACTGAGTCAAATCAGTTGATCAAGTCAACTCGGTTTGACTGGGTCAACTCGATCCAATCTTTGACCGGTCCTCAAGACCTAGTCCAACTTCTCTTAGGACTCTTTCTTTTATTGAATTTCTATTTTTTAAGTTATTTAAGTAATCCTAATTAGTTTCTATTTCAATTTTAGAAAGTTTATTTTCCTAGTTAGTTTCTATTTCAACCTTAAAAAGTTTCTAATTTGTTTTATGTTTCTATTCTTTTCTAAAATTCATTTTTATTCTTTAGATTATAATTAGAAGGCCTTTTAAGTGTCCAAATTGAGTTTTAATAGGATCAGAAGGTCAGTAATAAGTTTTAGTATTTTAGAAGGTTTCTAAGTTGTTATGAAGTAGTTATCTATATAAGGAGCTCCAATAAGTAAATTCAGTAGTTAGTTTTTTTTTGTTTTTTTTTTATAAGATTGTTTAATAAAAGAAAAAAAGAATAGACTTTTCTTCCAATTCTTTGTTCTTTTTTTTTTTTAGCGCAAAAACCCGGTATTGGGTCTTAATGTTAGTGTTTTTTATTGATGGAATTTCCATTAATCTCAAACCTAGATTGAAGTTTCTAATTTATTTTGCACAACATAGAGATTCTTCATTACTCCTAGCTCTTAGGATTTCACCTTAGAACCAAAGTTTTAACATAAACTCTAGGCTTGTGTGTTCTACCCTAAATCAATTACATTGGGATGTCAACAGCAAATGATTAAATAGACAATGATAACACTTCATAATAAACCTTAGATATAACAATGAATTGCAAATAAGCCTCCTTTCATGCACACAAATGCAAATAAGTCTCTCCACCAAGTATCACCTAAAGGTCTTTGTCAACACATCTTTCTATCAAATCTATAGTAATTAAGTTTATGTAAAACCTAAACCACTTAATTCAATCAAATAACCAATAGCAAATCAAGACAAACATCCTTTCCAAAAGGAAATTTATATCATATATGCATATAAAGGAAAAGCCGATCCCAAATCTTAGGTAGAAGTCTTTGATGACAGTGATATGTATACAAGGGGAAAACATTCGATAAATATTTATGAAGACAACCAACCAGATTATAATGTCAAAAAATCAAGTGCTCTAGGTTGTAGATCTCATGCTGATAATCTAGTCTTACAAGGCGATGATGGGATATTCATAAATGTATTGAGCAATAGCAGAAAAGATCTCCTAATCCTCTACTCAAACTCTACCAAAAAATCAAATAGAAACTCTCATTTGATCACTAACTAAATCCAAGTCTTTTTACAATTAATTAATGAGACTAAAATAAAGGTCTAACATCAAAAAGTTCAAAATAGGAACTCTAGGGCCTGTTTGGATACCAGGAGCAGAACTACTCTTCCAAAGAACAGGAGCTGAAGTACTCTATGGAGGAGCTGGAAAAGTAATTATGTGCAGAAATAGCGTTTGGCAATCAATTGGCAGAAGTACTTTTGTGCTGGAAGTTTGTTTGGGAACCATACTGACTTCTCATGACTTCTAGAAAAAAGACTAGAATACCCTTATATTATACCAGTTATTGTTTTTTATCTTTTAGTGTCATAATATGCCTTCAAGCTATATTGTTTTTGACATTTTAACTATAAATATTAATATAATATAATATGTTTAAATCCATTATACTTAAAATTTTAAAAAAAATTTGACTGACTATTTTTGACATAATATGACATAATATTAAAAAAAAAAATTGACAGACTGTCTTTTAGTGTCATAAGATGCCTTCAAACTATACTGTTTTTTACATTTTAACTATAAATATTAATATAATATAATATAATATAATATTTTAAATATTAAATATTAATATAATGTGTTTAAATCCATTATACTCAAAAATTTTAAAAAAAATTGACAGACTGTCTTTTAGTGTCATAATATGCCTTCAAACTATATTGTTTTTGACATTTTAACTATAAATATTAATATAATATAATATAATAAATATTAATATAATATAATATAATAAATATTAATATAATATAATATAATATTTAAATATTAAATATTAATATAATGTGTTTAACTATAAATATTAATATAATATAATATAATATAATATTAATATAATATAATATAATATTTTAAATATTAAATATTAATATAATGTGTTTAAATCCATTATACTCAAAATTAAAAAAAAAAAAATTAATATTAATAAATGTTTCTTTTGTTTGATTTAAGGGCAAATGAATTAGAAATATTTTCATAGAAAATTAATAAAGTTAGGGGTATTTTGGTAAAACGAACCGTTAGATTTTGACTCCCCGCAAGAAGAGTTTTGAGAAATAGGTTTTCTTGACTTCTTCATAAAGAGTAATTTCTTGCTCTTGCGCGGAGTAACTCTTCGAAAGAGTAGTTCATACAAACGCATCCAAACGACTTCTAACTCCCCGCAAGAGTCAGAAGTAGCCAAGGAGTCCTATCCAAACGCCTACCTAGTAATTTGAATCAAGCTTGACTTCTTGGTTCTTTCCTTAATTAACGATTGAAGACATGAAAGGGATTCAACTACCACGTCTTAAATGAAATGAATGGACTGGAATTGACAGTATTGGAAATCATTTTTGATTGACTGTTTTTATGTAAATAATAAGTTAAAAAGTAGTAGGAACTAGAATGATCAATGCAGCAGCAATAAATGCGAGAATATTTACTTCCATAATCTCATCGTGTTTTTTTTTACTTCACAATAACTCGGGATCTAATCCCATAAAGATGATAAATCTTTCTCCTATAAATTCAATGGGATGAATTCCATCCTGATGATATTGAATCGGATCAATATCATGAATAACAATATCGGAGCTATCAAATGGATTCATCGTCGAGAATTGAATAGTATAACATAGGAAGATCTTTTATCCATACGAAATCAAAAATGGAATTCCTGATCCAATCAAGAATCCCGTTGAATTGATCATTCTTTTTCAGTCTTTCTTTTCTATAACCTATGCACTACTTAAATTTTAAGTCAGGCGAAAGAAGTTAGAAATATAACTAGTATGGGATAAAAGTCACCATACCCCTTCGTCACGCTGTTTTCTAAGTTCAGTAAGGCCTTCATATGCTTTATCCCGCTTCTGGGTCAAAGCTGTCAATTCTTCTTGCAATGAGCCAATCTCATCATCTATGAGCTTCAGTTCGTCCTCCAAAATTTTAATCTTCGCCCTAACCGCTTGTTTCTCCTTTCTTACTCCATCCAAGTCAACACCTATAAGCTACATAAAAGAAATGGCGCGAAATCAGTAAATTTTGAGTTTAAAATAATAGTTAGCCAACATTAGATCATAGAAATCAGAAAACAAGACTTACTTTGACCTGGTCTTGAATAGCATCTCTCTGACCAAATGAATCCTGAATCTTTGCCTTCATTGCAGCATTTGTAATGACTTTTTCCCTTGTCGATTCAAGCTGTTTGATTTCTCTTATGAGTTGCTTCTCCTCAACCAATGTGTTGCTCTCATGTTGTATCTGATAATGTAGGCTCTGAATCTGTTTTGAAATTCCATTGCACCCCCCAAGATATAATAATAAAGAAAGAAAGAACGAAAGAATAGAAAAGAGTTCATAAAGCAGAAACCCGTACATAAAAAAACCAACATATACCAACTAATTCAAGCTTACAAGATCATTAAGTTCTTCCTCTGATGAACATAAACCAGCACCCCTCTCTCGGTTTGCATTGCTTGCAGTACGTAACTTGCCCAAAGCCTGATGCAGAGGTTCCATTTCTTTTCTTTTCTCATCCACAACGATCCTATATTGCTTATCCTCAAGAGTTAACGGCTTTAACTGTGAAATCACATGTGCTCGTTCCGACTGCTCAAAGAATTTACGACAATACTTAATGTTACATTCTTTTCGATCACATCATATACATGTGATAAAACAAGTGAACAACAGATCTTTTTACCACATTTTCCAAATTTATGTTGCTAAAAATTCTAAAAGCCCATTAAAAGACACAATAAACATAATTCAACCTCGAACCCATTGTTGTAATTAAATGGGCGACTCATACATGTGATAGAGCAACAGATCTTTTTACCGCATTTTCCAAATGTAGCTGAAAATTATAAAAAGCAATTAATAGAGAAAATAAGCATAATTCAACCTCGGTCCATTGTTGTAATTAAATGGGGGACGTATACATGTGATAGAGCAACAGATCTTTTCACTGCATTTTCCAAATGTAGCTGAAAATTATAAAAAGCCACTAATAGAGAAAATAAACATAATTCAACCTCAACCCTTTGTTGTAATTAAATGGGTAATGTAAACATGTGATTGAGCTACAGATCTTTTAACCACATTTTCCAAATATATTTTGCTGAAAATTTGAAAAAACCCATTAATGGACAAAATAAACATAATTCAACCTTGACCCATTGTTGTAATTAAATGGGCGATTACCTTTTTTGCCTTTAATGCCTCCACAATCTGAAATCGTGCTTGATTCTTTTTCTGAATCTCCTTATCAGCTTGATCAATTTTGGTCTTCAGCTTTGGGTCCTCATAAGATCGAAACTTAACCAAATAAAAATAATGGATTTGCTTAGGTGCGGGCCATTCATCAGCAGCATCCTTTGGGAAGTTGGCATCCATAACGGTCACCCCCTCTCCTTTAACAGGAACATCTGTTCCATGAGAACCGAATTTTATCGGCTCTTCGAGTACCTGACCTTCAGATTCCTCTTTTAGTTTTCCAGTCTCTTTCTCATCGATAAAAACACCGTCTCCTTCGCTTCCATCCTTCACGGGCACTTGGATTAATTCATCTCCCAAGACTTCCACACCCATGGTTTCTACCAACAGTTGAGACACAAATCGACCAAGAAAAATCTTCGATCCTGATGTTAGAGAAACCAACATTAATTTATATATTGTTCAGGAGAAGAATCACGATTTAGTTGGAAAAAAAATGAATTTTTAAAAACCAAAAAAACTTCCGTAATTTAATTGTTCTTGAAATTAATATTTGAGATACCAAATCCATCCACATCCCAAGAAATCCCAACATGCAGATCTAACTAAAACTAAAATATCAAATCATTTCTATCTGAATCATTCAACAACAACAACAACAACAACAACAAAAAAAAAAAACCCTAACTATATCATCAAATTATCACAAACTTATCTTACAAAGAGTAATTTTTTGACAAAATAAGCAAATCAAATTCTAAAAACAACCAAATTATAATCCAAATCTAAAAGTACCAAACGATCTCAACAATTAAACCACATAAAAATTCAATCTTTCCTCCAAATACATCAAAATTACTTTAAATGATCAAGATCCTTACAGATCCAACAAAAATCACCAAAAAAAAAAATTACAAAAACATCACAGAGATGAACAAGATCCTGGATTCTTACCTTGAATCGAAGATCTAAACAGATACTTTCAGATAATCGAATTGACTCTAGGAACAGAGCCGAGAGAGAGAGAGAGATTTTATAGTTTTGAGAGAAAGATTTTATTTTGCTATAAGTAGAAATACGGCAGATTGCTTCAAGGGCTGTGATTTAACCAAAATTAGTATGGACCCCACATGTATATAGTCTTTAAAAGAGTCTCTGTGATCATCCATTTACCACGTCAGCGTGGTGATTACGAGGAAGCTTGTACAGATGGGATGGAAATTCTAGATTTTTGACAGAAAATCGCCTAATTTGTTTCGGGTAAATCTTTGCTATGTAGCTCAAGAGAATAACTGTATCAATAATATCATCTCTACCGTTGCAACATTGACTTTAACAATGTTTGATGTATTTTATAGTACCAAAATGCGAACCGTTGGGCATTTTTTTTAATGAGGTGGTTAAAGAAATTAAAAGGCCTACTATTAAGTTTTCTGGAAACTGAACCAGCCCATGAACACTGAAGTGGTTCACTTCCGGTTCAACCATTCAATGTCAGGTATGGTTTGTACGAACCATTCTATGAGAAAAAAAAATTAGGGTAATTTAGAGCTTGTCCTTCATAGTTTGAAATATATTCAAGATACCTGGAGTTTTCAAATTGATGATATAATCCTTCGATTTATTTAGAGAAATCAATTGAGCCCGCCGGACAGCTAGTCCAGCCCACTTGAAAAAAACAAGGACTAGGACCTTTATATTGAGCCTGCAAAGATAGTGTCGGGCTCAATAATCTTCAGCCTATCAAACCTTGGCTGGGTTAGGGCTTAATAAAACCTAGCCCGACCCACTTATATATATCATATAAATATATTTAGCGATAAATATATTTTAGTAAAATCAAAATAAAAGTATAATATATTGTATAATTATTATTTATATCTCAACTATAATTATTATAGATTAGATAAGAAATTAATTTCAAATTTGATTGGATAATCTTCACAGACCGGTTAGGGCCAATTTAGGGCTTAGTCGACTTAAGCCCTAATTAGAAGCATAATCAAATGAGAACAGTTGATCGTTAAGTAATATTAATGGTAGGTTGGATGATTAATTCTTAAAAATATATTTGTTTTTTTTTTTGTTTGATTCATGTTTTGAAAATGGATGATTAATTCTTAAATTTTAATTCAAATTCAATAGTGTAAAAGTGTCTCTGAACTTTTAAATTCAAATCTTATGGTGAAAATTTATCATTTTAATTTCTTTTTTTTTTTTTAATTCTTAAAATCTTATAATCTACATCCTTGTCGTGGATAATGTTTTTGAAATTGAGTAACTAGATTTTGGGAAGGAACCCAAAAAAAAAAAAAAAAAAACTTAATTATTATTTCATTTATTTATTTATTTTTATTAATTAAAAAAAATATTTCATTTTGGGTCCAACTGGTTTGACCCACTGGTCGGTACCAACCCAAATCAGCCATACGGGTCTTGGACTGGTCCGGTTTTCAAAACTTTTGTGCAACGGAGTTCCTTCTCTCTCTCTCTCTCTCTCTCTAAAGTTCTTCTATGATTTTATTTGAAAAAGAAATCCTTGAAAGATAGTGGATACCTCTCTCTCTCATCATGTGCGATAATATTGGGAGTGTTATAAAAATTAAAAAATAAATCATGATAATCCGACCACTCACGTGGCACACTCAATCGACTCTCCTAACATGACAAGTTCGGGAGTCATAGATATGTACACCTTGGGATACAATACTGCGCTTCCCCATAAACTAATGTATCCCGAGGTGGACAGATCTTCAGTTCTCGAACTTGTCAAGTCAGGAGAGTCAGTTGAGTGTGCCACGTGGGGTAGTCAGACTATTATGGTTCATAAAAAATATTGAAGTAGTAATAGAATTTCTCAAAATCATTCAAAATAAAAGTAACCTATGTGAAAAATTAAATAAATAAATTCTGGGTCAACTTATTATGATATTTCATTTTTTGTTGGTAGAAATTTTATAGTGAACTATAGAGATTGTAAACTATGGGCCGAGGCTTCTCACCCAATAAGCTTGAATTGTCCTTTTCATGACCTACACATGCCATGGAATTAGGTGCATGTTGTTTCCCTAAGAAGTTTGCTCACCAATTGAACCAAATGGTCCAATTAAGGGTGTCAACATGTGGGTTCAGGTCGCTACCCAACTAATATATCAATAATTAGAATTTGATATCCTCAGAATCAAAACTTAAGATCTCGTCGACAAAACAGTTTGGTCAGGAGAAGAATCGAGACGATCTCATTTAAAACATGTTGAAACATTTTACTATATTTTGGAACATTTACAAAGTACAGAATATTTCAGGGTCAGTTTTTCGTTTCGATCACAACCAAAATCAGAATGTTCTGTCAAACCATTTTTGAAACCGAGCAAAACCATATTATATATATGAAATTTTCGATCCATTGATTTTGAATTAAATATTGAATTGGTAATTAAGGGATTACAACGATGGGGACAGCATCAGTGAGCCAAGTACCCATTGAAATGCAACGACTTTGAGCTATGTTGTAAAATATTTAGTATCAATCAATCAAATTAATTAAATTTATTTTGGTTTACTAAATCATCTCAAGTAATCTTACAAAATAATGGATTTAACTTTTAAAAAAAAAACACTTATGAGGAAGTGATGGTTTCAAAATTCTATTTTTCAGTTATTTTCAAAAGGTTCAGATGTACAAATTAGAAAACAACGAAAATGTTCATCTAATTTGCATCTAATTTAGTTTTTCCATAGGCAAAGTGGGAAGAGTTCGATAAAATTTTCTCTGGTTCGTCCTCACAGACAACGAAACCCAGCTCAAGTTCCTTGTTAAATGGAGAAAACTAGATTAGAATGTCATATCCAAGTCCAACACAATTTATAGTCTTCAACCATGGTTTTAAAACTCGTTTTGGCGCTGTCCGTGAACGAGACCGAGTCATCTTGGACGAGTTTTCCAATACGTTTGAGACATCTCGTTCAATAATGAGAAAAATGAACATGGGTTTTAAATCTCATCCGACACATTGACTTGTCCGCCTGTCTCGTTGCTGGGCGATACCGAGATGACTTGGGCAATGCGTCTGGTCTTGGAAGACTCGGACGTTGAAACCATGTTTTCAACACTCTTATCTCCATGAACTTCAAATATCAACCCAACAAAAACATAAAAAACAGATACAGTTTGTCTAATTCGAGTTACCAATAGTTGTCCCTTAACCACCTTACATGACAATAGTTGGAGCAAGGTTTTCAAGGAATTCAATGGGGTCTTCTTTGAAGATTTTGTAACAAAGTGGGGTTGGGTGTGTAATATCAAGGTGTAATCTGTCTTCTTTCGCTCTTTCCTTTACTATGTAGCTTTTCGCATGGTCATCTCGACCATGTTTCTTTAATAAAGATCTTTCTCTTATCAAAAAATAAAATAAAAATGAAACAACATTTCACCCGGACTCGATGCCCAATCAATATTTTCGACAAGGTTAGATCTGTGAGAGAACAAGACGCCAAAGCATGGAAAAAGGAATCTACAGTGATGGAATGTACTAGCATCTCAATAGGTTTGTGGGGATGCATTAAGAAGCATATAACAACAATACAAACAAATAAAGAGTGAGGTGGATCGAAAATGACGTTGAAAAAACTTTCCAGCAAGTATGATCTCGTAGTTTTAATAGTCATTTTCGAGATGTCGTAAGCTGTGAGGCATTTAAAATGACACTGAATACGTAATAGAAAAGTTAGGCATGCACTCATGACTTATCAAATAGAACAATCCAAATGTGTAGGGGCACACGCGCCAATTGAAGAACCATAATGAACAAAACAGTTTCATTGATATAGCACAATTGCCAACTTACAATTGGTGTGCGAGACAAACCCAATTGAATAAACATTAAAAATGAACATTTTAACCACATAAATAACCTGGTCAAATTGCAAAGCTAGGAGATCTCATTAGATATTGGTTCTGAATCCAATGAACTAATCCAGTGTGATCAAATTTGAGTTTTGAATTAGATTCAATGTGTCGTCACTCAGAAAGTGAAGATTTGAATTGCTCTAAAACCTTTATAATCTGCCTAAATTCAGGCCTCGTCTCGTGATGCAAGTCCCAACACTGCTTTATCAAAATTTGTATGACAGGCGGGCAATCTGCAGGAATAACGGGCCTCAAGTTCTGAAAATCACAATTTATTCTTGTTAGAAACACAAAATTATTATGATTTGTGCCCTAATCATAAACAAAAACAGCTTTCTAAATTGGTAATTTGTTCTAAAAATCAAAGTTCTATAACGAGCAATCATACCTTATTCACTACGGCGAAAGCTGCCTGTATAGGTGTCATATCCCCATACGGAAGTTTTCCCGCCACCATCTCCCATAAAATGAGTCCAAAGCTGTAAACGTCGACCTTTCGTCCATAGGGTATGTGTTTGATCACCTCGGGTGCCATCCAACGATAAGTGCCTGGGTCCTCAGACAAAGAATCACAAACTGCTTCCTCGCAAGCTATTCCAAAATCGGCAATTTTTAAGCAGAAGTCTTCATCAAAGAGGATATTCTCAGGTTTAAGGTCCCGATGAATGACACCTTGTGAATGAATGTATGCCATTCCTTGAGCGATTTCTATAGCAATTTGGATTAGCTTTTGTAGAGGAAGAGATTTGTGCTCGTGCTCGAGTTTGTGCAAGAATGCCCTCAATGAACCCCCTGAAAGATATTCAGTGATGATACAAAAGACTCGTGATTTTCTATATGCTCCTATCAACTGCATCAAAGATCAAAGACCTACATGAAAGAAGCACAAAAGAAAACACCACATCCATACATCTTTTCATTTTCTTTTCTTTTTTGGTAAGTTAAACACGAAAGGGTAAATCAAGTAGAATTCAATAATTTAATGAAACATTATCATCAAGATAAATTACTCTCTTTTGGACTACAACAACAACAACAAAGCCTCATCCCAAATATTTGGGGTTGGCTAAACGAATCATGTTCCTCCATTCCACTCTGTCCAAAGCCAAGTCTTTTGTTATTAAAAACCCTTTTGGATTCATGACGTGAAATGATTAAGAGTGTAAAATAAGTTGAAGCATAACAATCAAAACTGATTTCAATTGCAAAAACCAAAAGAAAGAGGCAAAGTAATTTATATTGAACAGGACCTTGAGATAAACAAAAGCAACCATTCTCAAATTCATTAGTTCATACTTCATAGTAAAGTATGAGATAATAACCATGGTTCCAAGAGAATTTGAAATAAACATCTTAATGAAAATTCCTTAACAAGGTTATTAGAGAATTAAGGGAAGACCCATGAACAATTGAATAAACTATCGCCGCAATTTCATGTGAAACACACATAAATGAGATTGAATAGAATAAACCGGTTTCATACAAGAACAACGGAAACAATATTAAAAGCAAGAAAAAAAAAAGGAAGGAAATAATATTACCTTTATGACATTTTGATGGCGGAGATGGGATAAAAGGGTAACTTCTCTTCTGAACTGCTTTTCAAGCCGTGCTGTCATAGCTCCATTTTCTTCATCATCATTGGGTCGCATAATTTTAATTGCGACACGCTCATCCTCATAATATCCATGGTAAAGACGACTATGTGCCCCACAAGCAAAGTGATCCCCAAAGTATAACTTGGAGAGATCAATCGTCCATTCATCGGCTGTTTCCACGGCCGTGACTTTCCCTCCTCCATACTCAAAGTACTTTGTCCATGCTGAATCCTTTTGGCTCTTCGCTTGCTCAAAAATTTTCATTGAAGAAAAGTTCCTACGAAGACTCGAACTTGATGATGATAAAGAATCAGATGCTCGGGTATTGTTGGAATCTTTGTTGAACAATTTGCGGATAATTCCCTTCTCATGCTCTTTTTTTTTATAATATGGAGAAGAGAATCGCTTCTGATCCGACTGAGCTTCCTTGAAAGCATCTGAGAGGGTAACTTTGGGGAGAGGGGACACAGATCTTTGTTTATTGGTGATAGGATTTCGCAAAATTTGACCATTATGAGAACTTGTTTTATCATAAACTACAGTAGATTGAGGCCTCGATTTTAATCCAGATTCATGATTAAATAGACGAGCCGACGGAGCAGACGACAATCTAACCAATGGAACAGATGGAAAACTTGATGAATCCAACCGGTGATAAACAGTGTGAGAGAATTTCACCCTTCTTACCCAAGAATTGGTCTCTTCGTCCATTGGCCCTCACCACCTTAAAACACCCAATATGCTAAAACACTTACTGGTCTTGATCACCAGCTCAGGACTTAAACACTATTCTTCATAAAACTATAAAACCATAACAAGACTCCAAATCCAAAATTCTTTCAAACCCACTTAACACAGAAACATCTCAATCAAACCTCCCAACTCCATTAAAACCAAAATCCTTCCAAACCCATTAACAGTAAGACATCTCAAACTCCATTTTCATCTTCAAAAGATCAAAATCCTATCAAATCCATCAAACCCATTACAAGAAAAATCTCTGATACCCCATTTCCAATTCTATCAAACCCATTACAAGAAAATCTCCCATACCCCATTTTCACCTCCATTAAAGTATCAGAAACCCTAATCTCACCCAACCTCATAGGACAAGCCCTTTTAGCTCCAAAGTCAAATCCGATCCTTGTCAAATGCCTTGAAAATCTCAGATAGGAACTCACATAATCAAATAAACAACTAAACAAAAAAAAAAAAAAAAAGAAACTGTTAACTCTACAGAATTCAATTAAAAAACAAAGAAAAACACATGATCATAATTCCATTAAAAAAATAGAAAGAAATGTAACAATAAACCAGAACATTGTTACCACATTAAAAACAACACCCGAAACAAAACAAACAAACAAACCCAGACATTTAAAACTCAGAAATCTCCCCCATTAGAGAGAAAAAATAAATGGGATCTAACTCGTACCTGAACCGTATATCTGTCGCATATGATTCTTACCATTCTCTCTCGAAAAAAGAAAAATAAAAAGTTCTTTGTAAAATCTCAAGGCGGATACATTGCACCGAAGGAGAGAACCACACATACGAAATGTATTAGATAATAAATACAACCGTAGATTCCGTGGGACCCATTCTTTTTTAAGTCTTTCTACAGCAACATCCGTTATATATATTCTCCTTCAAGTGGTCCCCCCACAAGTTATTTTCGTTCTTTGAAGTCACAGCTACCCCTCATTGATGATTAGTCTCTCATGTTCTTTATTTGATGAACTTTATCTGAAACACCCAAAATCTTAAACTAATCAAAATTTCAAAGAATCTAAATCTTATATATGATCTTCGAAATTATAAATAGAGTAGTGTTACAAAATTTAAGCTTTACAAGGTTCTCATGGAGACTTGTGGAAGCAAGAGAAAATCACATCAAATTCAAGACAACTAGATAGGATTTTTAAGATAAAATATGGGCCAAAAAATCTAAAAGATGATGGGTTTATTCATTTGAGTAGATGAACACAAATCAAACTATGATATCTTCGGGATGGGTGAAGGACACATAGTCTCACTACAAAGTTCGTAGTCATATTTTTCAAAGAATAGTGATTTTCTGACTCTCCCTCAAACATGCATCCCCTTTACTCTCTTGACGTGGCATGTACATAGCACCATAATTTTTTTTCTCGAGATACACAATTACACATATTTATGAGGATGTGCAATTATGTATCTCAAGAAAAAAAAATGATTCTATACACATGCCACGTCAAGAGAGTATATCGGACGAGAGAGTCAGATTATCACGACTCTTTTTCAAAATACCAATCTCTTACTCGTATTATGATTAATAAACTCATTTAATTTGACATCTTGCATGTTTATTTAACATAAATATATTTTTGAAAGTGTCAGCATGTTCATTGAAGACACGTGCAATCTAATGTTTTGTGAACGTCACAGAAAAGAAATTCTCATGTTGATATATTTCATTATTTATATAATCAAGTCAACATACACGCCAAATAAATACTTAAAAATTAGAAATAGATTATCACAATCAAAAACAAATATATGCAATTTATATTATTTCAAATAAAATTAAATTGTCAAATTCATGAATATTTTTATCGTCAAAGTATCTTGGTAGAAGCAACCATGCAATCACACGTGCACCACTACCAAAAAGGAATATCAAGGAACTCTCACATAGTTTCCAGGATCCATATAGACCATGGCCAATCCTATAAGATCTAAACCCACTTGAACCACAAATTGGTAGAATGTACTATAAAATTGTCCAAATTAATAACCTAATTCATGAAAATCGTTTTTAATATATATTTTTTAGTGAATTTGAGGGTATATTTCAGTCTTCATTCACCGCTTGTCATGCTTCCAACATGATCCGACGAAGGCAGAGATATCTTCATCTTTATAAGCTAATCATCTTCTCGTGCCAAAGTCGAGGTGATGGAATTGCTCTAGTAGAAGAGGTTCTTGATCTTGTACTTTTGAAAGTAGACCAAAATGGTCTGGCTGAATCCTACTCTTACATCAAATCTTCTACTCCTTTGAGTTAGACACTTTAGAATTCGAACTCTTGGAGACTGGAGACTATGATGATGGCTTAACCATCATCCTGAGGCCCAAGAACGATAATATACCTATGAGGGGTATTTATGATATAATATAAACAAATTTACTGTTTTATCTTAGGTTTTTCTATTAGGGAAGTGGGTGGTGGGTCCCACCTTCTAGAAGTCAGAAAGAATTAAAAACGAATGGAAATGGACCCTATAGAGGTGCTGGTTGGGAGACACGTCAACGAATAATATTAAAATAATAAAAAAAAAGTAAACTCGTACGGTCGTATCGAGTACCAACCCGTGAAGAGATTTTTTTTCGTGGAAAAATGATTAAAGGATACTGTGCACTACCAACCCGTTATGATCATTAAATACTCTACAAAAATATTTCCTCTCAAAAATACCCTCAAAAGCTTATTTTCAACTTCCAACGAGTAATAATGCAAATTGTAGAATCGGATGGACTAACTCATCCTCATAAGACCGGCTTGGAAGGTGAGGATTGCCCTATATTTAAATATAGTCACAGGTTATGATACCCAGGTGATGTGGGATTATCTTTTACACTCTCTCTCATTTGTAACCTACTTCTACATTTATGTAGTTATTTGCTTTGATATCATGTAGAAATTATAGATACATGATTTTTGAATTCGATGATCACTTCTTCGAAGATTTAGAGTCGTCATCATTCCTTTTTATAAAAGGGTGTGAATGATAACACAGGATGAATTCTTTTAAAAAAATATTATTTTAACCTCATAATGACTCTCATACAAATTATGACATTGATTCACTTAGGATCTAAATAAGGATTCAGTTAGAGAGACAAGAAGGTATTAGACACCCCTCTCTCCATCAAATGACGATAACCTTAACAACTTGATCATTTTTTATAATAATATAAACTAAATAAAAAGAATGGTCGAATGATCAACAATTTATACTCTTAAAAGTGAAGGATTTGTTACTAGTTCGGATTATAAGGATCATCTCATTAAAAGAGATAATTCTTGTCAAAACCTGACCTTAAGAACCTAATTTTGAAAGGTGTTGGTTAATGGTTATGGACCCATTCTCATGGGTTGAGAATGGCTCAATCATCGACAACCTCAAAACTAGTTAAGAGGGGTGCATACAAATCGTGTTTAAGGGTTTAAAACGATTTTATTTGAAAATGATTACAACCCCTATACTTTCGACCAAATCGAAGTCTGATCTATCGAAAGTAGGGAAAAGTATTCATGGCATCTTATGACTTTCTAAACCAAAAATAAAATAAGAGAAATGGGAAGGATAGAAGAGAGAAAATGGAGGAGAGAGAAGTGAGATTTTTCACATTATTTTATCCTTTCTCTATCTTATTTTTGGAGCTTTTTTTTTTTTAATTTTCTTCTTCTTGATCTCTTAATATGTCTTTTTGTTATTATATTTTAAACTTGAGAATGATAGTGAAGGTATTTTAGTGTAAGGTTTATGAGTTGTGAATTGAGAAAGTTTTTTTAGAGGGATTGATAGGGGTAAGAAAGAGGTTGAGAATTGAGAGGCTTGAAAAAGAGGGGGTCAAGCATGAGCTTTTTGAAAGGGAGAGAAATGTTTTTATAGGTTATGAGGATGGCTTCTGGGGTTAGAAATGTCAAAAATAAAATTTTAATGGATAATGGCACGAGGTGTAGGCATAGGAAATGTGTTATTTTGAGGAAGAAAAGGGGTACTTATGAAAGGTAATGGGAATAAATCTTTTTTTGACCCAAATGGGTTGGATTCTTCAATCCACATAGATTGAGTATTAGGTGGGGTTAAGAAAAATAAGTTTTGATTAGAAGAATGATGATGTAAATGAGTGATTGTTGATATTTTTGGAGGGTAGAGGAGATGGAGACATGTGTCAAAAAGGTATGTGGGTGTGCATTAGATGAATTGATTGAGCAGATTGAGGTGTGGTGGGTATGGAGATGACTTATTAAGTGTTTTAAGGATAATGTAATGGGGTTAGGTTATAACATGGGATGTGGATTGTATAACTTTTAGGAATGATGATGAGATTGGGTATAATGATTTTGGAGAGGTGTGTTGTGGTGGTGACAAGTGTCATCTTTGATGATCAAGGGTTGCATGGACCTTGATTGGTGGTGATCATGGGTATGGGTATGGATGATAGTATGGATTTTGGATTGGGATTTGATTAGATTGAGTTTTTGACTTGGTGACGATTTAAATTGGGTATAAGATTTAGGTTAAAGTTTAGTTGCATTGGCTTAGGATTAGGTTAGATTAAGACATTGACTAGGGTTAGGCTTGTTTTAGGATGATGTTAAAATAGATTTTAGAGGATTGAATATTGGTGAGCTTAGAATATGCTCGAGTTTGGGATTAGAAGGGTGAAAGGTTAAGAATATGGTGGGTTTAGAAGATCTTATTGTGGATCCACAAGACTTTTAAGGGACTTAGGACCTTTTGATTTGATCAAAATGATCAAATTTAAAATTTTGGACCCTTAGACTCGTTATCGATTTTTTTTTAATTGGGGTGTTTATAGAAGCTCACAGGCCTAACTCATCCTCACAAAATTTGCTTGTAAGGTGAGGATTACCCCATGTTTATATATAACCCAAGGTCATGATACATAGGCAATGTGAGACTATCTCTTACCCACTAATTGCACACCACCTAAGAATCCAATGTATCCTATCACTTATAAAATCCATCTTGCACTATATTTGTATGATTGCGCTCTTAAAGAAAAATCAAAATTGCACTTCACTTTTTTCTTTCGTTTAAGAAAAAAATCAGAGGAGAGAGATTTCATCTTCTTTTTTGTCCTTCAACAAAATTAAATAAATTAAAGGATAAAAGTAGTACTTTTTTTTAAATAATAAATAATAGGATGATCATTGATCAAACATCGACTTCCAACTTTTCAATGTGATAGCTCTCCCAACTAATCTATCCCTACATTATTATTTTTTTATTTTTTATTTTTTAAGAAAGAGAACTCCTTTTTTCTTTAAAAAAAAAAAAAAAAAGAGAAATCTTATTCTTCATCATTCAACAAAAGAAAGAGAGAGAGAGAGTGTGAGAAAGAGAGAGAGAGAGAGAGTGGTGCAACTAGATATAATAAAAAATAAGTAAAAATATTATTGGGCTTGGGGGGAGAAAAATCAATGTAAAAATCCATCCATCTTGTTGTTGAAGTTTGAAGGAGATAGAATTTAATTTGAAAATCAAGATTAACAAAAGCAAAAAAAAAGTGTATCTTAAATGGATTTAGGTGGAGAAAAATCAATATAAAAAACTCATCCTATTTTATTTCTCAAAAATCCCATCTTATTCTTAAGATTTGAAGGTTAAAGAGGATAGAATCTCAAATTTAAATTTTGAATTTTTTTTCATAAAGATGCTCTAGCAGTTTTGTGATTTACATCCGATCATTTTTTGAATGACATGTGGTGTCATGAAAATTTTCTTACATAACAAACAAGTAGAATGTAGGGTCACGTGAAGGACAAATAAGTAAATAAGCAAATGTGATGGTATAGAATATAGGGGAAATTATTAAAAAAATAATAATAATAATAATAATTTGTAAAAAATTCAGATTTTAAAAAAAATTATAAACATGAACCTTTTTCGGCCCTTATTTGATTTTTTTTACTAATTAAATTTTTTTTTTTTTTTTTGAGATTTTTTTTAATAATTTCTCTTAGAATATAACTATTTTGATGAAATAGATAATTATGAAATTGTAGATATGATACCTTTTTATAAATACTAAAAAATATGACAGGTTCAATAGTTTTTTCTCCATATCTATGTATTCTTTTTTGAAATATTTCTTCTTTCTTATATTTTTTCAGAGACATTCGTAGTATTTCACAGGTGTAATTTGTACAAGTGTTTCAACTGTTTTTGGATTTCGCGAAAATAACCTGAGAAAATGGGACCCTATGTAGTAGTCAACCCTTCAGGTTTTGGTAATTATTTAAGATACCTTGTTATTTTCTAACTGATGACAATGCCCCTTTGAAGATGGTCTTCTACAAGAGAACAATATAAAATGATCAAAAATACCCATCTTCAACCTATTGACAAGATCACCAATTGTTGTTTGCGTGATTTGATTAGTTACTCTCTCTTTTAATCCGACTTTGAAGTATGAGAAAAAAATAAATAAAAAAATTAAGAACACTTTACCAAATAAACCATGGCCAGGTTAAAGAGAAAAGATCAAGAGCTTTATTCTAAAGATTGAAGAGTTTTGAAGAGGTGGGTTGAGGACTTCTGACAAGAGATTGAAACCATGGTCATGGGGTGTGTCATTAGTTTGAAAAAATAAGAGGGTACTTAAAATATTCATCAAAACCCCAGGGTATGTCAACATTACTTCTTTTTTTTAAAGCATTTAGGAGACCATGAGATCACAAATTCATAAACAATGGAATGGTTGTTGTAGTATCTATTACTAACTATAGATGTAGGTCAGGTGACATATTCATGATCAAGTTATTTATTCACTTATTTTAATTTATAAGGGATTCAATGCAAGCCTTTATGGCACCAAATGGTTGTTGAGGCACTTTTATCTTAAGTGAATACCTAACACATGATCTGAACCACTCAATTTAATGTTTAAGATCCAACAAATATTCATTTTTAATTGGGTTCGATGTTAATTTATAAATTCGAATCCTGTATGAAGGGCCTTACCTATTTCTTCAGTAATTTTTTTATTTTTTTTTACTTTGACAGGCCGCATGTGCTATCCCACCCGACACATGTACAACATCAAATAGCCACCTTTTGGTGAAATGGCATATAGAGTTCCGAAGACATGATCTAGGAGCAAACTCAATCAACCTTACCAACTCAGCTAACCCCTGGTGATTTTTACATTCCTTTACGAGATTTTTTCAGTAAGTTAAAACCATGAGAAGCTAGGTGAAAAGCAATTGTCAAATCAAATCTAAAGATGCATATATAAGCAAGACTTCCACACATATAGATTCTTTCGATCAATCAACTCAAGCGCCTTGGACAATTTGATGGTACAAGTAATTAATTATTCTTGTCATGCTAATCGAATATCTCCACAACCAACAAAAATTTAAAGGAAAAAAAAAAGGGAAAGGGAGAGAGTTTCTTTCTTAGGAGACATTTCATGGCATATATTACAAGCATTTGGATAAGTGGGACTCTTTCAAAATCAATCTCTCCACTAGAATATATTATCCAAAATAAATTATATAGAATATCCGTATAAATATTTCGTGAATATACCTTAAATAAGAACAATTAAACAAGGAATTAAAAAAATAATAATAAAAAAACAATGATCACCTCATACATTCTTCGAGGTTTATCATTAGGACTATGACCTTGATTGACAAGCGTTGACGTATGTAAAGCAGAAGGAGTAACTTAGGCATAACCCTCCACATTTTGATAAATATTTGAGATGTCCCTATTGTTTTCAAACTGATGATGCCTTCTTGATGTCGATGTCTAATAGATTTATACAAAATCATCTAAATGCCCTCATCTTCAACCTCTAGCCCAAAACCTTTACTTTCTCTCTCAAAAATCAATCATTTTCAAGCTCTTCAACCCCTAAGTAGATTATTTTTACTCTATGCAACCCATCTTTTGCAATCTTACATTAACCTCTCATAGGAAGACCTTGATTTTCTACCCAAAATATTATCTTTTTCAATCTTACATTAACCTCTCATAGGAAGACCTTGATTTTTGTAAATTTAGGATGCCCTTCTATTAATACACGTGGACCAATTGAAATATGGGGTCTCCAAAACCAAAATGCGAGTCTCCAAAAACTCACTCATATTTATATATGATGCTCTATTTCCATGGTGTCCAATTGTGTTTTGTTTCTAGGTTGCTTGCAACTAGGGCTTTCGATGGATTGGATAAGATCCAAAATTCAATAAATTCTGACCCAATATCATCGAATCAAGATGGAGGATTTGAGTTCTGATAATGATCCAATTTTGTTAAATCAATCGTGTTCTAATCTGATAGGGCCCCGGTTTGATAAAATATGATACAAATTCTATCTTCCTTAATTATAAGCGATAGATATATCAAGTTTATTTATATTTTGTATCTCAAATTGGATTTGATACGTTCCAAGACTGATTTGGTACAATTTGGTCGGATATGGATCCTAATATTGAGATCTAGTTAAAAACTTGGATCCGACGATGTCTATTCATATGGAATCAGTTCCAAGTCCAATTCGATCCAATCTGGACTGGTCCATTGACACTCCTACTTGCAACCACCATTGATGGGAAGACTAATGTAAATTTCTCTTTAACATAAAATAGTTTGAATGTTGCTTGTAGGAGATTAAAGAAAAAAGTTGGATATAGTTCTAAACTGCTCCTAATAGAAATATTATTGTTCATGAAGGTTGAATGATAAAGTTATTGTTGAGAGAAAAAAAACTTCTTTGTTGACATGAAATGAACCATTTAGTTCATGAAACAAGAGAGAGAATTCTAATTCCTTGGCTGGAAAGATGTGTTTATGAAGGGGTAATTATGTATAATACAACTGAAAGACTGGTAAAGTCGGGCGGATTACAATGGGGGCACTTGTCCCACAAGAATTTTCAAAGTCTAAAAGGATTTATGAGTTATTGTAATAGATGACAACGATGAATAAAATAATCTGTTTCTATTGCCCTCATAAGAATTTTCAAAGTCTAAAAGAATTTATGAGTTATTGCGACAGATGATAGCGATTAATAAAATAATCTGTCTCTATTCCCCCACCCCCCACCCCTTCCCAAAAAAAAATATATAAAAAATAATAATAATAAAAAAAGAAAAATTCACTTTTAGTTGTCCCCACAAAAAAATTCTCATTCTTAGTTGTCTTCACGTGGGCAAAATCTTGGCTCCACCTCTACGTAAAGCTGTGGAAATCCTTTATGATTAGATTACAAGTTAGCAACTCCTATCCTTTAAATGAATTATCTAATAATTTTACTAAAAAAATATTTTTGCTCATGAAAACTTAATTGTCTGGCATCAAAAACTGGCCTTTGCCTAGTTCCCAATAAATAAATAAAATAAATTAAACAATTGTATCACATCTAATAATAGTTCATCAAACAAGTTTTGCCTATTTAGAACCCGTATGGATAGAAAGTAAAAAGTAGTTAGGAAAAAATTGATTTTGAAAGAAAGTAATTTTTAGAAAGAAGAAAATGGTTTGTTTTTACTTTTTAAAAAAAGAAGGATTTTTTACTTTTTAAAAATAATTTTCTAAAATGAATCAAAAGAGATCGACTTTATAACATTTTTACTTTTAAAAGTTAAAAACTTGCTTTTGTGTGTATCCAAATGGGCTCTCTTACAATCGTATCATAGCAGCAATTTTGAAAATATGGCTTTTGGGAGTGGTATTTGTGACATAAACCTTAGGTATACAATTTTTCTAAATTATTCCCTTACAAAATGTGAGAGATTACCTTTTGATTTATAAAAGGCAGAGAAAGAATTATTAGTAAATTATGAAACCCAATATTCAGATATCAAATTTTGCAAACAAGAGCTTGGGCTTATCTCTTTTATGCATTATTTTTTTTTAATGATAGGCTTTTTGAACAATTGTGTGGGTAGGACCAGGCCCATGGAGACTATTCTTCACTCCATTGATCAGAAACATGGTTTCAAAACTAGGTTTGATTCCTAGTCTCGGATGATTCAACTCGTCTTAGACAAGATAATTCATTTAACTTGGTTTATATCAATTGATTTACATATTTAAATTAAAATAATTATAATCTTTTTAATAAAATAAAATATATTAAAAAATGTTTAGTGATAAAATCATATTTTATTTATATAATAAATATTTACATTCCAAACAAAATAATTATTTTAATCAAAATGTACAAAATTCCAGTTGACTTGGCCAAGGTTTTACCGATTCATCTAAGAGTTTTAAAATATCGTTTGAGACATCTCGTTTATCTCGCGAGATGATGAATGTTGAAACACAGTATATATCCATATCGTTGTGGAACGAGACCAAGACGACTCAAGCAAGTCATCTCATTCTTGGACAAGATTTATAACCATGATCAGAAATCACCAATCAATTTGTTTTTAGATTATTATTATTATTTTTTTAAATTGAGTTATTTGAGCCACATAAAGCACCCAATTAATCCTTCGAGCACGTGCAGTCCCCCTTCCCCCTATATGGCCACACATACCATGTAATTTTTGTTGATAAATCATTGAGAGTAGCCCCTAAGGAGCGATTCGAACCCAAGACCTCCACTTACTTAGATGTGGTCGTGGCCATCTTGCCCAAAAGAGGTTCTCTTTTAAAGTTTATATAGATCGTTTAATGGGTTGGTCAAAACATCCAGACATAAGTAGGCCAAATTGGGCAAATGTGGGACATAGCAAATGTGGAGACTTGGAATTGTGTAGAAAAGTAGCCATAAAGATGGTGAATGCTACTGTTAAGATATTGACAATTCTTTCTATGTTGAAGTGTCAAACACTCTATCATTCGTGTTTACTAACTAATTTGAGATTCAAAGTCATGTATTCAAGTGCTTTGTCGGGCATCACACCACATTGCACTATCAAGAAAATTCAGTTTTCCTTACCTTTTCTTTTTTTCTTTCTTTTTTTTGGTGGAGGTGGGGATAGTTTAAGATCATGTGGGCCTGTTTGGACCTTTTTTTAATTATTTGGATTTGTAGTTTTTAATGTGTTTTTGAGATTTATAATCTTTTATCTTATATCTAGTCGAAAATATTTTTTTTTTATTCATCTTTATGATCATTTATCAATCAAGGGATTTTATTAAAAATAAAACCCAAAAATAATACTAGACTCTCAGTGAGTTTTTGTTGGATTCTTGGATTTGATACTTGCCCACAATTTTATTCTAGATTTCAATGTTAAGTCCTGTTTGGACCATAAAAGTAATTCTATCATAATTAATATCAAAAGTCCACCGTAATAATAGATGAGAAGACTCATTTTCTTGAAAGTAATCAGATTCAGAATCGGAAGTTGATTACAATATAAAATGTGAGAAAACCTGTTTATTGAGATTTTCAATTTTTTTTTTTTTTTTTTTTTTTTTTTATAGTTTTAGTTTTTAATTTTTCATGGTGACGGGACTTTTTTTTTTTTTGACAATTAAATAAATGATGTTTTATGTAAAAAAAAAAAACATAATTTTCTTTACGATTATAACGAGAGAAGGCGGATTTTATATGTGGTTCGATACCAAATTTTGAATCCTAGAGATGCCTCCACCATTACATTTAAACTTGATAAGAGAAGGGTGAGTATTATAGATGTAAATTGACAAATTCAAGTTAATAAATTTTTTGAATTATAAAAGTATATATTTTGGAATCCCTATAATCTGATTTTGATTATTTAAAATCAGAAATATATCAGTCGGAATCAAAATATCAAATGCCTTTGAGGACAAGTCCTCTTTAAGATCCCATTATATAGTGCTTCTCGAGATTCTCATCCTCTCAAACATCAATGATGTATATGCAAGAAGAACGTACTCCTCAAGAAGACACTATTATGATTCATGAACAAAACAATCCATAAATGAATTTAGGTCAACTTTTGTTTGGTGAAATGCATTCGCGCCTACCAGCCAACAAATAGTTTGACCTTATTTTTCCTTTAATTTATGATCTTATGATCATCGAAATCCAATGGACAAAACAGCATCAACAGAACCGTAATGATTGGGTAGGTTGACCTATGATTTTAAAACTCGTCTGAGACTGAGACGTATCATCCGAGTTAACTCGGTATTGAAATTGAAAGAGACCAACTCACAAAATCACTTTTTTGATCAAGATTTAGGTCTCACATTCAAT
The DNA here is from genome assembly GCF_017979445.1 of Akebia trifoliata. Taxonomy (NCBI): domain Eukaryota; kingdom Viridiplantae; phylum Streptophyta; class Magnoliopsida; order Ranunculales; family Lardizabalaceae; genus Akebia; species Akebia trifoliata. Next base: position 3,778 of record NW_028237131.1, on the reverse strand, counting down.
TTTTTGATTTTTTAAACGAGTCGTCTCAAACATATTGAAAAATTTATCCGAGATGACTTGGTAGACCACGTCATCTGCTGATCGAATCTCTCCAAGATTCCTACACAAGTGGAATGTTTGGTGAAGAAACCTGTAATACAAATATTTAAGTAGAAATCTTTAATAACGGTCTTCTGCCCTATTTCACACGGCACACATATTAAGATGTGAGCCACCAATCAGGTAGATCTAAAGTTCACTTTTTACCAATCAGATAGATTTAAGTCTTCTTCTAGTGGACCAACTAACCAAGACTTTACATGACCTTTGGTGCGTCACATATAAATGTCGGATGCAGATTTTTGGTGTTCCAAGGAGTTGAGTTAACCAAACTCTATAGCTTGTTTGCATGCCACTTGGTAATCGTTTTTTGGGTCCACTTGTAATGAATGTTTAAAAAACTTAGGCACTTGATCTTAAAAAGCTTTCTTTATAAATATATATTTTTCTAAGTTTAAAATATAATGATGAAATAATGAGAACCAAAATACAAAAAGAGAAGGTTGAGATAATCCCTCAAAGAAAAAAGCGAAACGAGCCAAAAGAAAATCGAAACATTAATGATTACAAAAGGAATTTCATCTAAAAACTAAGTCATCGAAGATAATTCACGCAAACTCTTTGTTCAATTTTGACCAAAGGTAGATAAAATCCAAGATCTTTAAAAAAAATATCATGAAAGCTTCTCGCCTTATTTTTGAACATCCTGCTGTTTCTCTCATTCTACAACCCCCAAGTAATAGTTGAGGGAAACATAGCCCAAAGATATCTTTTTCTGAAGGAGAAAACGTTATTAACCTACCCTTATAAAAACAAGAAGAATTTTCGAGATAACACCCAATTATTCCAAAAAAGCCCAAGGAAAATGGACAAAATATCGTGAGAAAAAGAGCAATGAATTAAGATATAGTCAATAGATTCCCCATCCCTCGAACAAATGGGGTAAAATTACGAGTGATCCAACCCCAGGAAATCAAATTGTCCATCGTTAGAAGGAACTAACTTAAACCAAATAATAGACTTCGAGAAGAATTGTTCAGCAAAAGGGATAATTGACTTATGAAAACAACGAACAGAGAATCTTAAATCCTTCGCCTTTGTCCATTCCCACCTATCTTGTTCATTTTCGTTGAAACGTAAATAATTCAAGAGATTAAGAAAAGATGTCATCTCTGTTAGCTCCCAATCATTAAAGTTTCTCTTAAACCCCAAATCCAAGTAAAAGTAGAGCTATTGCGGATCAAACACTATTGAATCAAACAGTTCTCTTTTGAAGAACAAATGTAAAAGGATAGAAATTGAGTTATCAGAGACAATATGTCATATCAACTATCTTTCCAGAATCTGATTTGGTCCCTTATGCCTGTTCTGAATCTAATCTCTCTATCAAAGTCTTCAACCACCTTAAGAATCCCCTTCCACATACTACACCCTTATGAGCCTTTAGCCACACTGTTATACCAATCTAACATCTTCTCCCCATACTTAACCATAATGACCCTTCTCCACAGACTTTCCCTCTTTTCGCCAAATCTCTAAAACCACTTTCTTAAAAACGTTATATTAACCAGTCTAAAATCCCTTATCCCCAACCCCCATTCTTTTTGGACATGCAAATCAACTTCTATCTGATCAAGTGATACTTCCTCCTATTATTCTTATCATTTTACAAAAAAATTCCCATAAGTCTTTTCAATCTTATTTCCACGAACTTAGGAAACGAAAACAAGGAAATGAAGTATATCGAGATACTTATCAAGGTGCTTTTGATTAAGGTTATTTTTCTCCCTTTAGATAAATATTTGATCTTTCATATGCTCAACTTATTCTTTAATCTCTCAATTACATATTCTCAAATTTTGTTGCTATTGTAAGGGACTCCCAAGAGTAAATCCAAATAAGACATGGGTAAAGTATCGTGCCCATAACCCAAGGTAGTAACCATCAATTGAATATCATTCAAATCACCTACCCCAAAAAGTTTACTCTTATACAACTTGATATGTAATCCTGAAATTACCTCAAAACAACACAATAAAACTTGAATCACTCTCACTTGATCCCTCGAGTGGTCCAAAAATACAAAGGTATCCTTTACAAATTGTAAGTGGGAGATTAGGGGTTCGTCGTTGTTCACCATAAATCCCGATAACTTCTTTACATCAACCGCTCTTCTAAATAATTTACCCAAGGCCTTTGCAATTACAAGAAACAAGAATGGAGATAAAGGATCATCTTGCCTCAACTTTCTCGAGCCTCTAAAAAAGTCGGTCAAACTCTTATTGACTAAAATCGAATAAAATACCGTAGAAATGCATTTCATAATCCAACTAATCCACTTCACTCCAAAACCCATCATCCCCATCATATATTCCAAGAAGTCCTAATTCACATGATCATAAGTATATTTTTTCAATCATCTCCTCTTTCTTGTCCTTAATCATCGAATCAAGACACTCGTTGGCCATCAACACTCCATCTAAAATTTGTCTTCCCCTAGTGAAGGTCTCTTTCTCATCGTCGATAAATTTAGGAATAACTACTTTCAATCACGAAGCTAGTACCTTGGATATAATTTTGTACATTAAACTCATCAATTTAATAGATCTGAAATCTCCTAACTTATCTACCTTGACACTCTTGGGGATCATGGCCACAAAGGTGTTATTAAGGCTGTAGTTAAGACATTTTTTCTCTTGCAGCTCCTTAATGACTTTTATGAAATCATTCGAGACGATGTCCCAACTATACTTAAAGAATTCCATAGTAAATCCATCCAACCTTAAAGCCTTATCCCTACTCATCGAAAAGAATACTGATCTAACCTCCCCCTCCCTAATTTTTCTTTCTTGTCACGTTCTTTCATCGTGGTTTAACGACTTGAACTCTAGATTATCCAAACGTAATCTTATGGATTCCTTTTCCCTATAGAGGTCTTTATAATAGCCCACCACACCTTCCCTAATTTCCTCTTCTCCTTTTACCATGATGCCCTTAATGGATAGTTTATTAAGTTGATTACTTTTTCTGTGGAAGTTGGCTATTTTGTGAAAAAAATTGGTGCTATTATCTCATTTTTTCAATCATTTAATTCTCGATTTTTGCTTCTAACTAATTTCCTCCATTAACGTCACTCTTTAAAATTCCAGTTTCAATTCCATTCTTTTACCTCTTTCTTTCATGTTCAAATTCCTCTCTTCTTCCTCCTTGTCCAAAGTTTCAATGTCTTTCAAGATCTCCTTTTTTCACATAAATTCTCCCCAAAACCTCTTTATCCCACGCCTTCAACAAGTTTGTAGGTAGATTTCAAATTCATGATTCTGGAATCATCACCAATCATTATGATCGTCAGCTTCTTAGTTTACTAAATAATCAATCATTGTTAATGGATTGGATCATATCACGAACAATCATATTCGATCTTGGATATAGATATGGACTTGGATTAAGGATTTGGATTTGGATTTGGATTTGGATTTGGTTTACTAGGTTCAGATGAATTTTGTAACTGAATATTGAACCATCGACTTTGTAAGTATTAATATTTTATGAATGTAAATAAAAGTATTTTAGGAAAAATGTAGAGATGCTTTTAGGTTTATAAATAAACATACATGAGTCCAATCAAATTAATCTAGGATCCTACTGTGTTCCAACCAATTTCATAAATATTTGATTCAATCATGAGCTCAGTTCTTAAAACATTGATAAAGATCTAATCAGATAAAGTGTTGGATTG